>NW_027175932.1:14674403-14996903 GCF_023055335.1 Clinocottus analis | reverse complement strand
CAGCCGTGACACCGATCCTCCTGCGTCATGCCCGGACACACATCAGAATGCCCACCACACCGGACGAGGTCCACCAGGTCCACCGTGGATTTCATGCCATGGTTGGGATACCCGGGTGATTGGTGTCGTGGATGGCACACACATGCGCGCCTGTAGCATAATTGCACCTATGTGTGGGGACCACAGCGTGTTGTGTGTGATTTATGCGCTGACAAAGTGGTGGGTGATCGATTTGCCTGACATCGATTGATTTAGTTTCAGCAACACGGCGGTGGACAGCTCCCATTAAGAGCGGCTTAGGAAGCTTCTTTGGCGAGATCTTAAAGAAGACAGTTAGGAACGCGTCTGGGAAACACTCGTATCTTAGCGCTCCTTCTTAGCCAAACCTTCTTTCGATCATTCTTAAGTCCTTAAGAACGATCGAATCTGGGAAACGAAGCCATTACTGCTTTTATTATCCTACTGTAGTTGCGACACTGTTGCTGTTATTTTGGGTAGTTGTAACTTTTTCATCATGTCAAATCAATTCAGTTTATTGTATAGCCCGAAATCACAAATTTGCCTCGGAGGGCTTTACTTCTGTACAATCTGTACACATGCAACATCCCTGTCCCGGGAACTCACATTAGATCAGTAAAAACTCCCCCTAAAAAATAGAAAAAACCCTTTTGACAAGGAAAAAGGGGAATAAACCATCGAGAAAGCAACATAGGAGGATCCCTCTCCGACTCATATAAATCATTTATGTCATATGCATTAAATGTGTTATAACTCTGTTATGTTGTTAATTCTGTCAATTCACGTGACACACATTGGACTGCCATCCATTCTGATAGAGGGGATCCTCCTTTGTTGCTCTCCAGAAGGTTTCTTCCCTTTTTCTCCATGTTAATGTTTTTTTCTGTTCTGATGTGAGTGTCCTAGGACATCTGTACACATACGACATCCTTGTATGTGTACAGAAAAAAAAAAAAAATCGCTCCTCAGTTCTCATCTTCAGGTTTCTATATTTTTTTTCCCTTTCAGGGATTTTTGAGGGTAGAGGGGGTAGAGGGGACAGAGGGGACAGAGGGGACAGAGGGGACAGAGGGTGTTGGTGCGCTACACGTTGTGAGGGCGCTTGAGATCAATTTGTGAGTTGTGATTTTAGGCTGTATGAATAAAATTGACTTGACAACTGTATGATAATTGCTGTTGAGTGAAATAGTGTAATAGGTTTATTGACAATAATGGAAAACTCATCTCACACAGTTATTGGTGTCTGCAATCGATTTGCGAAGAAATTATCGAAAACCAATAACGTAAAAAAAAAAGAAAAACATTCTAATGCCCATGGCGCATGTCTGTGAAGCTGTCGATGTGTTCTTGAGGTTATAAAATGGTGACATATAGAAATGTGTCTCTTTACCTTCAAGGGACTCTATCCCAGTCGCTTGAGACAGTAAGTCTTCATGTCTGGCCACAACCTGGAAAGAAGCAGTATAAACTTAGATGGATTGGTTTTTACAATCTTTATTTGGGGGAGTTTTTCTCGATCCGATGTGAGGTCCCAAGACAGGGATGTTATGTGTACAGATTGTAATGCCTTGTAAGGCAAATTTTGTATTCATAAGTTCGGGGTACATAAAATTAATTGAATTGAATTGAAATTTAATTGAATTGATTGGCGTTGTACCTGGCTATGTAGCTCCTTGTGTAACTGACCCTGAAAAGGTTCTCTAATAGAGTGGTTATTTTTTGAAAGCTTTTATTTATAAGTGTCGTTGTATTTTTCGGGTGCTTTTATTTTGAAGGCCTTCTGGCGATACCGGAAGTACATGTAACGGTTGTAACTTGATTCCATTTTGAAGCACGTCAAAAATGACGGAGTATCTTAAAAGTAACTTTGTATGAATTTAAAAGGACAATGTATTAACGGCAAAGCGCCTGCATGTAATGGGAACAAGGTACTTTATGATTTATTTGGGTTTTATTATATGTTGTGTGACTGTTTTAGTTAACTTGTGTGAATTAATGTATGTATTATGATGTTAATGTTAGGAAACTTTGACATTTTTAAAAGCTAATTTTTGTTTTGTGTTTCGTAGCTCTTACGTTGATTTTGGAAGGACTGACAGAAACGGGAGATGAATAAAATTTATATTCATCAATCAAGCTGAGTCGAAAATCATCAGTACGCTATTACCAATATCCGGCTGGGGTCTGCTACAGTACCTTATAAGGCAAATTTTGTATTCATAAGTTCGGGATACATAAAATTAATTGAATTGAATTGAAATTGAATTGAATTCAATTGATTGGCGTTGTACCTGGCTATGCAGCTCCTTGTCCAGCTGACTAATGCCCTGTGCCAGCTTCGCCAGTTGCTCCGCAATGACAGCATGGTGAATAGCCTGAGCGGTGTACGTCTTCACATCAAAGTCATCCGCCAGAAAATCAGTGTAGCATCCTGTAAACATAGCAGCACATTGTGTAACCATTCACAACAGGTCATATTATTCCCAAATGTCACTTTTGTGGTGTATTGTTACGTTGAGGACGCGTTCAGCTTTCATCTCTGTTGTCTATGTTTCTCAGGCAGACCAGACCAGCAAGCGCCACCACACTGGCTGCGGTCTCTCTGCAACTCGCTTGCCAGTTAGTTTCTTAGTTTCTATCACTTGTGTAATTTACAAGATATGTTTCTGTGCAGCCGTACGAATGGGCAGTAAAAACTGTGCTTCAAGAATATACTTATCCGGATAACGCGTCACTATTCAAAATTAAGATACATAATAGCTGGTTACATTAGTTCGGAAAGGGACGAATGTGGAAATGCATCAAAGCTGTTGGTAAAATGTTTCAGAACTATCGCTGAACACACTCAGTACGACACACATCGCTGTTCACACAGCTGCTTTACCATCTTTCAAAAGTGAATTCGTGGAAGCTTCTCTGCAGTCCTCCATGTTGATACTTCCGCATGTGACGTTTAAACTGAGGGACGCAGCGCGTCTTCTCATCTTCTTCGTTTTGTTTAATGGCAGGTGACAACTATCATTACAGGCGCAATACCGCCACCTACAGTGGAAGAGTGTAAGCCAGACTTCATTCACTCACAAGGAGAGTGCAAGGAGAGAAAAAAAGAAAAAACATTTCCTAAATTGTCTTTATTAATCCAGTTTCTCTCAGAAATTCAAACAAGGCTTTATATTTTACGAAACCAACTTTACTAAATAGATTTATAAGACTCAAGAATCCCAGCCCACAATATTTAAATCAATTATTTAGCTTTAGTTCAATGGTTTCTTCTTCTACACCACATTCAAGCAGACCTGATGGACTGCATTGTTTTATTTAACCCTGTGTGCCCTAACCTGAGTCTTGTTATGACTGTTTGCTCTCTGGAGTTTTTTTTCTTTTGTTTTATTTTTCTTCACACTTTTTTACTTTTTAAAATAGATTTTGTTTATTTTCAACCCAATGCCAGTCAATCTTGATATTGTTCCATATTAATGCTTTAGCTTTACTGAAAGTTACTAAAAAGGCCTCACATTATTTCTTTTTTTTTTACAGGGTATGAAACAGTGTACTGCTTCTTGTGGCTTGCGTTGCTCAAAACAGTATTTTGATTTGCAAACATTTCAGGGGTTTTCAAGGGTGCCTATGAAACTCTAAAAACACACAAAGCATCGCAGCTTTCTTATATCGTGTAGTTAGATTCTTGATTCTTACGTATGGTAGCAATAAAGCAAAAGTTAGGTAAGAGTGATCACTGTGTAAGTATAACCAGACTGTTCGAGGGTGTGAGGTGTTGTGTGCCTGGAATCACTGCAGTCGTTTGCATGTGGTGGAAGATCTGACTACTAAATTTGTCAGATTTGGTGACATCTGAGAACAATACTGTGGTTTATTGATCACATTTAGTTATATGGTTATATGGGTGCTACTTAGTAACTGCAGCGTGCATGCACAGTACCGATAGGAGAGCTACACGTGCGTCCGCTTCGTTAATACACCACAAATATATTGATATACAATATGTAGAAAAATTCTACTTGACACTGAATGTGAAATCATTATTTCTTGCAAAGAAGGAGCAGTTGAATCATATACAGGTTATGCATCAAGTAGCTCAGAGGCCTGTCTCTGAGTTTCTGACTTTTATACACTGTGATAAACAACTCATGGGATGGTCAAGAATCAGGCCGGTCAGAACTCGTTCTTAGTCTTATTTCCTTGTAGACATGTGCTGATGGGAGGGCTGTGTAGTGATGCCCTGGTGCACACTTCCTTGAAGGGATGCGTTATCTGCAAGGTGACGAATATACTGAAACAGTGACACAGTTACAGATACATAGCTTTGTGTTTTGCAACAAATACTTTGCATGAACCAACTATTCTTTTCAATTGGTTTGCATATTCAAATATTTTATGCTCTGTCATGGTAGGTAGCATTATGTGCAAGACAGAGCCACAATCACGGATTGTTTTTTCTATTAGCTCGATTGTAGGGAACACAAATTTCTAAAAATATCATCAAAAAAGGAACGCTTCATAATCTTACGCATGCACCCCAACTTGTATGTTGCGCTACTGTGACTACCAGTTACAATACTTCATCCAATATACAGTAGATGTCTCATTACTTTGTAGAACCTGCAACATTTCTTCCAGCAATAATTTCAGCTGTCAAGAATCAGTTTCTACCTCACTGAAAGCTGTGTCCCAATCTAGCAGCTGCATCCGTTGGAAGCTGCATTCGTAATACAAATGCGTCACAGTGACTGTGACAAGGCTCTCCCATTTCGAAGACTCTTTCACACCAGGGCGAAGCACAGCAGTGAGTGACCAGGAGGATGAGGAGGAGAGCCACCGAGATACAAGGCAAAAAAAGTCAAGATAAGCTCGAGCAGCTCATGCAGAGGGAGGCAAAGAAGATGGACAGGCTCCTTTTTCTAGTCTAGTAGATAAATTGATATATACACTCACTGGCCACTTTATTAGGTACACCTTGCTAGTACAGAGCTGGACCCCCTTTGGCCTTCAGAACTGCTTTAATTTTTCGTAACATAGATTCAACAAGGTGTTAGCAACATTCCTCTGAGATGTTGGTCCATATTGACGTGATAGCGTCACGAAGCTGCTGCAGATTTGTCGGCTACACATGCATGATGCAAATCTCCCGTTCCACCGGTCACTGACTGTATTGAGGATGAATTTGAATGTTTGTGACTTATATCTATTTGGTTTAAATATTGATATTAAATCTGATCATTTATCATTATTTTTTTAACAATAACAAATATTGAATCTGACAACAATGTATTCAGGTGTCACCAAAAAGACTTGATTTGAATGAAACATAAGCACTGATGTTTTGTTTGTGATCCACAGCTGTGGCTTTGCGCATGATTTTTCATGACTTTTGGCACTATAAAATACCTGCAGCATCACAAAGAAGCTGAAATGAGAAGTGTTTGCGGTAAATTGAAAGAGTGATTTGCAGGCATAAAAGACTTCTGGGAGTCAACGTTTTCATATATTCATTGCAACTCCCCAACATCTAGAATCATCATCACTATTTTTAATCATCATTTTTTTCTGTAAGTCCTTTATCAATGTGTTTCTTTTTCCCTTCCTTCTGTCTCTCTCTCTCTCTCTCTCTCAAAACTGCATTTGTACCCATGTTTGAATGCACTTATTGTAAGTCGCTTTGTATAATTAGTGTCAGCTGAATCAAATGTAAATAATGGGTCTTAAACTGTAGTTTGTCAAACATTTATAAACATTTGTAATATTTATAGTAATTTATCCAAACAACATGTAATAAAACATAAACTTTATTTTCTTGATGCAAGTCAGTCATTGGACTTTGCACTAGTCACTTAATTTTCATCCCATTATCGTTCCACAACGATCTTCATTCATAATAAACATCAAACTTCAACAAAACCACAACAAGAAACTAAACAACAATCTTTAGAGGTTCCAGTACGCATGGAGCGACACGTTTCAACTCCTCACACAGGAGTAAATCAACTAGCTGAACTTACTCGTATTATTACAAGTAATTATTAGATCTTAACAGATTTTGAATTTTGTTAACTATTTTCACTGATATACTCAAGCAAAGAGTGGGAATAAAGTCAATCTGGTGGCAAACCTCATCTCTTCAACACAATAATTCAAACCCAACGGTCCACTTACTAACTTTTTGGAGCTTTCTAACTGTCTTCGGTGAATGGAGTTGACTCGTGTCATCAAGTGACAGTAGGTGCAGACCAACAGAAAAATGTAATATCAGATTATCACAGGCAGATATGAAAATTCAAGTTTTGTTGGCATTGTGTATTGCTTTTTCTGGTTAAAATGAAAGATATTGACAGTGGCAAATGACATGAGCTGTAGCTAATTAACATTAAGGCTAGGGTTCGTAATTTCCTACAAAAACATTTTGGCTATATTAGTTGAAATTCTCATGGAAGCCCAAAAGCAATCATCAAATCCTCTAACAAAAAGAAATTAAATCTGTGGCTCTTGCATGACTGTAATAATTGAGATTCCATTTGGGCCAATTTAATTGATTGGGTATGACGGCGTACCTGTCTGCTTGCGCACACTGGCTGCATGTTCATTTTGCATCTGTCTTCCACAAGCTGCTAACTTCCACGAGAACTAACGCACGTTTGTTTTTTGCATTCTAAAAACGTTGGGGTGCTGGGTTGGAGCCTTAAAGAGGCCTGAAAAGACGGGCATTCTGTGTAAACTTGGAGACTTTCTTGCTACACTTATAGTAAGTTTTGGAGCTAATACTGCTCACTAATATCTTAAAAAAAAAAGATTTGGCAACATTGGCCAGGGTTTTTTGGTAGTATACTTTTTTTTAAGGATGATCTAGTGTACTCTCACTAGTTTCTCAAGATTACCAATCCTAGCGTTAATGCCACACTTGCCAACATTTAACTTTGTTATTATCTGGTTAATGTGCTTTCAGCAAGTGGGTGTCGGTTCTTGGCCATCACAAGATCACTTGTGAGGTAAAAGAAACACCACTCAATATTTTTCAATGAACGATGTCTTTTTTTTAATAGTTTAACAAGGCCAACAGACTCTAGTTGCATCATCCCAATTTCAGCTGACCGAATGTTTCAAGAAATCTTTGATTCAATTTTAACTCATGAACTCTTAACTTTAGGACAAAACTTAAGACACTTGTCACCAAAATTGAACAGTAGCACTTCATATAGCATAGTAGAGTTTGGGTTGCATAGCCATTTTCAATGGTATGCAGGGTGTTATTGCACAAGAAGCACAAACAGATGCTACAGTTGTGTAGATGTTGCACCCCATTGTTTCCAAGTATTCTGATTCAGCAGAGACTCAAGCAACGGAGTTGGTTTGACAGTATGGAGCAGAGAGAGTGGGAGCGGCAGCTGACATCTTTTAACAAAAGTGTAGTGTTGCTGTGCTTTAATTACTTTCCTGTATCTCCATTAGTTACATCTTTAAGGCAGCACCCACAACCGTGCTTCTGGTTTGCAAAACAATCACTGTCCCTGTTCTGTGGTTTGGTGTTGGATATGAATGTCCTCCGTGAATTTTGACCGTGAACTGACTCCTGGTCAGTGACTTTGACTCCTTCATGGTCAATGCTAACCGACCACTGAGTTAAGATTGTTTTGTTAGACATACTGTTCCCATGCTCATTTACTTCATAATAATAACATTTTCCAAACAAATACCACCACACTAATGAAACATTCTCAAAGGACTGAATTGGAATGCCTTCACATTGACCTTAATAGTAGATCAATCAAACACAAATGTCAAAAGCAAATGTGCAATCCCTTGACAAAGATGAATTAATCCCTTCAGTCAACCAGAGGAAAGGTGTCTGTACTGTAGCTTGGTCAAGATACAGTCCATACAGACCTTTCTGGTCAGTCTCTTTGACGCCACACCCTCCAAACACGCTGCAGCCCTGAAAAGTTCATCCTTGTTCTCTGCTCTTACTAAGGTTGGTGATCTTAGTAACCAGGTCGGGTCCGTTTTATCCAGCTGCCTGATGGCTGGTGTTTGGCCTTCCGAGGGCTGGGCTGTGCCCTGCTCTCTTTATCTGTGCCCAGAATGGTACAGTGTCTGGGAAACCGTGGTGGGTTACACTTCCCCTGTCAGTCTTCTCTCCAATCGGTCCAGCTTAGCCAAGTTTTCTTTCAGAAGTTTGGAGCCAGGGCTCAGAAGTAAAGCTCGCTTGTAGTACATCCTGGCTGCTGCATAGTCTCCCTGCAAACACATACAGAACAATACATGTATGCAGCAATATGTGTTCAATTCAGAATTTACTTGGGCTGCTGCTGTAAATAGCTTAACTGCAGTTTACTAACTAAGATGATTTTTAATATAAACCCAGCTGAAGCATATCACCTAAATACTAGAAAAGGATATGGGGAATAGATTTAGGAATTACTAATCTGACACATAATTGATCACATTTTTTCCTTTGGTATTTATTTATATTTATGTTTGACAGTAAATAAGCATATAGAAAAACAAGCACCTGAATAACTAAAACAACATTTTAAATACTATACAAGAATATACCTTTCTAATGATAACTATGTTTGAAAAAGTTTTATTATGTTTAATTCAAAACATCTGATTTTGAATGGAAAGAGTTTCGTTAGAATTAGTAAAAGAATGGCATATTGCTGTATTTTGGCTTCAGAAATTAATTGATTTTTGCTACCTTAATGTGCTTAATCCCTCCCATGTTCATCCAGGCCTGGGATTGGTCAGGTTTGAGTTCGACAGCCAGCTTGTAGCTCTGGTGGGAATACACAAAAACCGACTGGTCAGTGTCATATTCCACTCGAGGAACAACAACACGTTTATATTGTCGTAAGGCAGGGGATGATACAGGATTACACTTAATACATTTCCATCATCGGGATAATTGTAAATATTGTCACTTAGATGGGTTGCAACAACCAGGATTACCTCTTAAACTAGGTTTGAACCAGGTTTGTCATTTAATCCAGTTGCAACAAACTTTAAACCTAGTTTAAATACCTTTGGTATTCTCGGTTTAATTTCCATTTAAACCTAGATTAAAATCAAATCTGTTGCACTGGTTTTTTAAACCTAGAATAAACCTGGATTAGCAGTTATATTTCAGTAGTAATTCAGTAGTAATTTTATTGACAACATGGCTGCATATCTTCGCTGGATTAGAGTAAAGAGTTCCTCGCAGGAAAATTAGAGATAAATTAAACCCATTTGAATTCTATGACAACAGCGAGTTTTCACAGCGGTATAGATTCACAAAGGAGTCTGTCATAAACCTCAATGGAAAGGTTGGACCAGCAATCAAGCATGGAAGTGAGAGGAATGCTGTCGTGCCAACACTTCTCCAGCTCCTAGTAGCTTTGTGATTTTATGCTACAGGGTTAGTTTCGGAAAAAGATGGCATAATTTAGGGTTATTTAGTTCCGTAGTTGTTAAACAAAATGTGTGAATTTGTTTACATTTCATCAGAATCCATCATGGCAGACATTGAACATAAACTAATCCTGTTTTAACCCTTGTTTAAACTAGTTTAACTAATCCAGGGCTAAAATTAAGATGTGCAACACACCTCTGAAAAAATATAAACCAGTTTAAGCCTTGATTTACTAACCCTAGATTAACTCTAAACCAGGATTAATTTAATCCTTGTTGGTTCAACCCAGCCTATCTAGTTATCTTATCATGGAAGAGAATACAGCTTGATTTAAAAAGATATTTATGTAGCATGTCTGGACGTCTTACCGAGAACAAGTGACATATTGCCACAGGTTATCGGTACCCAACCCTAGTGGCACATAGGTCTTTGTATGCTCTTCCTTGTTTTTGCTATAGATGAGGACAACATCTCCCTGTAGACCTTCATTGCTATCGTCTACTTTCTGCTAAAAGTCACCGTGGGTATATATATCCAAAAGGTTGGCGGAGGAATCGTTAGCGTCTGAATACGGTGTTGAGGTCAACTTGGATGACTCATCTGTGAGCTTTATAGACCTGGCATCCAAGACGCTGAAGTAGCAGGCTCCTGTTTATTTGGGTGTGATATCGTCAAGAATGGGTAGTAAGGTAACAACCTTTAAGATGTGCAACAACAACCAGGTAACAACCTTACTACCCATTCTTGACGATATCACACCCAAATAAACAGGAGCCTGCTACTTCAGCGTCTTGGATGCCAGGTCTATAAAGCTCACAGATGAGTCATCCAAGTTGACCTCAACACCTTGTTTAAACCTTGTTTTGATGACCTTGTTTAAACTCAAAAACCTCACAAAGACCATAAGTCTCTTATGATTGCTTCACTGTCAACATAATGACAGTCTTGCACAAGAAGTTTAAAATATGTCACAAACCGTTCAAAGTGCTGGCATACTCCCTGATTTTTTTTTGTGGAATTTAGGTTCAAATGTATGCCACATTTGGTGAGAAGCCTGGCTAAAGAGACTGAGACAAAGCAGGTGCGGAGGAAGAAGAGAATGGTACCTCAAAGGCTTGGTCCAGCTGGTTCATCTCTCTGAGCTGGTTTCCTTTGGAGAAGTACAGCTCTGCTCTCACTGTCAGATCACTGGGACTCTGCTGCAGGGCCCTGTCCAGAGCCTTCAGCGCCTGGCATGGACACACATAAATTAACATTCACACTGAAAGTCTCTAAAACCCTCACAGTTGAGTGTTATGCAGCTACTTTGAACCACAAATGCCTCTGAAGGAGCAGACAATTCAAAGAAAGTTGAAACTTAATTAAAGCAAAGCAGAAATGAGAGGAGTACGGAGATGAAGAGTGTGATTGTTTAATCCTGTCTCACAGCGTCAGCTTTATCACTGCCACACTGACTGACCGAGGATACAAACGCAACTCCTACTACAGGCGTTCTAGGCACAGCCAGGCGGGGGCGGAGGAAATCCGGTTCGGGGGCCTCGGGATCACCTCTCTGCTGTTTGCAGATGATGTGGTCCTGTTTGCCTCCTCGGACCGTGACCTCCAGCATTCGCTGGAGCGTTTTGCAGCCGAGTCTGAAGCGGCAGGGATGAGAGTTAGCGCCTCCAAATCTGAGGCCATGGTTCTCTGCCGGAAACCGGTGGATTGCTCCCTTCAAGTGGGGACAAAATGCCTGCCCAAAGTGAAGGAGTTCAAGTATCTAGGGGTCTTGTTCACGAGTGAGGGTAAGGTGGAGCGTGAGATCGACAGGCGGATCGGTGCGGCTGCAGCAGTAAAACAGGCGCTGTACCGGTCCGTCTTGGTGAAGAGGGAGCTGAGTCGGAAGGCGACGCTCCCCATTTACCGGTCGGTCTACGGTCCAACCCTCACCTATGGTCACGAACTCTGGGTCATGACCGAAAGAACGAGGTCGCGGATACAAGCGGCCGAAATGAGCTTCCTCCGTAGGGTGGCCGGGCTCAGCCTTAGACATAGGGTAAGGAGCTCGGACATCAGGAGGGAGCTTGGAGTCAAGCCGCTACTCCTTCGTATCCAAAGGAGTCAGCTGAGATGGTTCGGGCATCTAATTCGGATGCCACCTGGATGCCTCCCATCAGAGGTTTTCCAGGCACGTCCAACTGGGAAGAGGCCCCGGGGAAGACCTAGGACACGCTGGAGGGATTATATCTCTCGGCTGGCCTTGGAACGCCTTGGGGTCACCCAGAATGAGCTGGAAAATGTTGCGGGTGAAAGGGAAGCCTGGGTCGGTCTACTGGTGTGCTGCCACCGCGACCCGACCCGGAAAAGCGGCGGAAAATGGATGGATGGATGGACACTGACTGACAGAATTAAAGGATTTGATTTGTGTCTGACTTTAGCAGACTCCATGTTGTTGGGGGCTAGACAGGCAGACCCCACTACCACTACTCCGCTAGTCCAGCTGAGCCTCCCCGACTGCCCCCAAATACTGAAAATGTTTTATTTTCACTCTTAGAATAAAGCCCAGAAGCTCCGGAAACTATCTTGGGTTTCGAACCTCAGATTCGAGAGGAGTAATGCGGATTTTGTCCCCGTTGTGTAACGGTGGACTAGTGGACCAGTGGACTACTGGAGGGGTTCTGGAATCTTGCCCAACTAGTCTACATGTGCTTTGCGGTCCATCTCGGATTTTTGTGAGGGGTGCTATGGGAGAATGGGGTGCCGGACCCGTTGCAACGGGCCATCCGGTCTCTGTACTCTGAGCTGTGTTCATATTCTCTGCATTAAGTCAGACACGTTCCCGGTAGGTGTTGGCCTCCACCAAGGCTGCCCTTTATCACCGGTCCTGTTCGTGACTTTCATGGACAGGATTTCTAGGCGCAGCCGGGGGGGGCGTCTATTCACAGACGATGTGGTCCTGTTTACCTCCTCAAACCGTGACCTCCAGCTTTCACTGGGGCCAAGTGTGAAGTGGCAGAGATGAGCATCAGCACCTCCAAATCTGAGGCCATGGTGCTCTGCCAGAAGCCAGGGGATTGCTCCCTCCAGGTGGGGACAGAATGCTCACCCCATGCGAAGGAGTTCAAGTATCTCAGGGTCTTCTTCACGAGTGAGGGTAAAAACAGGCGCTACACCGAACCATCTTGGTGAAGAGGGAGCTCAGCCTTAGAGATTGTTGTTTCCTCTTTAGGCCCAGACAAAGCAAATGTTCTGTGCCTGCTTGAGAGGACATAACTCCCCATTCCAGTACGTGGCATAGTCTATTTTTGTTATTGAAAAAGGAAAACCAAGTACACAAAGAAAAAAAAAAGACAATTTGTAGTTTTAGAAGGAATTACATAGTAAAAACAGTGGATCCTCCCACACAGCTCCCCTGAGTGCGGGTTGCCCAACTCAGTTGATGAGCACATGAAGCAGGAGTGCAGACATCATAGCACCAAAAGCTTCAAAGTCTCTAGATTAGTTGTCACTTGACCACATGTTGCACAATCCCAGCAGTGATGCTTGGTTGTGAAAGATGTAACATACAAAACATATGATTAGTTTGTAAAATAGGATATACTACAATTTAGTGTTTAAGAAAATACACAAATATAGAAATTATTAAAATAAGCTCAGCCCCAATGATCCATCAGTAACAATTATCAAAGAGTACAATATAAATAACACTCAAAGGGCCATTCTGGATAGGATATGGAAGATGGCGGAGTGAACAGTCACGTAGTTTCGAGCTCTCTCAACTCGGTGACGATAAACCCTCAAAAAACATAATTTAAATAAATAAATTCAATATAATATAGAAGGGAATAAATATAGAGGTCGGATATACAAAGAAAACCAAGTCAAAGGTGATAGAAAAGGAAGAAAATGGACTCAAAAGACGACCATGAAGTGCGGAACGCGGCAGGAGCAGAGCCAGCTATATTAAATCAGCTGATTGACTTGCTAACACCCATAGGCAAACAACTGGACGAAGTGAAAAATGAGGTTAAAGAAGTCAAACAAGGGATAAGCAATGTGAGGAGAGAGGTCATGGAAGAGTTTGACAGGATCCGGAGGGAAAATGAAACTAAATTTGAAAGGATTAATGCTGAAATGAAGACGCAGCATGACAACATGGATGAAGCCCAAACGCGCATAGCTGAGCTGGAGGAATGGCAGGCAGGAGCAAAGAGTGAGATGCTAACTATGACGGCCCTGACCCAAAGGATAAAGGAGAAAATGACGGACCTCGAGGGTAGGTCGAGGAGGAATAATATACGCATTTTTGGCGTACCGGAGGGCACGGAGGAGAATTCGACAGGCAAGTTTCTGGAACGATTCCTAACCACCGAACTTGAATTGCCTTAAGACATTCCACTCCAGATACAGAGAACACACAGGGCTCTGGCGCAGATGCCACCTCCGAACGCACCCCCCAGATCAATTGTAGTTAACTTCCTACAATTCGAGACCAAAGAAATGGTGCTTAGCCATGCGTGGAAGAAGAAGATTCACGTAGGGGAGAAGAGGATCTTTTTCAACCATGATTATGCAACGGAAGTGGTTCAGAAGAGAAAGACATACGAGGCCATAAAGAAAATACTGAAGGAAGAAAAGATACGCTTCCAGACCCCGTTGGCGAAGATGCGCATTCACTGGCCAAGACAGTGCAGAGGATGTGGCGAGAGACATGGAGGAGAGAGGATACGATGCGGGGCTCACGTGAGGAAGCGACGCGGTCGCAGAGAGGGAAAAGATCCGAGACCGGGCAGAATGGCAACAGGTGACCCGAAGCAAGACGGGGAGGATGGCGGCGGCTGCTGCCAGAGAGAAGTCGAAGGGCTTTCAGCGAGGGAAATTAGCATGGCGCGCTGACCTGAAGGGATGTTTTAAGGGACATGGAACCCAGCCGGTCGACATAGGAGGCATGTTAACGGACCTCTGCTAAATACAATGTAACTGATGCCGAGTGAGAGAGACTGAAACGACAGAGTTGGACATATCTAGACAGAGAGGAACCCTACAGAATGGGTTTGATTTCGGTTCTAGGGAGGAGCCCTTTCTGAGAGGAAGGATTCCCCCTCAACCTACCAACGGGATTTGGGGGAGACGACTTCCCCCCTTTTGGAAGAAGGTCGTATTTGGTTTTATTGTTTATTATAATTTCATGTTATGTTTTATTGCACGTTATGCAATGGTAAATGTTCCTTGTTTGCTCAACCTACTGGTATTCAGGCAGCTGAATAGGGTTATAGACTTAGGACTAGATGGGTACGACTGTTAGACTGGTGTCACTTAATGTCAATGGATTGACACTAGACGATTACACGATTTTACACGGGATTTGATTGACGAGGACCAAACAGGATTTGTGAGCGGACGACAGACGCACGATAACATTAGGAGGACTTTACACATTATAGATCAGGCAAACAAACAGAAAAGAGACACGATTCTGGTTAGCGTCGATGCCGAAAAGGCGTTTGATAGGGTAATTTGGACTTTCCTATTCGCAGTATTAGAGAAATTAGGATTCAATGATAAATCAATACAGATTATTCAGACTCTATATCAACAACCTACAGCTCGAATCAAAATAAATGGAAGCCTATCTAATAAATTCGAACTCCAGAGATCGACCAGACAAGGACGCTGTTTGTCACCAACCCTGTTCGCCTACTTTATTGAACCGCTGGCCCAAGCCATACGCGAAAATAGGAGAATCCAAGGAGTGACAGTGCGAGGAGTGGAACATAAGGTCGGCCTCTTCGCAGATGACGTTATTGCATTCCTCGAACGACCGAGTGAATCGTTGCCTGAATTGTTGGACCTCTTGAACGCATATTGACAGCTATCAGGGTATAAGATAAATATAACTAAAACTCAAGTGCTCACTATCAATTATACACCAACAAAGGAGATCAGGGAAAAATACAATTTAAATTTGAATCTAAAGAAAATTAACTATTTAGGGGTAGAAGTGACTCGGAACCTGTCAGGACTATATAGGGCAAATTATGATAAAATTAATCGAGAATTATTAAAAGATATACATAGATGGACCACCCTAACGTTGGATTTTAGCTCAAGGATTGAATTAATAAGAATGAATGTATTACACAGACTTTTGTATTTGTTCCAAGCATTACCAATAGAGATACCTCAAACACAATTCATAGCATGGGACAGGATGATATCCAGATTCATTTGGGGGGGGGGAAAAACCAAGATGAGATTCAGAACTCTCCAGCTAAAGAGGGAGAAGGGAGGCCTGAGTCTGCCGAACCTGAAAGAATACTTCCACGCGGCTCAGCTGAGATATGTACATAGTTGGTGTAAACTGGATTATGAAGCAAAATGGAAAGAAATGGAAAAATCATTCGGAACGTGTCCGATACAGAGTATAATAGGAGATAAGGAAACATTTAAGAAGGTTAAAAATCAAATGGATTCAATCACAAAATTTACCTTGGAATTATGGTTCAAATTACTTAGACATAATAAGGCGGAGAAGAACGCAAATTTATTGAAATGGGTGGCTTTTGATAGCAGTTTTAAACCAGCTGGGCACGGTGGGGTATTCAGAAGGTGGGCAGAGAAGGGCATTACGGCATGGTGCACACTGGTGGACAAAGGGAGGATAAGGAGTTTTCAAGACTTGAAAACAAAATATGACCTGGATTGGCAGGAATTCTACAAATACCTACAGATACGGGATTATTATGGAAAACGGATTGAACAGGAGCTCTCTCCAGAAGTGAACAAGGTGGTACAAGTAATGATTGATGCATATAAAGGGAACCGGGATAGGACTATAACTACATTATATAAGGCATTGATGGATGACAAAAACACAACAGGGTATATAAAAGAAAAATGGGAACGAGAATTTGGCATGGAAATATCTGAAGATGAATGGGATAAGATGTGGGAAAAACATAAGACAACAACCTGTTCGCAAGCCTGGAGAGAGTTTTCCTGGAAAAATGTGATACGGTTTTTTATCACACCTAATATATCAAATTGTTACTCTGAAACAAGAAAGTCATGTTGGAGAAATTGTGGGTCATCTGAAGCCAACCATGCACATGTATTCTGGAATTGTCACAAAATAATAGGGTTTTGGAGAATGATCCATAGGATAACACAAGATATCCTGGGATACAAATTTCAAATGAATCATGAACTGATGTACCTGTGTATGTATACAGAGAATGATATACATGATAGGGACTTATATCTATTCAAGATACTCATGGTTGCAGGTAAAAAGGCCATTACAAGAAAATGGGGAACGGAAGATCTACCCACACAGACACATTGGGTGGACACAGTGGGTGAAATAAACATTATGGAAAGACTGACACAGACTACGACTGACAGGATCACAGATGGATAGTAAATGGAGGAAGTGGACTCTATGGCAGTTGACACAGACTTGATATGACAGCAGGTTTTTATTTTTTATTTTTGTTTTATTATTGTTGTCAAGGTTGTTGATTACTTGTATTGGTGTACTTATTGTTGAATAAAAATAAAATGGTAAAAAAGGGCCATTCAGCATAGTACTTTTGAGTTTTTTTTTTAATTTGTAGATTTCTAGTGCAAACACTCTGCATAATTATACCACATCATTTATATTTACTGTGAAACTGGGTTACAGGGAAAGTGAAAGAGACAAGCACAAGTAATGATGGTGGTGATAGAACAGCATGGAAGGATAAGTGGCAGCTGCTCACAGGCAAATGGCTACTGGTCTTATGTACAGTATTGGAGATGAAAGTATCTCCTGCAGAGTTTATCATTCCTAATTGAGTTATCTGACCTCTAAACAACAGACACTGAGGCCATGAGATGTACACATCTCCAGTCAAACATACACACACACCTCTGAGTAGTTTCCACGCTTGCTGTAGATGGCCGATAGGAGACGGTAACATTCGATACAGCTGCCTTCTCTGGATATGATATCCAGGGTCATCTTCTCTGCCTCTTTGGCACGACCAGCCATGGCCAAAACCTGAGCCTGGGACAGAAACAGCGTGTGTGAATATGTGTGCGTGTGTTTGACGTTTGTGTGAGACATAATGTTTTCAGGTTGTGACAAAATGTTCAAGGCCAGTCAAGTGTTGTTTTGGTGAATATCAAACATTGCACCATGTCAGATCTTCCAAACCAAACCAAACCACACATAAGCCTGCACGTGCATACACACCCTGGCTTCCATGATTCAATGAATGTTTGAGTGTGTGGGTCTGTTTACCAGAGCCAGCCAGATGTCAGTGCTGTCTGGCTGCAGGGCGGCGGCCTCTTTGTACACCTGGAGAGCCTCCTCGTAGCGCCCTGTGTTGTAATACAGAGCTCCGAGCGGAGTCAGGATCTCCACCTTCCTCGTCACCTGCAGTGCCCTGCAGAAAAAAGGTCAAAGGTCACCCTTTAGTGCTCTTTAATTAAGTGTTTTAGGAGCTAAGTACAGTAATAAAACATTAAATTATTATATATTTAATTTTTTTATATTTTATTATATATTTGTATCATAATATTATAATTATATATATATATACATATATATATATATATATATATATATATATATATATATATATATATATATATATATATATATATATATAATAGTGGTGGGAAAATTTGAAGAAATGTAATCGATTAATCACATGATTCATCTGTGATTAACAGTGATTAATCACATTATTTAATTATGAATGAAACTAGTGAATTTACCACTTTTATTTTAAAGTAATGTTATCAGAACAATATAACAGGCACTCTCGGAGAACAGCAAGTTAACATAAATCTGTTTTTGTTTTTTTAACCTTAACAGGTACCAGCAGAAACATTTGTCTTTATCAGGGAACATCATGAACATTCTATGTTCAGTGGTAAGGGTCCCTGTTAGAGTGACAAGCGACTCCTTGTTCGTCCATGTTCAGTTTGTTGCTGTTCTAATTCAGCAGCACGTGCTGCACTGTGTTTGAAATGGCCCACAAATATTTTGCATGTTGGACATTGTGGATCTGTATTATGCTCCGTTGTGCTAGCTTAATAAGTGTATATTTGTTCATATAATTCATTATTGTAGGCTGTGATAAAGGTGATTGTTTTCTTTGTTAGTACTGGAGCTGTTACCATAAGGTGAGCTATGGAAAGCTGATGTGTTTTTGTTGTTTTGCCAGGTATCTTAAATTGAAATGTCCGTGTGTTCCCCAAGTCTGCAGCACGTTTTCTCTGTGGTGATTATTTTTTTCCTTGGTTAGTACCGGAGTTGTTACCATGAGGTGGGCTTTGGGAAGCTGATGTTTTTTGTTGTTTTGCCAGGCCATTGTCGTCGTGTCATTTCTGTTTCCTGTATCTGCTGGGGAATAAATGGCTGATTGAAGCCAACACCAATTCAAGTGACCCAGCAGTTCAGTAGTCTCCAGTGAGAGCAACAGTTGGTGCACATTGTAACGCCGTCACTTGTATAGTCCACTCTGATTCATGATGTGTATTCTCCTTAAGGTGCGTCTTAAGGCTCATACGCACTGTCATTCGTTGCAATTCTAAGGATGCTAGTTGGCTGGCACCAACGCTGCGTAACGCCTTTAAGGTAATTCAGGCTTGTAGTACTCAATTTCAGTTTACAGTGGTTACAAATAGCTTTGCTTTTATCGACTTTTTTTATTATTATTTTTTATTTATTTATATTTTATTATACATCAGGGGTTCAGGGGTGGGCAAAGTATGGCCCGTTGGGCGTTTTAATCTGGCCCGCCAAATATTATAATTATTCTAATTAAAACATATATATATATATATATATATATATATATGTATATATATATATATATATATATATATATATATATATATATATATATATATATATATATATATACACACATTTTTGTGGATTTTTTTTCAGCTATTTATATTAAGCCTGGCTCTAAGAGCGGGCCTGGCAGAAATGCTGGGAAGTCGTGTCAAACTCCGTCGCAGAGAGTACATAAATGAGTTCAGGCTATTGGTCCGGCCCTCTACAATATTTTCTGTACCTCATGTGGCCCCCTGGGAAAAATAATTGCCCACCCCCTGGACTACGCCGTCTGGGAGAGATTTAAAATGAAAATGTCCATTTAAAAGGGCAGTACCTGTGTGTGGTAGCGTTAAGCCCATCCCAATGCAAAAAAATCCCATGCTGTTAACGGCATAAAAAGAAATTCAGCGTTAATGCATTATGAATATGTTAACGTGCCCAGCCTTAATATATATATATATATATATATATATATATATATATATATATATATATATAGATATATATATATATATATATATATATAGATATAGATATATAGATATAGATATATAGATAGATATATTTATATATGTGTGTGTGTAGCTTCTAGCTTGTTCTTCCACTCCTTCTTTTGTATGCTGCCCCACTGAACAATCACAGCGCATCTCAATGGTCATGCTGGCCACTGACCAATCATACATCCATGCCATTTCGCAGGCAATACACATAAAAAAAAACACCCAGCTTGTCAAACTAAAGATCTGATTTGTTAAAGTCTATGACAATCAACCATGACGTCCAATCCCTGTGTACTTTAATCTGCAAAGGCTTAAACTGCTTTGCTTCCATAGAGACAAAGGGGAGGATGGGGGGGGGGGGATGGGATGAAAGCTTCTCCTTCAAACTAGCTTTTATTTTTGCAATATACAAATATCAACAAATTGATATTTGGTCATTCATAAAGTTGGTGCTTGAGTTGTGTTTGGGGCATGATAAGCAGGCTTATCCTTTCTTGTAACCCAGATTCTGTTTAATTTGGTGTGCAAAATCAATATATTAGTTTGTGATTGATCATCAAGGTTTATGCCGATCATATTCCAAAGCCCCCTGTTTAGAGGGCCTTAAAAAGGCACATTTAAGGATCCAAAACTCCACAGAAGCAGCATTGTTATACATTGACTGTCCAATAAAAAAACAAACTTGATTTCAAATCCGAAACTAAACTTTATCAAGCGAATCACTCTGAAACTTCCCCTTAAAGCAAATCTTAGTTTTCTTGTCAAGAATGAGATGAAAAGATTGATATCAATAACATGTGTGTTCAGGACACTGGTAGGTTGAATACTGAGAAAAACTAAATTTAAAAATCCATTTTAAAGACTAAATTATTAGGTGCTGCCTTCTGTATCACTGCCTATTGCCTGCACACCACACAGCAGTAGCTTTAAAGCAGATAAATATTTTTGGTTCAGGCCTCTTTGAGTAGAAAAAACACTAAACAATTATTTACTCACCTCTTGTACCAAGACTCTGCTTCTGCGTTCTCATTGGATGATCGGAGGAGGCGGCCCAGGTTCACCATAGCAACGTAGTGTGCTGGTTTGAGTCGA
This sequence comes from Clinocottus analis, assembly GCF_023055335.1. Lineage (NCBI taxonomy): Eukaryota > Metazoa > Chordata > Actinopteri > Perciformes > Cottidae > Clinocottus > Clinocottus analis. The sequence continues at coordinate 14,976,076 of NW_027175932.1, read as the reverse complement.
ACGGCTTGCTGGTAGTGAGCGGCTGCCAGCTCTCCCTCTCCTAAGGACCATGACAGCAAAGAGTAGGAAAAGAACGTGGGAGGATGAGTGAAAGTATAGAAGGAATGAACAAGGGTGGAAGAAAAATAAGGCCATAATGAAGAAGAAATGTGTAAAGGAAACATGCAGGGAAAAAAATGTACAAGAAAAAACAATGCATGTAAGAGAAGTGAAACAGAGGACAGATTGATGGACAGAAGCAATAGATGGTCACATGACATTTGACACATGACTTCTGTCCATCCGGGGAGAGGGATCCTTCTCTGTTGCGTTCCCTCAGGTTTCTCCCCCTTTTTCCCTGTGAAAGGGTTTTTACTATATTTATTTGGGGAGTTTTTCCTGATCCAATGTGAGGTACTGGGACAGGGATGTCATATGTAAAGATTGTAAAGCCCTCCGAGGCAAATCTTGTATTTGGGCTATACAAAATAAACTGAATGGAAGGAAAGACATCTCTATTACATATATGTGATCAGATTTCTTTTTTTTAAATGTAATACCTGCTTTTACACATTTATATTCTACAAGTTTGTAAAATATTCAGTGTTGATGATGATAGTACTAAGATTACCATTCATCTGAATAAATTCTGGTGAAGTGCTTCTCATACTGTACTCAGCTTGTGGGATATTGCACTAATGAATTCTAATTGTAAACAAAATGAAACCAGATATTTTTATCCCTCAGAGCTGAGGTGGATGAGTGGCACTAATACCGCACGCTGTACTCCCTCTACAGGACCACACTGCTGTGTTTTAGTTGAAAAATTACAAGTGTTGACTACCGATCCCTGTTGACCATTGTCAAAAGTGGTTTAGATTGAGTCACTACCTTTCTAGCAGACATTGCTTTGGCCAGAAACACACTGGTATTAGAATAATGCAGGGACTTGAACAAAATTGCAGTTGTTTTGTTGGAAATACTGTATGTCACATGAATTTCATTCAACTCGTCAATTTAAATTTTGCAGCTGGAGTCACTGTTAAAGGCAACAACAGGATAAAACATTGTTTCTTTACATGCATCTCAGAAAGTGTTAGGGTTTACTTCAGTAATCTGACGGTTTAAAGACGACAGACAGTTCTGCTTTGACAGTGGTGGTGTGGGAAGATCTTCAATTGATGGTACAATCGTCAAAATGATTTAATTTAAAGTTAGAGTAAACTGGGCCTGAGTAACCTCTATGGGCCCGTTTTTGTGGTGACACAACAATCCATCCATCCATCCATTTTCCGCCACTTATATGGGCTCGGGTCGCAGTGGCAGCACACCCAGCAGACCGACCCAGGCTTCCCTCTCACCCGCAACATTTTCCAGCTCGTTCTGGGGGACCCCCAGACGTTCCCAGGCCAGCCGGGAGATATAATCCCTCCAGCGTGTCCTGGGTCTTCCCCGGGGCCTCTTCCCACTTGGACGTGCCTGAAAAACCTCTAATGGGAGGCGTCCAGGAGGCATCCGGATTAGATGCCCGAACCACCTTAGCTGACTCCTTTCGATACAAAGGAGTAGCGGCTCGACTCCAAGCTCCCTCCTGATGTCCGAGCTCCTTACCCTATCTCTAAGGCTGAGCCCGGCCACCCTACGGAGGAAGCTCATTTCGGCCGCTTGTGTCCGCGATCTCGTTCTTTCGGTCATGATCCAGAGTTTGTGACCATAGGTGAGGGTTGGACCGTAGACCGACCAGTAAATGGGGAGCGTCGCCTTCCGACTCAGCTCCCTCTTCACCAAGATGGACCGGTACAGCGCCTGTTATACTGCTGCAGCCGCACCGATCCGCCTGTCGATCTCCCGCTCCACCTTACCCTCACTCGTGAACAAGACCCCGAGGTACTTGAACTCCTTCGCTTGGGGCAGGCATGTTGTCCCCACCAGGAGGGAGCAATCCACCGGTTTCCGGCAGAGAACCATGGCCTCAGATTTGGAGGCGCTAACTCTCATCCCTGCCGCTTCACACTCGGCTGCAAAACGCCCCAGCGAATGCTGGAGGTCACGGTCCGAGGAAGCAAACAGGACCACATCATCTGCAAACAGCAGAGAGGCGATCCCGAGGCCCCCGAACCGGATTTCCTCCGCCCCCCCGGCTGCGCCTAGCAATCCTGTCCATGAAAGTCACGAACAGGACCGGTGATAAAGGGCAGCCCTGGCGGAGGCCAACACCCACTGGGAACGTGTCCGACTTAATACCGAGGATACGGACACAACTCCTACTGCAGGCGTACAGAGACTGGATAGCTCGTGCCAACGGATCCGGCACCCTATACTCCCGCAGCACCCCCCACAAAACCCCCCGAGGGACACGGTCGAAAGCCTTCTCCAAGTCCACAAAGCACATGTAGACTGGTTGGGCAAACTCCCAAGACTCTTCCAGTAGTCCCGCAAGGGTAAAGAGCTGGTCCACTGTTTCACGACCGGGACAGAATCCGCACTGCTTCTCTTGAATCCGAGGTTCGACAAGCGGTCGGAGCCTCCTTTCCAGCACCTTGGCATAAGCTTTTCCCGCGAGGCTGAGCAGTGTGATACCTCGATAGTTCGAGCACACTCTCCAGTCCCCCTTCTTGAAGATGGGAACCACCACCCCGGTCTGCCAGTCCATGGGCACTGTTCCCGACCCCCATGCGACACTGAAAAGGCGTGTCAGCCATGACAGCCCAGCAATGTCCAGCGCTTTCTGCATCTCAGGGCGGATTTCATCCACCCCTGGCGCCTTGCCACCAAGGAGCTCTTTAACTACCTTAGTGACCTCTGCCAGGGATATGGGTGCACCCACCCCAAGGTCTTCAGGCGCTGCCCCCTCCCCAGGGGACATGTTGGCCGGGTTTAGGAGTTCCTCAAAGTGCTCTTTCTACTGTCTGACGATGTCCCTAGTCCGAGTCAGCAGTTCCCCTCCCCCGCTGATAACAGCCTGGGGTATGCCCAGCTTTCCCTTTCTGATCTGCGGATGGTTTGCCAGAACCTCTTTGAGGCCAACCGAAAGTCCTCCTCCATGGCCTCCCCAAACTCTTCCCATGCCCGAATTTTAGCATCCGCAACCGCCACAGCTGCAGCCCTCTAGGCCTGCCGGTACCCGTCAGCTGCTTCAGGAGACCCCTGGGCCAACCAGGCCCGAAAGGCCTCCTTCTACAGCTTGACGGCTTCCCTCACCCCCGGTGTCCACCACCGGGTTCTCGGTTTACCGCCGCAACAGGCACCTTCCGACCCTCCGATCACAACTCCTGGCGGCCGCTTCCACAATAGAGGCTTTGAACAAGGTCCACTCGGATTCCATGTCCCCAACCTCCCTCAGGATACGTGAAAAGTTCTTCCGGAGGTGGGAGTTGAAGACCTTCCGGACAGGATCCTCAGCCAGACGTTCCCAGTTCACCCTCACAACAGGTTTGGGATTGTCAGGTCTTTCCTGCCGTCTCCCCCGCCATCTGATCCAACTCACCACTAGGTGGCGATCAGTTGACAGCTCTGCTCCTCTCTTCACCCAACATGAATATCATCTGATCTGCGGCCGTATGTCAAGACATACGGTCAGGGCCTTCTAAGCCTTCTCTGTGGGCCTAAACAGAATCACAAAGTTACAGCTATTTTAAAATTTAAAAAATTAAATTAAATTAAATAAAAATAAATGATAATATTTTTTATAATTAAAAGTTATAGCTATTTTATAATGTAAGTTTTTTTTTACAAATACACTACATGTATATAATTACTTACTTACTGATGACCCCTTTCCCACAGAGGTTTATGTGCGTCTGGTAAATGAAATGCTGATTATGTTACTGTTTTATACATTTGCAGTCGTATTTAATCATAAACAAGTTGCAGTGCTGCTGCACTTGGGGCTGCTGGTGCTTCTTCCCGCAGCCTCTTCCATGGTGTGCTGCTGTCGCCGGCGCAGCTGTGCTGCAATGTCTTGTCTGTCAGCGCCGGGGTTCTGTTTGTTTGATATGAACAACATGCATTGTTGTTGATCTGATGGGGTTGGGCTCTCCCCTTGCTGTGCTGGCCGGGCGCATTTCCTCCGCTGCGGTGTGCCGCAACCGGCTCGAGTTTAGCTTGGAAAGGCTCGGGGGAAGGTGGCACATCGGCGCCGGCCGCGTGCTTTAGAGTACCCGTGCCCTGACCTTGCCAATTCCCGGGGCCGTGGAATATGTGCTTGCTGCCTCCTCTTCTCACCAGGAAGGGACGGGGCCCCCTCCTCCCGGCGCCACTGTTTTCAGTGCACGCACAGAGCCCACTTAAAGGTCGTCAGCGGTCTGCGGCAATGTCGGCAACCCACCCGTCTTGAAACACGGACTAAGGAGTCTATCGTATGCACGAGTCAGAAGGCCTTTGAAACCCTGTGGCAAAATGAAAGTGAGGGCCAGCATGTGCTGGCCGAGTTGCGTAATTGTATGTAATTGCCTCGTGAGGGGAGTCCGCTGATGATTTAAGTGGCTTTGTCATTCAACACGAGCGTCTCCTTTTTATTTTCTTCTTCTCATGACCTTCCTCCATGCTCGTTGTGGTGTCGTGTGGCTCCGCGCACATGTATGAACGCGCTGTGTATTGAGTGGGTCGGTCTGTGATAGTAACTGCAGGGACACTTTTTTCCCCCAGTCTGGCTGTGATTTGGACCATACGGCACTCACATAAGTTCTAAGTCTAAAACCCACGGCCCGCCACTGACGTACTGTCTTGTAACTGTTCATTTTCTCAACAGATATGTCATACTCTGTTTCATGCCCAGGGACTACGGGTGACAAATTAGTTTAGAGCTACCCTTTGGAACAGCTAAGAAGCTGTGCGCTGCCCCTGTCAAATGTATAAATAAATAATAAAATAATGTATTTCTTTTGAGTTATCATGCTGCTGGTCGAGGGGATCTCTGGTCTCCACATGTAATAGGTAACATGAGGCAATGAGCGGTGTTTACACCTGGGCCCTGGACTATAACAAACATCTGCCACAGCATGGTTTTAGGAGAAAGCCTTTTGAATGTGTACTTTAAAGTAATTTTTTTAATTTTATTTGCACGGTTGATATTGAGTTAGAAGTAAACTGTCTATATAGTGTTTATTTGCATTAGTTATTGTTTTCTATACCCCTTATCTCATGTCTGTTAAATGCTTTATAATGCCAGCATATATGCTTCCCTCACACGTCACGTAAGGTCAGTTTTGTCATTGTTGAGGTTAGTTATATAATTTAGTTCTGTTTCATTTATCTCTTTTAGGGACAAATTTAGTTGTATGTTACTCTGCCTCATCAATTTTTTGGGCTGACTAAAAACCTGTCCTGTGTCGGTCATCACACCTCAATGACAGCGTCTGATGAATATAATAGGCATCTCAAAGTTAACTTTATGGCAGAACACTTATATTAGATTGGATATGTTTATCTAATAAAGTGGCTAGTATAACTGTGCAACATTTATTTAAATAGCATGAACATCACATAGACTGTTCCCACTGACATATTAGATCCCCGCGGAACTCGTTTTAGTTATCTAGCTGCAAATACAGCTTTATAATGTGCTATTGGCATCTTGGAAAATTAACATTTTAAGTAAGGTGAGGAAAAAGGGCACTTTATTGTGAATAAGCCCAATCAGAAGTCAGGACTATATCAGGATAAACCACTTGTGATAGCTCATCAGTAAAATACAGCACAGACCTAGGAAAAAAGCCAGTATGAGCTGAACATTTTGTAAAGATAAATATATGCATGTCTACGCAGTAGAAGACCATCAGCCCCGGAGCCAGAGGTTCAACTCACCCGTATCCACCAGAAACACTCCGTAGTTATTATGCAGGTCGGAGCTGTCTGGGCAGTTCTCTATTCCTTTCAGATACACTTCACTGGCTTCACCAAAGCGTTTCTGTGGGAGATAGCAGGTGAAATAAAAACAAGATTGAATCAGAAACGAACAAGACCAAGGTTACAGGAAGTTAAAGTGTGACCAACCTGGAGTGTGAACGACTGAACAGGCTTTTCTGACGATGATTAATTGCTGCAGAGATTAATCATCTGCAGCTAAAGCTAGTTTGAGTCTGGAGTTATTAAAAAGTGACGAGTTATACCATGCTCCAAAGTCAAAATGAGTTACATACTTTATGTGTGCGAGTATGAGAGTAAGAGGCAGTGTTTCATTTGTATTGTGAATGTTTCACCTGCTCAGCATAGAGTGACGCTAGACTGGAGTAAGCATCAGCAAAATGTGGACCGAAGTGTATGGAGTCTTTCAGCCGAGTCTCCGCCTCTTTCTCCTTGCCTTGGGACCTGCAACACAGCATCGTCATCATCGTCATCGCCAGTAGTAGAATGTAATGTTATTGTACTCATCATTATCAACATCATTGTTATTAAACATATCCTCATCATAATTATCAGCAGGAGCATTATTAAAGTATTATATATATATATATATATATATATATATATATATATATATATATATACACATATATATATATAATACTATATATACACATATATATATATATATATATATATATATATATATATATATATATATATATATATATATATATATATATATAGTGTTTACAGGTCATTTGTGATGATAACAAGGCTGTCGTCTATGTTGTGCAATTAAATTCATTCTAATTCAATATCCAAGTTTTATTAAGTGGTTTATATCAAACTGTTTGAATCGCCCCACGAAGATGCCTGCAGATACCTTAAAACCAAAACAAGCTGTCTTATATAGAGGAATTAAAAAGCGTTTAACAATAAAAATGTCAGTATAGTATATTGTACAGGATGTCATAAAAACTTATTAGTATGGAAATCTATTCAAAAATAATAATAAAATAATTCATCTTTTATTTGTCTGTTGAGTAATATTGATAACAAACTTAATCATATGAATTGTGTGCGTAAAAAATAGGTAGGCCACTGTACATCCTGATGCCCGAAGAAACTGTGTCCACACAGAGCAATCTCCCTCTGGCCATCAGAAATTCCGTGGAGCTCCACAAATGACGTTTCTGACTTCGCATTTCGAGTCTCTGGAAATATTCTTGCAAAAGCACTGAAAGTGCACTGCAGCGACAACCTGCACACTTTGTGGTTGTCATTAAAATAAATGAACACCATGTTTCCTTTAAATCAGTATTTATCAAACTGGGGTGGTATTTATTACAGGTGGGGCGCAAGAGGAAATGCTGATTTTAAATGTTGGTTGTTTCCGGGTTGACGGTGATGTGTTCATAATTATGTTTTCATTTTATTAATTTTACAGCCGGTGAATCCTTGCCTTGGTTTCTTGTGTATTTTTCAGTTTTGTTTTTATTTATTGATTTGTGTTTTTTCCTGTCACCGTGCGAAGCCAGCTGCCATGACTGGAGCCCAATAAAGCGCTATGCTCATCCCACTGGAGATAGCCAAAAAGTAACAAACATTGACTTTGTGTGTTTACCTTTACAGTAGCTGAACCCGGGTGCTACAATGATTCCTTTTTTCCCCACTTTTTTAAAGCTCACATAATATCAGCAAAGGGTGTAGCTGCAATGGGTGTCTTCAGTTTCTGTCCCTTTCTCAATGTGATGGTCAAGCTTTTGTGATGTGTGATCTAAAGTGGGTGCTGTGACTATATTTCTGTTTACCAATAGTCCTCCGTATTGTGTGCCAGAGAGTGTGCTTGTGTGTCTTACTTAAGGAGGTTCCCCAGGTTAAAGAGAGCTCGGTTATGCTGGGGGTTGGTGTCCAGTGCCTTCCTGTAGTAGCGCTCAGCCTCCTCTGGGTCACGAGTCAGAGTGCCGAGATTGTTCATGGCGCTGGCATGGCGTGGGAATAACCTGATAGGGGTGGAGAAAAGAAAAAAGACAGCAGAAGGGAGGGTGAAGAGTAAGAGAGACAATACAAGACAGCAAAGGCTGTCTTGTATTTATTGAGACCCTATTTTTATATACTGTAACACTAATGCAATATACACTTTTTTTCAATGCATCTGGTCTCTACCAACTGTGTCTGGATTAAATGGGATTTATTGGCAGAAAATAGAAATATCAATTATTATTATTTAATTTGTGCATAATCATGTGAAACAAATAATTGTTGTGTTTTCATTAACTAAGCCCATTTGTTCCAAAATACTATATTCATTATAATAGATAAATACCTAAACATGTGTTCTAGTTGGTCTGAATCATTAAATCTGGTATGGACACACATGAACAAGTACAAGGGAAAATGCTACAATTGTGTTTATGATATGTCTTCCATGTTTAACATGTTTTGACATTGTCTTTGAAATTCAACTTGTTAAGAGTTCATTGATTCTAAAGTGCACCATCTGCAAGTAGATGGATAAATAGATCCAAAAGCATCACATACTTTGCTAAGAATAAAAAGGAGCTTGTGGATCTAGGTTATTAAAAGGGATTTACATTTACATTTGACTTCATTTGCTTGTTAGGTAATGAGTAAGTTCTATAATATTGGTTTGGTTCAGGTCACAACCTAAGTAACTGGCAAACTAAATTGGAGCAACAGCCAGTGAAATGACAAAGCTGTTCATTATTTTATTTGATTGTATTAATATATAATCAAGTCCATTTTTTACTATGCTTCGTTTAAAATTGTTTTGTCCTATGCCTATCCACAAATACGGGCAATGTATCACACATAAATATTGCAACATTGTGCAGAAAGATCAAAATTTGATATTTTCCTCAAATTTCTTTTCCCTATCATTGCCAATTGTCATTCTTTATCTTTTTTTCACCTGATAGTTGAAAAGACATATTTCAAAATTTAAAAAAAAATGAACAAACAAAAATACATAAAAACAGTGGTGTTTTCATAAACACCTATTTGGAGTACACCTATACATCTACATATAGACACACAGATAATAGTTTTCAGATTAATTAATCTGAAGAAAGGTGAAAACATAAGGAGAAATATTTAACAACATCCTCTCCGATAAAGAGGGCATCCAATGTGCACTCGCTTTTGTTGATTTTAGATTGTATGTAATGTTATACAATGTGTGTATGTTGGATAAAATGCTGCAAATTGTGCATGATTTCCTTAAAGTCATACAATAATTCCTTATTTTACATGCAGTTCCAGAGCAGTTCCTGGTTGACTGTAAAGCATAAGGCTTGCTTTATTTTATAAAAACAAATGCAAAATACAGACCAAAACCAACAGTTATTAATAAGCAAAAGGGAATACAACTCATGAAAATCGAAACAGGGAGACAAGAAATGTTATGTGGCATGTTGGTAGTTGATTTGTTAATGGTGCTCAGTCAGTGTGTTACAGGAGCTCTTACATGAACCAGCAGCAGGAGAGAAGTCCTTTGAGTACACTCGGTTTAATAAAAGATTATAAATTAAATAATGTATGAACCTTCTGCAAGATGCAAATACATTAATCAAAGTCCTCAGGATCTTTTAGCAAAAGTGTAATTGTGGCTTTGAAACAGCAAGTTGGGTTTGTCACAACAAAACACTTTTGCGGCAATAAATGAAACTTGGAAGTGCTGCTCAGATATTGCATTCATTCCCTCACATACCAGCATCAATGCATAGAAAAACAAGATGCAGTCACACATGATTTTGAGGTAGAAGTATTAATGTTAAAGGTAGGTTCGGGAATTTCTTCAAAAACATTAGTGATATTTTTGTTCATTAACTGTAATTGTCCCATCCAATCATATAATTCGGCCCGAATGTCAGCGTTGCAGATCTGGTGAATTTAATTTGAGAGTTATCCTTGGACACTCCCTCTATGTTTAAGTTGTCCGTCAGCTGTAGCCTGAAAAGACGTTCTTAAGCTAATCAGCAGCACACAGTGTTGATTCAACATTTTGAAGCATTTACAATATGACTTGAAGAAGGGTATTTCCATGGCTTAAATGAAGGAAATGTTCACTTTGTGATGTAATACAGAGTGTTTGACATGAAACAGTAACATTAATGAAACAGTTCTATTAGCCACATGAAACAACTTCACCAACATACTGTGTGACTTAGAAAGCGTTGGATTGTTACAGTCAGAGAGCTTCAGTTCAGTCAGACCTGAGAGCAGTGGTGTAATGGTGAATGGCCTCAAGGTGCCGGCTGCTGTCTTTCAGGAAGTTGGCATAGTTGTAGTGGACTTTGGCATTGTGTGGCAGAGTCTGGATACCAGAGCTGAAACAAGAAGGAAGAGGACTATAGTATCAGGCCACAGAGTGTATATAAAAAAACTATAAAAATAGTATATAGTTGATTTTGCATGTGTATATTTTGATATAAGGTAAGATGTAGTGTTAATTATGTGTGTGTCTGGGTGAACTTGTCTTGCAGATGTTTGTGCATAGAGTATGATTTGGGAAAAGGAACTGGTGCGGCTAGTGAATCTTGTGAGCCTCTAACTTTTTCAATTGTTTATACACTGCAGGGTCGTGCTGCTCTCATACATGCATGAAGAAGTATCGGCTTTTCAGCTGAAATCCTTGGTTTTGCTTTCCGGTTGATTTTAGAGCACTGGTGTAGTCCTGTCCCTACCTTACATCTGTCACTTTGCTCACCCCTTTCAACTCTCCAACGCCCAATTTGAGAGGGGATTTGTTTAATATTTCTTATTGAATAGTCAAAGGGCTCATTCCAAAGTAGTGATGTCTTCTAGTACTGAAAATCTGCTGATACGAGCAGGAATAGGAGAGAATAGTAGTGGGACCACATAACATAAAATTTTACTGGGAATTAAATGAAAAATATTGGCATATTTTATGGATTGTAACATAAGTCACAGTCATTTTGTTACTTTAGGGGACTACATTAATTTCCTGGCGACTTCCCTTAACCCTAACCGCTACCAAGCTGATCCAAACCCTAAACCTTATACAAAACTCAACCTGAATCTGACCTTACAGGCTTATACAAAGTATTCATCCTATAATGCACTAATTTACATTATTGGGATATGCAATTCTCCTCATTTTGTCCTCCTCAAAAAGTATAATTTCAGAAAATAGGATTATGTAATCACATTTATGTACCCACATGACAAGTAAAAGATGCTCAAACACAAACCCACACAGTCTCTATCGCTTCTTACCGGAAGAGTGCCTCCCTGGAGAGCCAGACGTTGTTCTGCTGGACAGTCTTCCAGGAGAAGAGCAGGATGAGCAGCAGCATTGACACGCTGAGAACTGTGGTGCCCCAACGGCCTACCACCGAACACAGCCGACCTAGGCCATGAGCCACCAGGATACAATAACCCATACTAGACGAGGAAAGTAGGAAGGATGTAAGTGGGGGACTGGTGGAACACTTGGGTGAGACACTATAAAAGGCAAACGTATTATTTATTGCAGTTCTACATCCTCTCAATGTCACTGGCATCACTCAACACATGCCTCCCCAAAACATTGTGACATAAGGTATTGCCCAAATTGTTTTTGGTCAGGTGCACATATTCTCAACATGGGTGGCTGCTGTTGCTTCTCATAGAAATCTCTCACCACTTTTGCCAAACCCTTTGACCTGAATTACATGGTAACTCGAATTACTGCCTTACAGTTGTATGGCTTTGCCAACCAATCAAGTGGCAATTATATGTCTGTCCAAAATGTCATCACTTCATCCCATTAGACATTGGTATGAAATTGTCATACTTGCCATATGAAGTTAAGACCAAAATAAAGTTTGGTGAGGTCACAGTGACCTCGACCACCACATTGTAATCGGTTCATACTGGAGTCCAAGTGGATATAATAATAACAGTGTTTCCCCTACCATTATATGAGGGGGGCTGGGCGCCCCCCTGAAGAAACTCCCCGCCCCTCTGTAATTTTCCCTATAGCGCCAAATCATAAGAAGTCATTGACGGTTCTCTTTCCTATAAAACTGATCTACACCTTGTTCTGCGATTAAACAAACTAAACGACGGTATGTTATTGATCGTATCTACACGACAGCTTGTTGTCATTTCTGTCTCTACGTGCTCGCGTGTAAACTCTCCTCTCCTCTCCTCTTCTCCCCTCTCTTCCCCTCTCCTCCCCGAGCACAGTCATATCAGTGGGCAGAGAGCGTCGAAAAATATGGCGCATGAAAAGCAGACAACTATGTCTGCGTTTTAAACGCTCCCAGGTCGAAGATGGCAACAGTAGCTCTCCTGCAAGGAGCACCGTTGAGGAGTTGCTCTTCTGAACCCGGAGCAGCTCTCCTGCCCCAAGTAAAACGAGCCAAAGTACTTGTGTCCTGTACCCAACAATGAGCCTGCTGGCTTTACACAATACAACAGTATGAGAAATGCCTGTACTGAAGTCTCCATAAGGTCGTCTTTTCTGCTGTTCCGTCTCTCAAAACCGAAAAAAAGATCTCAGCTCAACATGGAGCGTGAGTTGAGAGCAGCCGTATCAAGTCTACAATCAAGGTTTTAAAAATAAGTGTAGAGGAAAGTCTCATACGTTGCTCCGTGTTTTTGTGCATATTGGTCAGACTATTATTCTGTTTGTACTACTTTTAACTGTTTGTTTCACGTCATGTTTTGTTATGTAATACATTTTTTCCTTTCTGTGAATCACAGGAAGATTAGCAGCCGCTAAGGCATCAGCTAATGGGAATCCAGTAAATATACTAAACTAGACTAAAGTAGTGACAGCTGCTGATTCTGTTTTTTTTTTACAGAGTAACTAGCTGCGCTCCATGACATATTATTTAGTTTTACTTATTTTTTTTGCTGCATGAGAAAACGGCCATGTGTTGTAATAGTTTGTGAAGCGTTAGATCAGAGCTACCAACTCTCACGGTTTCGCTGTGTGACACACGCTTTTTCATGTTTTCACACGGTCAGACGCCACATCACCAATATCTCACGGCAAAAAAAAAGTCTGAGGCGCCTTGGTTCCTTTTCAAACTCCCTGACGATAGATGCGGGAGAAACTCGCCTGACTGGGATGCCGCCAGCAGAGAGGAGCAGAGAGACTGAGGTATCGGGGCTCTCAAGTGTCACGCATTGAACGTGACTGTCACTCATTGCGGTCTTAAATCACGCCCTCCTGGCACGCAGCTGTTTGGCGGTGCGTAGTTCTCGTCATCCCCCCCTTACAAAATCTCATGGCAAGGTTTTTTGAAAAGTTGGCAGCTCTGTTAGATGCATGAGTCTAACGGTCAATGCGTGATAGTTGGCACCTATAGTAGAAATGTCAGCATGCTAACATGCTTACAATGACTGCAATCCCTCCCCCAATTGGTGATTGTATTTTTCAGTCCAGACTCAATTGGCGGACTGGTTGACCGACAAACACATACCAATAAGTGAAATACTTCATCTTGGTCAGTGGCACTAAGCTTCAAGCTATGACCCCGCCAGCATCTGTTTTGCACGTGGTGTGTTGGTATACGCTTGTTTCGTGCATAGTGTCTTTCAAAACATAACTTTACAGGAAACGTAGGTTTAGGCAACAAAACCACATAGCTATACTTAGCTATGCTTCATCCAGTCTGTCCTCTGCTCTTTTATCACTGTGTGGTTTGGATCGGTCACCAAACAAGACAGAGCCAGACTGCAACGGATCGTCAGGTCTGCGGAGAGAACCATTGGCTCCAGCCTGCCCTCCATCCTGGACTTGTACATCTCCAGAGTCAGGAAGCGGGCTGGAAAGATCACTGCAGACCCCTCACACCCTGGACACACGCTGTTCCAACTCCTCCCCTCTGGTAGGCGCTACAGAACACTGTACGCCCAAACCACCAGACACAAGAACAGCTTCTTCCCACTTGCTGTCAGTCTTTTGAACAGCTGAACAATTAGTCAGTCACTTCCACCTGCACTATCTGCACTTTCTGGACCTCTGTTCACTGTTATACTGTTTTTATGTTTCCTTAATGTCTTATTTTTTGGTCTTTTATATTTATCTTTATATCTACATGGCTCTCAAGTGTCACTCATTGAGAGTGACTGCCGCCCTGCCGCCACACATCGTATTTCTCACGCTGAAAAAAACCTCCAGACTATTTAATGTGCCGCAGCGCGCAGACATGACCTGGTAGCGCGCTGCCCTCACCACGGAGGAATCAAGCACCCCCCCGTGAGGAGCCCCTCATCAGCCAATCAAAAAAAAACAAATCGGCTTCAGCCAATCAGAAAAACCTATCTTTTGTATCCGGGTAAGATGTAATGACAGGCGGGACTGGAGCCGTCTGGCGGCACGTATTTGTCGTCGTCACCGTCGTCTCCGCCTCCCCCCTTTTTTTTGCATCGTAAAAAAATATGAATCCGGCGTCAAATTCCATGAATGTGTAAATGTACATGGCCATTAAAGCTGATTCTGATTCTGATTAGGAAAAGAGTGAGGTTAACATTAATTTGACTGATTAACGACTTGCACATCCATGAGGTGTCAAACAATTCAGCACGCCAACATCAGATGCCTCATTAGCGTCTACTGAAGATCGGACAAAACCTCTGAATGGACACGAACCATGGAGACTCACATCTGACCTGTGTTACACAAACTATAAATTTTGTTACATTTGTCAGTGTCTCTTGTCCCCAATGTAAAGTGTCTTTGTGTACATGGAAAGGCGCTACACAAGTTTGAATTATTATTATTATTATTATTATTATTATTATTATTATTATTATTAAGCAACTACTTAATGTGTTAATGTGTTGATGGCTGTTTTCAACAGACAATTTGTATTATAATTTTACTATTTGTCATGGTTTCTATCACGGAGTTCTTTTTAGTGATGTCTTCGTGTTCCCAAATTTCAGCTATTGAACTGTAAACGTAAATTATGATAAATGACATTCCAGTTGTAAAAATGATGTTTCAAATTAATCTCCATGAGAATGAATAGCAGTGACTTTATCAGAGGACAAACAAGTAGAATCCCTCAACATTGGATGATTTTGTCTTAACTGTCTTTGATAATAAATCCACTGACAGTTTGGAACGAACCTTGCACCCAAATCATATTCATAATTAAAGAACCAAGAAGTATGAAAACAAGACTCAGACTGAAAAAAATAACAGGAGAAGTTTCCAGGGCATATAAAGTTATAGAAGAGTTAGAGTAGAAATTATACACAAATATATATTAATATAGGTCAATGCACATATTCAAACATGCACACACCTTGGCATGTAGAGAACCCTCTCGGCCACAACAAATCCCACCCTGAAGAAAAGGTTACTGGCAGGAATGAAGGGGAAGACCAGAAACAACATTCCTACCAACACCTGTCTGTTCTCCTGTCTCTGTAGAGAGAGAGAAAGAGTGAGAAAGGGAGAGAGAGAGAGAGAGAGAGAGAGAGAGAGAGAGAGAGAGAGAGAGAGAGAGAGAGAGAGAGAGAAGAAAAAATACATATTACATTTTTGAAATAGCAAGTCAAGAGGCACTAAATGTAACCTCTTATAACAGCTTGGCTGAAATACACATTCATTGTGAATGATAATATGTGTCATTCAAACTCTGTTAAAACAAGCAAACACACACAAACAATGATGCATGCAGGTTCAGCAGCTGTGAGCGATCTGTCTTGTATACTAACAGCCTTCTGTGCAAAAGAGAAGCAATTAAGGCAATCAAATGATTAAATTACAGTTAATTCCCTTTTGTAAAGAGCAAATATCTGGGGCCATTCATATTTTAATAAGCATACGGTCTACCTTCTCTTCCTCCATTTCAATCCAACAAGGCTGTCTATTTGAGAGAGAGGGCAAGCTCAAATCGTCGCACTGGCACCTCATAGAGGCACTTCCGGTGGCACCTCTCAGGTGCCAGGGCAACTACGAGCTGCCGGAGCAGTTGCCACTAGTTTAGAGGCAGCGCTTCAGGCACTGGTGTCGGACCAATTTTCTTTCAATTTTTTTTTTGCCCATGCCTCCAATACAGGGGTATTCAAGTATTGTTCAACAAGATCCGGTTTGAGAAGATGTCCTCATGCAAAGGTCCGGTGCTTCACAATAATGTCCAACTTGCGCTATGATTTAGTCCCATGTGTATTGAAGTAGCAACTCTTTCAACATCTGTATGAAGTCAACAACTGACTGTCAAATCAAATAAAGAAAAAAAGGAATAATATCTCAACAATATGTATTATCAGTTTTCAAAGTCAACTAGATGAATTATAAATACTCTAAAAAAGAATAAATATTCTTCTCTCATTTCAATTGCAAAAAGAGCTGGTTTTAACAACATTACTGAAAGGTTTTTATAAAAAAAAAAATCTTAAAATAGAGTACTCATTTTACAAAAATAAATGTAACTTAATTGTCTTTGCCCTGTAGCTTTAAATTCAGTTAATTCAGGTGTCTCGTGATGTTAACCAAAAAAGCCACAACGTTATATTGTTCTCTTATAAAAATGTGTGTGAGGGATATGTTATTAAACCACTTGTTTCAGCTCTATAGTCTTTGTTGACATTACTGTTGGAGAGTCATTGAATGCGTTCGGAATCTGATCATATTGGCTCTTCGATTCTTGTGTTGTGCTTTGTCTGTAGCAAAGCTTCACATTGAGCTTTAATAATGTCACAACACATTAGCAAACGAGTTTTGAACTGCCTTTAACAAGAATTAACATCGAAGACTCTGGTTAAAGACTCTGGCTAAAGACTGGTTAAAGACTCTGGCTGAAGACTCTGGCTAAAGACTCTGGTTAAAGACTCTGGCTAAAGACTCTGGCTAAAGACTCTGGTTAAAGACTCTGGCCTCGCTGTCCACAATTCTCTTTTTTGAGAACGCCATGTGAAGTAACTTCTCTCACTCGCAAACTTTATCGACTGTTCCGCCTCTCGTCCGTCTCTCCAGTCTCTCATTCAAGCCGCGACGCTGACCCGAATACGCATATTTGATTGGCCGTGTAGCATCATGTGATGTGTTTACACGTATGTGATTGTTCTGTGTGTTTCCTGGTCCGTTGAACGAGTCCTGTAAAGGCCGGAAAAGCTGCGCCGGTTAAAATATTAGCGTTCCATTCATAACTGCAAGCTGCCTGTGTTGCCTCGTTTGTACTGCCCGATACTCCCTGGGTAACGGAGATTGTTACAGTGGCACCTGAACGGGGACCGGGCACATGTAACACAAAGAGCAGCAGCTGGAGGGGCCGGCCCAGCCAATCGTGGCGCTTGGGCGGATTGTGGCGGGAATCACATCCATGCAGAACGAGTGAGCGGAGACGAACAGGCAGTTCCTGGGGGCTCTCAATGACCACTCTGAGAGGCAGGCCTTCGCCTTGGAACAGCTCGCTGCCTGGGCAGCGGCAGCCCCCCCTCTTCGCTGGCAGGGGTAACCCTGTACAGAATGACGGCAGCTGATGGCGCGCAGTTATACATGGATTGGTTCAAGGCAACCATAGGGTATGTGGCTGGCCTGTGGGCGATCCGACTTCTGCCCCTTCTTGCCGGAGAGGCGCAGACAGCAGCGCTGGTGCTGGCCCGGCAACCAGGCAGGTGTACGCTCACATGCGTAATGCCGTGATGGATCGGCTTGTTATGTAATGGTAAAATATAGTATTGTAATGTTATGTGAAGATCGAGTCTAAACTGATTTAAATGTTTCTCAGGGACAGTCAGTGCGGTTACATGGATTCGAATTACTGGCTTAGTCGGACTAAAATCGAATTATCCCGTTCATGTAAACACCTTTATTCGAATAACTGCGGTCTGACTACGATCCGATTAACACCCCTGGATAACTCGATTCGACTCGATTGATAATTCGAATAACGCTGCATGTAAACGGCGAATCGGATCGGAACTGGACAATGCGTTTGTGCGCATGCTCAAGATCCCGCCGCCTCGTCCCTCCCTCCCTCCCAGGTCGTGACCCGGAAGTCAAAAGAGACGATAAGTTGTCACGGCCGGCAGAAACAAACAAACGTAAAAGTCGGGTTACGAGCCGATAGTACCTTCGGTGGGTGTCTCTGCTAGCTCCCTGATGTAGCCAGCTAGCGCTGCTGCTAGTTCCCCGTTTGCTCTCCGCTAGCTCCCCGACAACCACCGAAGCTAGCGGGGTTCTCTCCATTATGAAGAGTGAAGAGGTCAAGCGGAGATGGCTGTATCACCACTACATGTAATGAAAACAGCGCCACCTATAGTATCGGATATGACATGCTTTCGGCCAATGATTCGATTTATTCACTGCCATGTATATTCGGATAACAGCAGTTGCCCCGAAAGAGAGCATAGTCCGACTAAAGCAAGATTCGAATTAACACCATCATGTAAACGCACTGATTGGAAGCGGATGGTGAGGGGGGGAAGTGGATCAAAGGACTGTTTTCCTTGTGTATGTATATGAGGGGGGTCGTAAAAGATTGAGGAGTTCGTGAACTGATGGGGGTTGATTTCCCCGGCTAAAGGAGATTGTGACTTCTTTGATCTCAAGGACCAAGAAACAAAAGGTCGAACATGGACCAGTACTTAGCGTTTTCTTTGTTTCACCGTGGCTTGGAGGCATAACCCTCATCATGTATAAAGGAGGGCTGTGACTGTTGTTTCTTTGAATTCTGTGTCACAGACTGCTTTGGGTGGCTGTAGCATACTTTTCCTTCTTGCAAGAATAAACGGACGAAAGACAATTTTGATTCAGAGATTCCATTCCTCCTTAGCAGATCAACAGAGACAATCTTCCATCATAGTTATCTCCGGAAAACCACCGGCGGAGGTTCCACGAGGCAAGGCTGGGGGTTGAGGACCTGCCATTTGCGTTTGCCCAGCGGCTAAGGGGGGAGGGCGGGGAGGGGGGCGCCACCAGAGAGCTACAATCCGGTGGTCCTCGAACAGTTCGTGGGCGCGCTGCCAGCCCGAACATTGGCGTGGGTCCGCTGCCACCGCCCTACTGCTATTGAGACCGCCATTATCTTGGCAAAGGACCACCTGGCCATTCATTCTCCCAGCTCGGAGGACAGTGGACACGCACTGGCTCTGTTCCGGCTGACTCCTGCCCTGGCGGGGCTCATGCGGCTCCGGGCTGGCACCCCTCCCTTGGGTTTCCCGATCCACCGATCGCAGCTCAACTCAGCACCCTTCCCCGACCTACAGGGGGCTCCTCAAACATCAGGGCAGAAGTGTTGGAGGTGTGGGCAGCACTGACACTTCCGGAGTGAGTGTCCCTTGATGAAGGTGGGCCATGTGATCCGGGTTGCCGGCTCTCCGACACCGTCCCTCGGTCCGAGAGCGAAGTACCGCGTTCCGGTAAGAATCCAGGGGGGTAGACATAAGGAAATGGTGGATTTTGGCTGTACGCAGTCTATCATCCACCAGAGCCTGGTTTGACCCGGGGCATTGGTGTGCGTCCTGCCCGGATTGTCAATTGGTAAATCAACCGGTCATTCCGAGGGCGCATTTCCGTCCTCTGCCATTAATGGAGGTGCCGTTTGAGCGAATACTGATGGACCTCATCGGGCCATTTCACCGGAGCACACGGGGATATTGCTTTGTGTTAGTCCTGGTGGATTACGCAACACGATATCCGGAGGCGGTGCTATTGCGCAACTTTCCTGCAAAGAGTGTTGCGCAGGCTCTGTTTCAGGCCCTCTTTCGAGTCAGAATCCCAAAAGAGATTCTGACTAACCGGGGCACCTCGTTCATGTCACATACACTGAGAGATCTTTACGGGTTGCTGGACATTAAATCTATTTGGACCAGTGTGTACTGGAGGAGCGTCTGAATAAGACTTTGAAGTCCATGATTCATAAATGTATTAGTGAAGATGAAGGTAATTATGATAAATGGCTTGATTCTCTGTTGTTTACAGTGCGGTAGGTTCCCCTGCCTCCACAGGATTTTCTCCCTTTGAACTGCTGTTCAGCAGGACGCCACGTGGGGTGCTCGACCTGATTAAAAAAATGTGAGGAAGGTCCGAGCACCAGTAAATATGAAATCCAATACGTCCTGGACCTGCAAGCAAAACTCTACACACTGGGTCGGATGCCACGTGAGAATTTGCTCCGGAGATACACAGATCTACCACCTCAACCTCCTAAAAGCATGGAGAGAGGCGCAGTCAGGTTACCTAAACACAAAAGAAAAGTGGTTTAGAGGGAATTGGCTGCCATGTTGGAGAAGAGTCCAACAGTACCTGGTCTAGCCCCATAGTTCTTGTTGTCAAGAAGGATGGGTCTATATACGGTTCTGCGTGGGCTATCGCAGGGTGAATGAGGTGTCAAGTTTTGATGCGTACCCAATGCCCCGGGTTGACAAGCTCCTGGACTGACTGGGCACTGTGCATTTTTTTTACGACACAGATTTGACCAAGGTCTACTGGCATATCCCCCTGTCACCAGAGTAGGAAAAAACGTCTTTCTCCACTGCGTTTAGTTAGTACCAATTCACCACACTGCCTTTCAGGTTGTTTGGTGCCCCAGCCACCTTTCAATGCCTCATGGACCAGGTGTTGCATCGGCACGCTGCATATGCTGCAGCCTAATTGGATGACGTAATCATCCAAAGCACCACCAGGGCGAAGCATTTGAAGTGGGTGGGCACGGTGTTGGAGTCCCTAAGGCAGGCTGGGCTCACCGCCAACCCGGGTAAGTGTTCAGTTGTACGGAGGGAGGTACGATATCTGGGCGCTACCACTTGGGCGGCGGGCATGTACGGCCCCAGGTTGACAAGACCGCCGCTATCTCCACCTGCTCGCGGCCCAAGACTAAAAACGACGTGAGGCAGTTTTTGGGGCTGGCGGGTTACTACAGGCGCTTCATCTCGAGCTTTGCGGATCTGACTAGCCCCATGACTGACCTGACCCGGAAAGGTGCCTCGGATTCGGTCCAGTGGACAGAGCAGTGTCAGTTGGCGTTTGAGGAGGTCAAACAGGCTCTCTGTGGGGAGCCGCTCCTTTACACCCCGAACTTCTCTCTTCCTTTTACCCTGCAAATTGATGCGTCGAACAGAGGGCTGGGTGCCGTTTTGTCTCAGGCAGTGGAGTTATGTGGGGGTGTGGTTTAGGATCAGCTGAGGAGGGGGAGTTGGGAAAAGACTCAAGGAACAGGTGCTGAGATGAGGTGGGATCAGCCCTCGGAAAATCAAACCCCCCCGTGTCTGGGTTCATAATATTATCCGTAGTCGCACACAGCTCCGACTCCAGGACTTGTGTCTGGATGAAGCCGCTTCCTACGCTCATTTAGCTTCCTCCCAAGTTTCCATCCACAGTTCCTTTTACACAAGTAAAAGACATTGATTTTCGCTCCGCGAAAAAGCTAAAGGAGATTATTGACGACAATGTGTCAATGGCAAAAATGCCCACAACCAGATGTATCAACAGAAACATATGAGAACAGTCCTAACGCTCATACGCTGAGTAAAGCCGAATTAGATGCATTATTTGAGAAGCTGGACAAGTTGAAATACAAGCCTGTCTTCTTGAGCGTGATAAACCCATATTCTGAATCATTAGTCCCACATCCAACAATCAGGCACAGTACAATAATTACAAGGCACACCGTTCTGAACTGAAATTGTGTCTTCTTCAGGATATAAGAAGAGCGGCATAAAACATAGCAAAACAATGCCGTGCATGGACCCCAACATGGCCGCCAAAGCTTGTTGTTATGGCTCGGGTCACGTGGGAATACGTGGGAATACGCTCTATATCGGACTGTTGAACGCAGGTCTGTGTTCTGCACCTCAGAGGAGATATTTACGCGTTGCTTCTCTTGAAGCCCCCGCTGTATTTTAAAATGAAGACATTATCTAACCCAACAGACACGCTCAAACAACGGGCTGCACTAGAAGCGCCTGGACCTTGTGTCTGCTGCGCTGCGCTCCACTCAACTGTTTTGTTCAATACTCAAACATCTCCGCAACTTATTGAGTGGCGTAATAATCGCGCGACTAAACAAATTGATAATCAAATTCATTGCCAACTTTTTTAATAATTGATTTTTATTGATTTGTTGTTGCAGCCCTAATTCCAAACAACACATTTATTTAAGTTGGGCTAACTAATGTTATATGTTCTGTCACTTTAAATTATATTGGTATTGTTTACTTGAACAGCAGTGTCCTTTACTTGTTAAAACCTTGCAAACAGATTGCCTTAAAAAATCAAAATCAAAAATCAAGTAAAGGAAGTTGACTATGTATGTTGTATTAACGTGTTTTAGTGTAGTATACTTATACTTGAGTTTAAGTAACTAAAATAATGAGTAAGGAGTACTTAAAACTTTACTCAAGATGTACTTTTGACTAGTATAGCCTACTTCAAATTACTATTTCAAACAACTAAATTATCTCAAGTGAAATGTGCTTTATGTGTATTAGGTTTGTGCAGTATACCAGTTCAACCAGTCCATAAGGTATGTACTTTTCCTATACTGCCATATCAGTGGTGCATAGCCGTAACGACTGTTGTCGATCTTCAGGAGACAGCAAAATGCAATGTTCACAGTTGAGAAAAAAAAGGAACATGCACTTTTATTAATCCCCTTGGGGAAATTCTTCTCTGTATTTAACCCATCCTTGATTAAGGAGCAGTGGGCTGCCCTGCAAGGCGCCCGGGGAGCAACCAGGGGTTGGGTGTCTTCGGTGGCTCAGGGACACTTCGACGTGTGAACTGTAGGGGGACTGGGGATTGAATCGGCTAACTGGTGGTAACGGGACGACCACTCATCCCCCTGAGCTACAGCCTCCCCAAAAGTCATGGTTTTAAGTCGTGGTTTTAACTTTATAACAACATTTAATAACCCACAACTACCATTCTTTAATAGGGTACAACACCACGACACAGCAGTTTGTGACGCAAACAATTTGTAACACTGATAGTGGTACATTTAGAAAATTACACCACCGAATTGAATGCTGGGTACACATTCTGCACATGCTCAGACCCAAGCAGTTTTTTGTTACTTGAGTGTATAAAGTTAACTCAAAAACAATTAGTAACTTGGTTATTTTTGACCTGCTATTACTTGGTTAAAAAACTAGTAAAAAAGGATATTTTTGATAGCCGAGTAAAGTTAACTCATTTAATATAAGTCTGGACCACTATTACATTTTACAGTGTATAAATGGTTTAGTCACTTTTACTTGACTGGAAATGATTTAACATTGTATGTATTGCAGAAAAACGTCGCTGGTGTTTTAGAGGCTGAATGAAGCCTCTCAAAAGTATTTAAATAATTAAAGAACATTATTATTAAAGGGACTGCATTAATGTGGGATTATTGACTGGAGACTGGGGACCATAAATATCCACTGCAAACTTCATCGATGTCAAGTCAGCGTCGGAAATACACAAGGCTAAAGGGCAAAACTGCCCCTAAGAAATATAATTTTGCCTCTGATATCACCAAAAAAATGCCCCCATAACTTCCTCTAATAATTATGATAATTTAATTAACTTGTCCATAACACCGTTGCATATATGATAAAATAAAACAAATTGAGCATCTTCTATTCAAGTTGTAGTAAAATAAAGTAGTAAACCCAAATTAATTAATTAAAAAAGTCACAAGCGCTACCTTTTTCGTCGACTGCAAAGACGAGACAAAATCACGATACACATACATTTTCAGCTACACGCTCATCAGCTACCACATAACTCTCACTAAAATACACACACAGCCACCATCAAATAATGGAAACTGGATTGGCTTGGGATGGAGGAAGACGATGGGGAACTTGTGGACAACGAGTTGCCAAAGCCGTTGTAAATCCACTTCATCGGACTTCATCAAGAGGAGTGAAAACAACACTAAGTCTTTTTTTTGTTGAAATTGTGTGTTTTCATCACTCTAATACAGCTGTTCCAAAACTCCAGAATGCCGCATCCCAATTTGAAATCTGAAAATCTTCTGCGGCCCACCGATTTTGTCGACGGGGGAGGGGGCCTCTAGAGCTGACAACCCGACTTAGAGAAGACCGGACCCGACGCGACGGGGGCTGTTACCGTCCCGGATCCGGCGGAACGGGGCTGTTACCGGCACCTTCGCCTTTGCAATTTGATGACAATTGCTCATATACTGTAGGCCTAAATAAATATATTTATTGTTTAAACAAAGTTTGAATGTTATTTCACAAGTTTAAAAAAGTGCCCCCAATTCTTTTTTAAATGCCCCTAGATTTCAGTCAGTGGGGGCAAAAATTGCAACCTAAAAATATGTAAACTTCCTATTTTGGGTCAAGTGGATAGTTTGCAGGTTGCTCTTACTTGTCGAGGACCACTTTCATGGACCAAATTGATGGTTATGTTGAAATTTCGGACTGATAGTTGTGCCAGACTACTGTAAAGGATAGAGTTACGAATCCTTGTCTTCAGACTTTGAGGCCCTGAATTGATCTGAATGTCTCATTTCATGGAATTTTGTTCTGAAGCTGTTGGGGTATTTTACCTTGGAATTAAGTGTGGTAGGTAGGTAATTAGATTGAAAATATCTAGCCAATTTAAATAAAATAAGAATGAATTCAATCATGGATGCATTGCTTGAGATTTAATGGAAAATGCTGTTACCGCTAGGCTTTTTCCAACTCTTTCACCTCTTCCCACTCTTCAAATTATGTAGTTACATGATGAAGACAGAGGGCTTCAGGAGGCAACAGAGTTTATGGGAATTGCAATCTTAGGCCCTTTCCAGCTACTTATCACTTTATTGCTCTTACCTGCAGTGAAAAGACACAGTGAAGGCAGAGAGCAACCATCACCACGGCCAGCAGCATTGTGGCCACGAGGCGAATGTCCCCCAGTGACTCCACCAGGGGAATGCTGCCCACCTGCCAGTCGTAACACAGCATGATGGGGGCCAACAGCAGCCAGGCGTTGAAAGACAGCAGGTAAGAATAGCTCAAAATCCTGAGATAAGGGGATAGAGATATGGAGGATGTGGAAAAATAGGGAAAAGGATAAGAGGCAGATAGCGGGAGGAAAGAAGAAAAAGAGAATAAATTGAATCATACAGGGATTAATGATCAAACTTTTAAATCCATCATTTGAATCATCCTGTTCTTTTCTCAATACTAAAGTTTACTAGAGTGTAAAATGAACAGGAGGTTGTTCAAAGTTTAATATTGATATTGAGTAATTATATAATCTGACATTTAGAGCCAACTCATGAGTATTGTAAGTTGCGTTGCCGATTAATTTGCTTGAAACATGTTTGCTTTGCTGACATTGTCTTTTTTTATCCCTTTATCTACATATCTCTCAGTGTATTCAAGACCTGCATGGCTGTCTAAACTATTGATCTGTCCACAGTGTGGCAGCTACATACTTTAGTTAAGAAAGCGAGGGGTCGAACAGAGTGGCACCTAGCCTAAAGAAGGAGGTGGAATAAGTAAGGGGCAGAAAGAGAGCGAGAGCATGACGCACATGAAGCACTTCACTAGCCCAATGGTAGAATCACTGGGGCACACACACACACACACACACACACACACGTTTTGTTACATTAACCTAACCACAGACGAGTCAGGATGTGAACACTGGAATCTGATGTCAAAGTTAATCGCTCTGTACATTCCCCAGCTGTCCCGACCCTTTTCTTGTGAATCTGGTTCACAAATGCTTGCTTAATTTATCAGGAAAATAATTTAGTACCATTTAAATGTCCTTTCATGGAGCCATGATTGCAAATGGGCTTGACCATTTTGTTGTAATTATTGAGTCAATCTTTCATCTGGCACTAATATTCCTCTCAAATGACTTCCAGCAAATCAAAGCACTATAAGTAAATACTCCGCTCTGAGAACAAAACAAGGTTACAACACAGAAGACGCTGAGCAAAAGGTCTCATTGATTGTAACAGGGCTTGTGTTAGGCTGAATTCTAAATAGTCAGGCTGTGAAGACCGGCTGCAGGCTCGGAATTGATTTACTGTCTAAAGTGCAATATGGCTGAGAAACCACCTGCTGACAGGTTAGGAACAGAGGGCACCTTGCATGGTAGCCCTTGCCATCAGTGTATAAATGGGTGTGAAAGAGTGAATGATAACATGTAGTGTTAAAGAACTTTGAGTGGTCAGAAGAGATACAAGTACTATCCATTTACGGTTGAAGAGAAAGGTAGGACACGAATCAACAGGCATAAGAGACTTCCAGAGGTTGTTTTACGCTCTTTCACACACACACACACACACACACACACACACACACACACACACACACACACACACACACACACACACACACACACACACACACTATGGCAGCCCTACAAGGAGGTGCAAATTTGGAATAATGTTTGGAATAAAGTTTTGCCCAAGCACCTCTTTTTTTTTACCTTCGCAATGGCCGCAAATAAGAATAATAATAAACATTGCCATTTTAATAGCTCCTCCTTTCTGACTACGTCAGTGCTCGGGCCCTAATGAGACACAAAAAAATTGAAGGACAGAGGGGTGTATGGGAATCCGCTGTAAATTTCCCAGGTGGCTGAAGGAGAGAAGAGCTATTTTTCTCTGACTCTAACTATGCTGTCTCACCGACGACATCGTCATGGTATAGCTATTTGGTTTTAACCCTCACCAGTGTCACGTTAGGCTGCGACATAGATTTTAGAAAAACATCTCTATCGTGATCACAGACACACAATTTTTTGGCATACAAACCGGGACGAGGAAGATACAACTAGAGATGAACTACGCCGTTCCATTTAATAGCGAAACCATTTGTACACATGTGTTCGTACACATGTGGTGTCCACACAGGTAGCATTATTAATGCGGTTGGCACTACTGTGAAGTATTCAGTTTAATGCGCATGCGACAGTTCAGTCTGGCTCTATAGGAAAGTATGTTATGTACCCGTTGTTATTGTTGGCTTGAAGTAAAGCTTTTAACATCTAAGGTTGTAACTGGAATTATTGATTTAACATGGTAGCAGAGGAGGGCGGTTGGAAACTACAAAACTCTGCCACAGTTTGCCGAGAAGTCATACGAGAGCTGGAAAAATGAGGTTGAAGTTTGGAGCCTGGTGACGGACCTGGAGAAGAAGAAGCAGGCCTTGACTCCACAGGATCAGATCCTTAACCAGATTTCACATGTCTGATGAGACTTTAGGCCTGAAGACATGTGCAGTCTATTTTTAAATTAGTCATAGCGCCACCTAACGGTAACAGGAAGTAAAATTTTAGATACTTTGGCTTGCTTCTCTTAGAAGGTTAATCAGATAAACGTCAAAGGTACTTCTACACAAACATAGGACTTTCATGATCCAGCCCCCAAAGCTTTTGATGTTTCGTGTAACGCTGTTGCCGTAACAATCCATCCTTCGCGGTCAAAAAAAAAGATTCTTTTGAGACACTAAGTATGCTCGAAACGTAACTTAACTTGGCAAACACATTGAAAGGCAAAGATGTGATTTGCCTTTGTGAAAACCTGATATGATTTGAATGCTCGATAGCGCCCCCTACAAACATTCATTAAAGCAGCCCCAGCGCTACGGTTGACCGACATGTAGGAAACTTTGTAAGCATATGAATCACAAGTATACTGAAAATAACGTCTCTTGGGACCATGCTCTAAACCGTACCGGAAGTAAGATAGCGCCCCCTAAGAAACTCACTTTTTTTTTAAAATTTGGCACACATGTCTGGGTGGTTCTTCTCTACAAAAAAGTCCAGGAGAACAATAAACCTGCTTAGAATTTCCGCCATTTTGAATTTTGTGGAAAACTATTTTTCCCTAAATCTTCTTAAACGCCGTGTTTGATTCTCACAAAATTCTCTGTGAATCATTATTGGTTCAATGTCATCAAAACTTATCAAAAGCTTTTTGATATCTTAGTGTTCCAAAGAAAAGGACCCATTAAAAAATCAACAAAAGTCAAAAAAGCAGCAGTCAAAGTACAATTGATGTAGATGTACAAAATGTGCTAAGCGTATGTACCAAACTTAAAAAACCATGCTCTAAACCAGACTGGAAGTCAGCCAGTGGCGGGCCGTCAAGGCCAGCAAGGCCTTCTCTGCTGGCCTTATAGTAAAGGCTGATTTATACTCGGGTTTTACGCAGAGACGCCAGCACGCAAGACACGCATGGCCGACCTTGCGTGGTCAAATCGGCCATTTTGCGTGCTTGCGTGCGTCACCCCAAATTTCTGACCGTTATCCATCAAAGCAACGCAAGCCCACAAGGCTGTGATTGGTCCGCTAACCACGTCCTTTATGAGTCTCGCATTTCCGGTTTCATAGCATAATACTGCTGTTTTTAAAAGCCATAGCAGAAACACAAACAATGGATCCTCTGAAGAACGTTTGGCTGAAGAGATCCACAAATATGACCATTTAGTATAAGGACACGCAGCTAGAGGTAAATTCTTGGAGGGAGATATTCATGAACGTCAGTGTGCATGACGACTCTAAACGATCGTTGCGCCACCTACTGTTTTGGCGTATCGTATGAAAAACGCACGGGAACTATAAACCAAAACGAGTCTCTCAATCCGACTGCGTGGCCAGCTGCAGTTGTAGTTGCAGAAGTATAATTTAGCCTTAAGGGACAAACCACTCCTTCTTATGTCCATGTTCAGTCTGTTGCTTACCTTAAAGGTGTATGTTAAAGCCCACAATTAATTAACTTTATACAAAAGCAATAAGTGCTTTTCATGTTTTCCAGTTCACTTCAGTTTTTCTTCCTCAGTGAGAAAAGTCCAGTCTGTGTTGGCTTGAACAAGTGCACTGAACATCTTGTGATGTGTGGAAAGTTCTCTTTGAAAAGAAGAGTAAAGATCCAGAAGTGATGCTCTGCCATAGTGGATAAAACCAGAACAGAAGCTACATAACAATACGTGCTTTCATGTCAGACTCACTTTGACACGCTGCCTGTCGGCGATTCACCTACATTAATCGCCTTTAAAGTGAAAGCAGTGCCACTGTATTGCATTCATGACGTTTATCTTATTTATTTTTTATGTTTGATAGACCTCACATTGGCCGGACTAGAAGAGCCATGATACGCCCAGGTCTGAACTACGCCGTCTGGGAGAGATTTGAAGCGATAAGCCCCTCCCAATGAAAAAAATGAATAAATAAATATGCAAAAAAAAAAAAAAAATGCAGTTAACGCATGATCAAATAGTTAACGTCGTTAAGGTTTGGCCAGATTAACACAAAATTAACGTGTTAATTTGTCCAGCCCTAGTAATTACATAAAACCCGTAACCTCAAAAACCTTGCCCGGCTGTTTCGTTTTCCTTCTCCTTCAACTTTTTTAGACTGCAAACTGGGGTAGGCGATTTCCTCCTTTTTTTGTCGCACGTCTTAAGGCGGGAAATATGCAGATTTTGAATACAGGCTTCACTCAATCAGAGCATGTTTAGGCATGAAGCTTGTAACTTTTCAATTTTTGAACCGAACGACACAGTTTTTTTACTAAAATCCTTAGTAAGAGGCCAAGGCTTGTTTTATTGGGATTTTAGGTCATTATCTTTCCAAAGAAGGGTGTTTCAACTCTGTAGGTTGTTGTTTAGGTCTTTCACCGTGGAGTTGAAAACACTCGGAGCGGCTTGAAAACGCATTGTCGGGAAATCTTCTTTAGATTATGCTAGGTGTTTATAGTAATGATTAAAATGTGGTAACATTTTATTTTATTTTATTTTATTTTTTAAAATCTTTTCACAAAAGAATTCTGAAAAAAAATTAGATAAAATAACACAAGTATTTCAATGGGGTAGTGATATGGGCTTCATATCACTACTTAAACACAGACCGACTAAATCCTCGAAGGCTCATGCCCGTGCAGGGCACTTTGGAGCTCAAAAGGTTAAACTCTACAGCTGGCGTGATGACAAATTTCACGGCCCGCCACTGAGATATATATATATATATATATATATATATATATATATATATATAAATATATATATATATATATATAAATATATATATATATATATATATATATATATATATATATTTCACATTGAAATCCATTTTATCTAAAAAACATCTGAAACATAAGCTTTCTTTTGTTTGTGTGTGTGTGTCACTGACCTGGTAAGCAGGTGTGGAGAGAAGGAGGCAGGATTGTCCTGTTCAGAGAACAGGGGCATGGATCCTCCCATCAGCCACAGCCTGACCGACATGATGATCACCACCTGGAGGAGGGAATTGTATGAGTGCAGTTACAACGCACCATTAGTTTCCTGCTTACAGATTTTCAAGCCTCTGCCTGAAATGTATTGTAAGAAAAGGATGAAGGGAAGAGGAGTTCATAAAATGAAGCATTTAGTTGAATAAGTTTAATATAAAGTTGAAGAACAATATTTGGAATTCTTCATTGCTGAAGCATTTCAACTAATTAAAAATTAAAGCAAATATTTAAAGAAGTATTATTGTACATTAGACGAACAGGTCATAACCACATTTCAATGTAAAATTTAGCAAATCTTTTCTAAACAGTCATCATTTTTAGCTGTAGTAAGATGCAACAACCATGCAACTCAGAAATTATTGTACTTTATAATGTAAAGTAAATGTAACAAAAGCAACTCACATAGCCAGAGATGAGGCAGGCTCGTTTGATAAAGGGGCTGCAAATGTGGTGGAGGTCCCTGAATCTTGAGCCAGACAGGTGACTGAGAGACACATAGACAAACAGATCAGTCAGACTTTTTCTTGTGGGCTTAAGTCAGCACTCACATTCCTCAGAAGTGCATAAAATGATCACTTCCTTCACTGTCATTATAAACACATAAAACTCTATTTTTATGGTGTATACCAGAGCAGAGCCGTCACAGATATGAAAGGTTTGGAGAGCCAATATGAGGACAGAGTTTTTCCGTTGCTGAGCAAGTAGCGGAGATAGTCACAGAGGCTGACGTCTGTGTGAGAAGAGACAACCGGCACAGCAGATCGCGTGTAACGTTTAATGATATCTTACTTGTGCACCGCAACCACCAGAAAATAAAAAAAACACATCAGCTAAAATATAGCAACCAGGAATGACAGCAAATTGGGGAGCATATAATAGGGACAGTATGCACGGAAGTCGTTGCCTGACATGCATGCTTTCTGAAATCATCTGTGTGAAAGGGGCTACTGGTTCTAATGATCATGCCAACACAAACAAGAACATTACTTTAAAATAAAAGCGTGCAATACACTAGTTTAGTGGCCGTCACTCAGACGCTGTTGTAGGACTACGGATTATATTATGAACCCAGATACCATGGAGTTTGATGTTCACACTATGTGGAGTTTACACAACAAGTATAAAGCACAACTAGTGGTTATTTTTATGATGGATGGCGGAAACGGTAATATAACACCAGACGCAGTTCCTGGAGTCGGTGAAGTTCACAGAGCTGTGTGCAGCTACGGATGATGTTATGAACCCAAACAGGGGGGCGTTTGATGTTCTCAAGCTTTTGTGACTTCCACAACAAGTATAAAGCAGAACTAGTGGTTATTTCTTCCGTAGTCAATAGCGGAGAAGATCGCTCTTTTCATTGAGAAAGTGACGCTGTTAAGCCACGCCACCTTCGATGCGGCGCGATTATATTCGTGCCGCATTTGGTGTGAACACCCTTTTATTGTCAAGCGAGTAAACTGACACGGTAGACACAACGCGAATATTGGCGCCGCGTTCGATGTGAACACAGTTTAAATGATCTGCTTACTAACAAAATCAAGCTTTTTTTTTTTACCGTGAAACGTTTTTTCTATTTTTGGTGGGAGTTTTTCCTGATGTGAGGTCCTCGGACAGGGAGCTCGTATATGATTGTGAAGGCATCCGAGGCAAATTTGTAATTTGTGATTAATTCAGTTAAGGAGAAGCTCTCTGTTCTTTCTCTCCTTGTTTCTTTTCAGAATCCAGTTTATTGCCAAATGCCAAGTAAGTTCACACACATGGAATATTCCTTGATGTTTTTATAAACAAAGTAAAATAAAACAGAAGTAAAAAAACAAGTACTGTGGTCCAGTGTTAGAGCAGAGTCGTCCTTCAATCAGAGTATCGGCGGTTTGATCCCTGCTGTGTCATCAGTGTAAGAATGGGTGAATGATGTTCCAAAGACTAGAAAAGATTTTTACAAGTACAGGTCCATTTAATATCTACTGTAAAGTCTCAAAACTAAATAAAAAAAATGGAATGGAGTTTGAGTGGCTCGGTGATCCTGGGAGCTATGTTGTCCGGGGCGTCAGCCCCTAGTAGGGTCTTCTAAGGCAAACAGGTCTCGGGGGAGAGCCCAGACTAAGAGCGGTTCAAAGTTTAAAAAAACCCTGATGAACAGCGGCACACGAAGCAAAGTCACCTCACAAGGGAAACCGGGGCACCCTTCTGGAGCCAGACCCGGGAGGCGAGCTCGTCGGCGAGCGTCTGGTGGCCGGACTTTCCGCCCATGGGTCCTGGTCGGGCTCAGCTCGAATGAATATCATGGTGCCGCTGCCAGCCTGTGGACTTACCACCCGCAGGGAGCAGCATCAGGGTCGGATGCTATGCAGACCAGGCGGCAGGCCAGGCAGAAGGCCTGGGCGAGCCGATCGCCGGCAGCAAGGACGTGGAACTTCACCTTGCTCGCGGGGAGAGAGCCGGAGCTGGTGCAGGAGGTGGAGCGGTACCAGCTAGATATGGTTGGGCTCACCTCCACGCACAGCAAGGGCTCTGGAACCAAGCTCCTAGAGAAGCATTGTTTTTTGTCCTTTTCTAGAGTTGCCCAGGGTGAGAGCGCCGGGCGGGAGTGGGGATACTCACGAGCCGCTGGCTGAGCGCCGCTTTGTTGGAGATTTCCCCGGAGAACGAGAGGGTCGCCTCCCTGCACCTACGGGTTGTGAGGAGTAAGGCTCTGACTGTTGTTTGTGCTGATGCAACAACCCCAGATAAGCAGCTGAAATTGCATAGATAGATGGAAATGCGCTATGTAAAATAAAAGTTTTATACTATTTTATTAAAGAGCTGCATAGTATTGTGCAGGAAAGTGAAAATATATACCAGAGAATGTGCAAATGCAATGGACAAAGAACAGTCCAAAAGATGTAACGTGTAGCAGTGTAAAGTTGAGTCCGTCCTCGCTCTCTTCCTTCCTTCAAAAACAAAACACCTCTTACATCTCCCTGATGTCCTATTATTGCTACGCCTAAGCCAGCAGGAAAATCTCCTCACATTTTAGGAAAATAAATTTAGGTGTCAAAGAAAGCAAGGCTGTATATATGCAGCATGTTAGAGAGGTGAAGAGGGAATTAGAAGAAAGAGGCAACAAAGAGGAAAGGATGCAGAGTGGAAAACTGATGCATAATGCATGTTGGAGGGAGAAAACCAGGCAGAGAGACAGAAAGAAATATTGGAAGTTCAGCATAACTAATACAACCTTGATTCTTCTCTGGCGTTTTTGTGCTTTTTCACCTCACAGGTTTCCATGAATCACGGTTATATCTGGATTCTGGTCCTGCCCGACATCTACTGCTACTCTTATTAGTTGCATTTCTATGACAAATACTATTACTGTTTGTTTTTTTATCATTACTATTATATTATATTTGCTGTCGCTGTTATTTTTGGGAGTATGCATATGCATTGAAGGTGTTGTAACTTTGTTAATTCTGTACACATGACATCTATTGTACGTCTGTCCATCCTGATAGAGTCTGTCCATCCTGACATCCTCCTCTGTTGCTCTCTCAAAGGTTTTGTCACATTTTCTTCCTATGAAAGGTTTTTTTTTTGAGCTGGGGGAGTTTTTTCCTGAACCCTTGTGACAGAGGATGTCTTATGTGTACAGATTATAAAGCCCTCAGAGGATGTGATTTTGGGCTTTATAAAATAAATTTAATTGAATTTGAATTGACAGTTGAGAGAATCTTTCAAGTCAAAAAGGTCTTTGTTCCGTCATTTTCACATTATTCCTGTCAGAAAAATTCACAGAGCAGACTCTTTCTGTTGAGGTCTTTTGGGGTGTAGAGAGTACTCCTGAAAACCTTCTATGACTCTGTGGTGGCATCAGTCATCTTCTATGGAGTGGTCTTCTGGAGTTTATTTATATTACTTCCTTTTCTTTGTTTCTTTTATCTTATTACTTGTGAGCAGTGCTACTGTAATCCTGTAATTTCCCCACTGAGGGACAAATAAAGGATTATTTTATCTTATCTTTCTTATCTTATCTTAGTTTTCGGACCATTCAAAGCGCTGTTACCCTACTTGTCATCATTCACCCATTCACACCCATGGCAGGGACTAAGGTGCCACCTACTGATCAGGACATTCATACACACAACATTCTACGTGAGCAATTTGAGGAAAATGTGCCCAAGACACATTGGCATGGGCTAGCAGAGCCGTGGATCAAACCGCCAATCCTCTGATTGAAGGACAACCATGCTCACCACTGAACCACAGTCACCCACAGGGCTGTATGAGACCATTGCAGAAGATGTTAAAAATCTATGAGTGGGAAAGTTAAATGGGAATAGTGGATTTTCACTGGGTTGAAGTACAGAGCACTAGTGGCCGGGCCAATTCACCTTAAGCAACCAAAAAAAAAAAAGAAGTTTATTTTTAAAGTAATTATAAAAATAAAAATGGTAATAAATAATACAAATTGTCAATATTAGTAGTTTGAGCTATGAAATATACCTGGTAATATTTATAAAATAGGATATCTGCTGAAAATATCTGCTTTTCCTGCTTGTCCTCTCTGCGGGTTCACCTCTCTGCTGCTAGTGCACGCCTCTGCTGCAAGTGCACGTCGTGGGGCCAGATCGATTTGGCCCAAAAAAGGCAGGCCTAAGAAGCAGTACAGCCAATCACTGACCAAAGAAAATAAATGATAGACATGGATGGATGGATAATTTATCCAATCAGTGCCCTAAAAAAGACTTCCGAGAGGGCCAGCCCGAGGTTGGCCCCAGACTGCACGCGCATCCAGGTCTCTTGCTCTCGTCAGGGCAGAAGAGACGTGCCAGCACTGCTCTTCATAAAAAAACAGAGAAACTCCAGGTAAGACACCTGGTCCCAGATCAGCCAAAAAGCTAGCTTGCTGGTGGATTATGACTTGTTTGTGTTTTGATGACACCTTTCACATAGAGGATTAAGTCGCTGCCGCTGCCGCTGCCGCTGCCGCTGCTGCTGGTCAGACCAGCCCTGCAGCTCTGTGAGTATGCAGGCTTTAATGTTGTTGGATAGTTTTGTTATACGAAATGTGACTGGTTGTTTGGTCGTTATTTGGACAACATGCATTGTTGATGGGT
The DNA here is from genome assembly GCF_023055335.1 of Clinocottus analis. Taxonomy (NCBI): domain Eukaryota; kingdom Metazoa; phylum Chordata; class Actinopteri; order Perciformes; family Cottidae; genus Clinocottus; species Clinocottus analis. The sequence goes on along the minus strand of NW_027175932.1, from coordinate 14,940,978 downwards.
TTAGGCTGGTCAAGTCGGTCAGTCAGGATCGCGAGCGCTGCGTAATGGCACAATTGCTCCACGAGTGGCTGTGCCTTTTTCTCTTGTCAAAGTAGTCGAAATAGCTTTGCAGGTCGGTCCACACATCCCGTGTGACCGCCGCCATGCCAGTAATAGTGAGATCGTGCTGCGTTAAACTGCATGGTGTTTTGTTTTTTTTTGCATGTTTTTTTTTTTTTTTGCATTGGGAGGAGCTTCACACACGCTCACAGACGGGCAAATACACTACAAGTATATGTACCAGCATTCTCCGCGTCCAGATTGAAAGTTAATCACGCATGCGCAAAGTTCCTGACCCCGCGGTTTGATCCATGCAGAGCACTTTAAAGCAGCATTACTTCTGGACCTTTACTCTTCTCTCAAAGAGGAGAACTTTCCTCACATCAGAAGATGTTCAGTGCACTTGTTCAAGCCAACACAGACTGGACTTTTCTGACTGAGGAAGAAAAATCAAACTGAAAAATATGAAAAGCACTCATTGCTTTTGTATAAAGTGAATTAATTGCTGGTCTTTCTCATCTTTAAAGGTAAGCAACAGACTGAACATGGACAAAAGAAGGAATGGTTTGTCCCATATATATATATATATATATATATATATATATATATATATACACACACTATATATGTATGTATGTTAACTTGCTATTGCTCCAGAGTGCTGTTATATTGTTCTGATGACATTATTTTAAAATAAAAGCTGCAATACACTAGTTTTTTACTTCATTCTTGAGTTTGGTGCATAATGCGATTAATCGCAGAAAAATGATACGATTAATCAGTTAATTTTTTTCAACTTTGCCAAGTCCTAATATATATATATATATATATATATATATATATATATATATATATATATATATATATATATATAATTCAGTATGCAATTCAGTATATATAACATGTCCTTATTATGTCAAAGTGTTGGAATAAAAGTTAAATATTTAACTGCAAAGTGGTAATGTGTGATACCTTTTTGCATTGAAACACGCAGGGATGTTTGCTGAAATGTATTAAATGGCCCTACCAAAAAAAAATCCACTAGCCACCACTGGTACAGAGGATACGAATTTCCATTATAAATATAAAATTATAATGTGTTTTCTCTTTTTTTTACTTGTGCAGGATGCATTGAATCACACGGGGATTCAATGCATCCTGTTTCATTATATTAAACCAAAAGTTGGTGAAAAGTTTTATGTACCCAAACCCCCAAACCGAATAAGTCCGATAAGGCAGTAGACTGATGTTCTAGTATCTTGTGTAAAACTGGTTTCCACATGGATGAAAGTACACAACCACATACACAATAAAAATGTGGAAGCGTGTTCCTCATCCCGTTATGCACAGGGAAAAAATGTTGACTGTGGCATTAGGCAGCTCCCAGGTGCAGAGAAGTTATATTAATAAAGTCCAGCGTTTCTCAAAGCTGTGCAAGCTCAGTGAACCATTAACACATAAATAAAGATTAGAAGAAAAAAAAAAAACGAGCAAAACATAAACGGAGCAAAAAACCCTTTGTGCTTACTTGACAAGAGGCTTGCGGCACAGTACTAGGGCGTCGTAGAGCACGCACACTCCGAACACGGTGATGCCGGTCTCCTTCACCAGCATGGCACAGGTGCCCAGCAACAAACTGATGAGCATAAACCATGCTGACGCCATGGAGGGCAGAGAGTCCTCAGAGACACACACACCTACACTTCTGAAAGACAGAAAGCGACAGATGAGGGATGTACAGGTTACCCACAGAGAAGATGGCAGGACAAGACCCAGACTGTTCATTTAGTATAATTTTCATGATGTAAGATGATTTAAATAAATACAATTGCTTCTTTACCTCAATATGTCTTACATACAAACAGAAAAAAATGCAAACATTAAAATGTTCATATCCAGGCATCAGACAAAGTTACCTACGCATTCATGCATTACAAGTAACCTAATCACAAAGACAAGCAGTTCTTGAAGTTGTCATATAAGGCTAAATGACAATAGCAGCATTTATCAGAAATAAGTGGTTTCTGATTACATGATTAGGGCTGTAACTTCTTATCAAAACTATTGTTCAGTACTACTGGAATTCTAGTGATCTTTTGATTTAATTAATCAGATCAAAGGGACCATAGGTTTTAAGGGAGAGAAATAACCAGGTATCACATCTGTAACAAGAAATGCAAATCAATTTCTGCATATAATGTGAACAAGGGGAAGCCCAACTACAATACGATTGATTCATATGATATTTCATATTGATTGTGTCAGGGGAAAAATATATCCTATGCATTCTGAACAAGTCTATTTAACAGATGTGCAACTGAATACCTGTGTGTCCAAAACCTCCATTAATTACATGATCTCACACAAGTCTAACCACGACTTATCATGTCTACACCAAAAGGAGGACAGAGGGACAAAGTGTGTTATTTAAACATGACCTCTGCTCCTGTTGAACTGCACATTGACCCTTCTTTCTTTGCACCCCAATACCCATTGCTATTTACACAGTTGGAACACAGCACAGAGCTCAGGGAAGGGCTTCTAAAAGTAAATTATAGTATATATAATATTAAAGCTTTAGCTTCACGGTTAAACTTTGCCATAACTTCTATCTCCTCAACGGAGGAGGGAGAACAATCAGAACCATTTAGCTGAATGTAGCATGACTCCTGTCTGTACTATGGCTCATTTGTGATTGACTTGTAGCCTTGTTATATTCTTTTTATATCGTATCTTGTAATCAATTGTTCAAAGACTAAATTGCTTAAAGTACAGTTGATTTCTCAGAAGGAAACTATTAATTTCCACCACAGAATGCACACCCAACTATTTCCCAAGACATATACCAACAGGAAGCGAGGAAAAAATATTTACTTTCTTGACATAATGTAGGTCTGCGTGCACAAGCAGACTCTCAACAGAATATGAAAACGAATAAATTAATGAATAAAAAAGCCAAATTACTTGCTTTAAATGGACTTGTGCTTGTACAGTGCTTTTTTAGTCATCCGACCACTTAACACTACATGACATCATTCACCCATTCATACACTGCTGGCAGGTGACACCTGCCCATCAGGAGTAACTAACATTCATACACACATGCATCGATGTAGGCACAGGTACGGGAGCAATTTGGGGTTAAGTGTCTTGCCTTGTACAATAAAATATATAGTCAAATATCACCTTTATGAGGCTTTATTTTTAGTTTTTATTATTATCAATTCTAGCTATTGTAGCTATCGCAAAATTCTAGCTGCATGCAGACTTTGTTATCAAACACTTATCTCACAAGAAATCCTAAAAAGGTACAACTCCAGTGAAATGCAATCTTGTCAACTCCTTTAATATATACGATGTTTAGAGCAGTGGTTCTCAACTGGTGGGTCACCCACTGCGTTTTTAATGGGTTGCAGGCCTTTGCTTAAAAAAATTTAAAAAATGAAAAAAGATTTTTTTTTTTTAAATCCTGTGATTTTATTTTAAAGGGACTTTTATGCAACACAGTGTGGTTTATTGTCGCCAGGACAGGCATCGTCAGCTCGACTACATTTTGTGCTTTACAGAACACGTTAATTTGACTCTTAAACTTAACATTCAGAATTCACAGACTGACTTTTATACTCCTCATGGTCTGTATTCACACTCATGGTTTGGATGTTTCTTGCAGGTTTTCAGAGTTTTTTGGCGATTTTAGGACAATCTGCCTTGATTTTAATCCAGAATACCTGCACTCCGGCAGACTTGAAACGTACATTTAAGTTTCATTTTTGGGGCAACGTTCTCACGTAACCGCAGAGTTAGTTTATGTTCTGTTACTTATCTTATTGTTTTGTTATGCACCTTCAACACCCCTACACACACACACAATCACACACCCAGCATGTAACCATACTGTCTCCATACTATCTCAGGTTCAAACTGCACCATCTTTTCATTAAATACATTGGATATGTTGAGAATGTTCCTTGATTTGGGTCGCAGCTTGTCATTAAGGGTGATGGTGAGTCCCGGAGCCAGACCAGTTGAGAACCACTGGTTTAGAGGATGTTATTGCTGATGGTACACTTCTATACAGCCATCATTGAGTCCATCCTCTGCTCCTCCAACAGCGTCTGGCAAGCTGCAGTCACTGCAGGACAAGGGCAGATTGCCGTGTATCATCCGCTCTGCTAAGAAGGTGATTGGCTGCAGCCTGCCTTTCCTTCATGAAAATGACCCATTTTCCTTTTTTGTTCTGATAATCCAAAATGAAAAACAACCCGTTATCTGATTTTCTTTGATGTGCATGAACATAATAATCGAGAATTAAAATACTGCATGGAAATCTTCTTATTCAATTTTGCGTATGTTTTTGTTTTGTGACCCGGAAGTTGCTCACACGAGCTTGACAGTCACATTCATGTCAGCAGAGGGCGAGCTGCGTAGGTTTTTGTGTTGTGACCCGAAAACTATCCGTAGTTGCGGTGTATTTAGTTTGGTGTCAGATATCCATGAGACGCACCTCAACAGAATGGCATTGCACGAATATGCAGGTTTTATTTCAGAACACCGAATGAATGGCATATCTTGTGGGGATATCGCCAATGCGTTATGTACCATGTTTTGGGCGACATGTTTTAGAGAGAAATGTGCGGAGGTAGTGTGCTGCAACCCTGTCTCCTACAAATTACGTTCCCCGAGAATGAATACGCATCTTCAATTACGTTGACTAGAAACATATTTTCTCCCTGATTACGTCCGTGTTTGACGTATTACAAATACGTTGATTATATATCTGCCCTGTGCTGACATGAATGTGACTGTCAAGCTCATGTGAGCAACTTCCGGGTCACAACACAAAAACCTACGAGAAATTGAGAAAGAAGATTTCCACGCAGTATTTTAATTTTAAGCAAATCAAAGAAAATCAGATAACGGGTTGTTTTTCGTTTTCCGTTTTCTATTATCAAAACAAAAACGGAAAATGGGTCATTTTCCGTTTTTTGTTTTCCTATTTCCAAACGGAAATCGGGAATCAAGCTGTTTCCTGATTTCGGTTTTCTCATTTCAAAACGAAAATCCGTTGGCCGCAAAATACACGGACCCACTGCCATCAGTGTATGAATGATGACACGCAGTGTGAAAGTGCTTTAAGTGGTCTGAAGACTAGAAAAAGCGATATACAAGTACAGGTTAATTTACCATAATAGTTTGCCATATCATCACACTGCTGACGTTTGTAGCATAGTGCAAATGTGAAAAAACATGACCATAGCGGTGGTGCCAGTTGCTTATCAATAGCACAAATTGCAATATTGCAGTTATTGCGATAGCCCTACTAAAATGCAGTGGCGGACTGTCAGGGCCTTCTCAGCCTTCTCTGATGGCCTAAACAGAATCACAAAGTTATAGCTATTCTATAATTTAAAAAATAAATGTTTAATTTTTTTTTTATAATTAAAAGTTATAGCTATTTTATGATGTAATTAGTTTTCACAAATACACTACATGTATTATAATTGTTTTTGCCTATTAGCTTTTTTTTCTCGTTGCACAGCTGCCTTCATCTGTTCCTCTGGTCCTTCAGGCCTCTTGATAATATAAATCAAGAAATTCTGTAGATGCTTTTCATATTCATGTCTAGTGAAGTTCAGGTTCGGTTAGCGAGGTCAGTACAACACAGCTATGCAGCTATAGTTGTGTCTAGAAATGTTCTGTTCTCAAGGGAACTTTGGTCACACGCCTGCACTCCTCAACACACACACTTGTTTATCAGTATATTGACATTAGAGAGAAGCAAATTGGACGTTGCACGTCTCTTTCTGTGAGAAGAGATGAGAACACAGAATTCTCCTCCTCTTGACAGGTTAGAGCCAATTAAATGTTACTTTGCTTATGATATGTTGATGACGGAAAACAGTGTATTAAAGAGAAGAACTTCTGGCTGTTCGGTGTGTTGTCTTAGACGGTCAACCTGCGTTGACTGGACGACTCACTGCCTTTGCAACTGCAGAGCTTGTTACTTCACCTGTGATCGAGGAAATAAATTATGAGAAAAAGAGTTGTCAAACTGAATTCTTCTGGAGGCTACACCAGGCTTCCAAAAATTTTCACGCTAACACTCTGGTATGGCTTCTTTGGATCTAGTCAACAACATTTGCATCCAATCACATTTCATCTGTCTTCCTGTATGCAAGAGCAGTCTGTTTAAAATACATGAAACAGTCTACGGTCTGGACATGTGATTGGTCACAGGGCCCGCATGACTATTAACATGCGCTATGATTGGTCAATCATCGAACCTAAAATCTTAGAACTTACTGATGACCCCTTTCCCACAGAGGGTTATGTGTGTCCGGTGAGTGAAATGCTGATTATGTTACTGTTATTTAGGGCCCAAGCACTTACAGTCAGAACGGAGGACCTATTGAAACCGTAAGGTTTTATTGTTATTATTATTATGCTAGTGCTGGTCAGACCGGGGCTGCACCTCTGTACTCCACGGTGCAGGATCTGTTGGTGTGTGGGTGTGTGCATGTGCGTGTGTGTGTGTGTGTGTGTGTGTGTGTGTGTGTGTGTGTGTGTGAGCGCAAGGTATGGGGGTGCTACGAGTCATCTTACCTGATGTAGGAGAGGAAGGTCAGCAAGAACAGCAGGCAGGCCAAGACATCAGCCCTTCCCACAATACCAGACACCTACAAACACACATACACACAGCTGTTAGAGATAGCTCATGTATCTGCCAGCTCTGGTGAGGAGACTGTGCTGAGTGTCAATGAGGTTTACCCTAGTTTCTTTGGAATCTGGCTCTGCACAGAAACCTAAGAACAGAGTTACTGTGATCATGGCTCAGACAGCAGAGTGCATTATCAAGCCAATGATGAGGATTAAAGATTTGTCATGACTGCCCAATAATGAGTGCCGTTTATGGAGGAGTTGGTGTTTATTAGTTGTATGCATAATAATAATAATAATAATAATAATAACTGACAAAGAACATACATGATTGTAATCAAGCTCCGGAACAGTTATTATAGCATGAGAGTTTCATCTATCCATCCATTACCATCCGCTTTTCGGGGTTCGGGTCGCGGTGGCAGCAGGCCGACCCAGGCTTCCCTCTCACCCACAACACGTTTCAGCTCATTTTGGGGGACCCTAAGGCGTTGCCAGGCCAGCCGGGAAATATAATCCCTCCAGAGTGTGCTGGGTTTTCCCCGGGGTCCCAGTTGGACGTGCCTGGAAAACCTCTAACGGGAGGCGTCCAGGAGGCAAAATAGATGCCTAAACAACCTCTATCTCTTTTCGACACAAAGGAGTAGCGGCTCAACTCCAAGTTCCCTCCTGATATCCGAGCTCCTTTACACTATGTCTAAGGCTATATTAACAGTACAGTTGTACATTTATAAATGTTCTATGTCCAAGCATGTTCTCCTGAAGGACAATCTGTTTGGAATGGCTGAGAAGCATCTTCTTACAAGTACATTGTTTGCATCTTGCAATAATTATTATGTATTGATATATTTATCACTTTGTGTTGTGACTATTCTGCTTGTTAGTCATTACTTCAGAACATGCTTAACTAATGCTTAACTTACTAGTAGTAACCAGTGAATTGATGAGTAGTAGTGTGTTATTGCTATGTAAAGCATAAATAGTCTACACGTTAGATTAGGTCACAGAACATGATTAACTATTGCTCAACTAACTAGTAGTAACTAGTGAATTAATGAGTAGTAACTGGAAAAGGCATCATGCCATTTATTAATGCTTTGTAAAGCATGTTTAGTCTACACTTTAGGTCACAGAACATGATTAACTAATGCTTAACTAACTAGTAGTAACTAGTGAATGAATCAGTAGAAACCACCTGAATTAATCATGAATTGCAGCATTTTTTAAGCATTTAATCATGTATAAGTCCCGAATAATTCATCTACAAATGGGGAATCAATCATTTATAAAGTATGAAACCCTAGCTTATTAATCAAGAAATAATCATTTATAACTGTGTTTATGGATGAGTTACTAATGAGTTACTAATGAATATTCATGTTGGATTAATGCTTTATAAATGATTAGTTCATGGTTTATCAATGCTTTACTAATGCTAAATAGTGTGCACTTATTATAAAGTGCTACCGAATTGGGTCTCACTACCTTCATACAGCATATTCACGGTACTGGCAGTATACTAAATTGACGCCAGTGACACAGGTATGTTTAGCAAGCTGTTTTAGACCATGCTTGGTATGAATCGCAGTATAAGAGCAATATACTCGGCCAGGTTGTGCCAAACAAAAACCCCGCTACAATTTATGACATTTCGCACTTCACACCCCACCATGAACACAGAATGATTTTGCGATGGCATCCAATCCACCCGGACTGCATACTGGCACCAGCGTACGAGTAAGAAATTTAATGATTGTTTTGTATAGATACTATAACATTATAATGGTGATTGTGACATAAGGACATGTTAAAAAAGCATGAACTAGATTTATTTAAGTGGAGCTTTTGCCAAAGTGGGACATTAAGCATAGAGCTACGAGCATTAGCTAACGCTAGCTCAATGCTATTAGCAAGTTTTGGGGGAAAAAATTCAAATTGAAACTGTAAAAAAAAAAAAAAAAAACAGTTAAAATTGATAATATTAAATCAGTTACTAAAAACTGAAAAAATACACAATAGATGTCCAACCTCATTTCATTTTCATCATCCTGGTAGATGGCAGCTGATTTTTTTTATCAAGAAAGTCTCTGTACTTTTTTCCCTTAATCTTTCCTTCAATTGTATGAAGTTTGCCAGAGCCGTACGCTGAACAGACCCACCCCATGATGTTACCACCTCCCAGCTTCACTGGAGGTCTGGTGTTTTTGGCGTGATGTGTAGCCATTTGACCTCCAAATATGGTGTATTATGACATCCAAAGAGTTCTATTGTGGTCTCTTCTGACCAGACTATATACTCCCAGTATTCCAAAGGCTGTCTAAATGTTGTGCAGCAAACTTTAAATGAGCTTCAACATACTTTTTCTTCAGCAATGGAGTCTTGTTGTTGAGCGTGCATACAGGCCATGGCCAGCACAGTAACAGAAACACATGAGGCCCCCCCACCCCCACGCAGAATAAAAGCCTGAGAGGCCTGACATCATGACTGTATGTGATTCATGTGGTAGTGTGGTTGCCCGGTAAACCAAAAGGTACCTGGTTTGACACCTGTGCTCTACACGTTGTTTTCATTTTAAAACGCATATATTTTGCTGCGGACTTTTAGAGCACCGCAAACAGGAGGACGCATCAATACTAACAACGCCTCACTGTGTCACGATCTGCCACAGAACCAGCAGCAGTAGTTGAGTTTGGAGACGTGATCCACTTCCTGAAAGTATATTTACTTTGCTCAGTTTGCTGCAGCAGTTGAAGAATCGCTCATCTGCAGCTTGATACTGTTCATCAGATGCTGTGTGTTTGTTCTGGAAGAGTCTTTCAACATAAAATGTTTTGTTTGCTAACTTCTCGCCACATATCACCAGACCGGTCAGCAGCATCGGTGGCAGTGAAAGGAAATTAAGACATCCACGCAGAATTAAACGCTCTACTTTTCTCCGTGACTTTTTTTATTTATCTGTTGATAGTTTAGCAAGTGTGGGGCTCTGTGTCTATCTTTACGGGGCTGGCCATGGCGATTGACTGCATTACTAATGGTTTTCGTTGAAACAATTGTACCTGCTAATTCCAGGTCTTTCTGAAGGTCTCCAAAAGTGGTCCTTGGATCTTGGACAACTCTTCGGATAATTATTTTCACTCCTCTGTCAGACATCTTGCAAAGATCATCTAGTCATGACCGGTCTAGGGTGAAATTATGTTCTTGCCACTTCCGGATTATGGCCCCCAACCATGCTACCTGGAACATTCAGACGTTTAGAAATCTTTCTGTAACAAATGCCATCAGTTTGTTTGCAACAATAAGGTTGAATCCAACAGAAAATCTAAGGAAAAAGAGTTCATAGAAGAGGCCCACAGAAGCTTCAAGATTTGAAGAAAGTTTGTGTGGCACAATGGGCCAAAATCACACCTGAGCAATGCATGGGACCAATGTTCCCTCTCATTTTTTCCAGCACCGAGCAATTTTTTTTCTTCTGAGCGCACATTTAAGTACTTTGAGCAATTTGCAACCACGCGACCTGCCGAAAATGACCACAAGCCATAGGAGACTCAAAGAGATGACAGCAAATGCATCAATATGTATACAAGGTTGACATTTATTCTATATCCTTTATAATGGCTGGACTTTGGGAACATTTGGGGTCAGTTTAGTTGAACTTAAAGGATCTTTGTTGAACTTCAATAAGGGGAGGTTATGACTGGTTATGACTGATATATATATATATATATATATATATATATATATATATATATATATATATATATATATATATATATATATATATATATATGATTCCTCCGTGGTGAGGGCAGCGCGCGACCAGGTAATGTCTGTGCGCTGCGGCACATTAAATAGCCTGTAGGTTTTTTTTCAGCTTGAGAAATACTATGTGTGGCGGGATGGCGTCATTTAAGACCGAAATGTGTGACAGTTACGCTCAATGCATGACACTTGAGAGCCCTGATAGTTACTTCCATAAGTATGTGCAATTGTAGAGTTACATTATTTTACAGATGTGTGTTTCAGGTGAAAAAAACGTTGCAAGTCCCTTTCTGTGAGAAAATATGAGAACATGGGATTCTTCTCCTCTTGATAAAATAGAGCCAATTAAATGATACTTTGCTTTTGATATGTTGATGACGGAAAACCGTGTATTAAAGAGCCGAACTTTCAGCTATTCAGCGGTTGTTGTTTTAGACGGTCAACTTGCGCGGACGACTCCCTGCCTTTGCAACTGCAGTGCTTATTACTTTACCTGTGATTCAGGAAATAAATTACGAGAACGAGAGAAGTTGTCAAACTGAATTCTTCTAGAGGCTACACCAGGCTTCCAATAATTATACACGTTAACAGAAGCGTGCTAGTTTGAGAAAATATCGATACTTTAAATATGCAAAGTCTGATTGTTTTTAACGTACGAGTACCGTGGTACCTTTTTAGTATCGGTACACCGTGCAACATTAATATACAACATTTTATATATATACATATATATATATATATATATATATATATATATATATATACATATATATATATATATATACATATATATATATATATATATATATATATATATATATATATATATATATATATATGTATTAGGGCTGGGCAAAGTTGAAAAAAATTAACTGATTAATCGCATGATTTTTCTGCGTTTAATCGCATTATGCGCCAAATTCAAGAATGAAGTAAAAACTAGTGTATTGCAGCCTTTTATTTTAAAGTAATGTCATCAGAACAATATAACTGGCACTCTGGAGCAACAGCAAGTTAACGTGCATACATACATATATAGTTTATAAATCTGTTTTCTTTTTTTTCTGAACAACTGTTTACTAGTAAGGATACCTGTGAGGGACAAACCACTCATTCTTTAGTCCATGTTCAGTCTGTTGCTTACCTTAAAGATGTATTTTAAAGACCAGCAATTAATTCACTTTAAACATAAGCAATAAGTGCTTTTCATGTTTTCCAGTTCAGTTCAGTTTTTCTTCCTCAGTGAGAAAAGTCCAGTCTGTGTTGTCTTGAATAAGTGCACAGAACATATTGTGACGTGAGGAAAGTTCTCCTCTTTGAGAGAATAGTACAAATCCAGAAGTGATGCTGCTTTAAAGTGCTCTGCATAGTGGATCAGACCGCAAGGTCAGGAGCTTTTGGAATGCGCGATTAGCTTTTTTTTTTTTAGGTGAAGCGGCTTGTGGGAGTACCGCTGCTCATTGAGAACAGAAGATACAGAACAATACGTGCTTTCACGTCATTCGACGAGGCTCCGGAAGCGCGTGCCTTCAAAGTGAAAGCAGTGTCGCCGTAATTGCATTTGTGGCGTTATCTTATTTTTTTATTTTTTTTATGTTTGATTGATCTCACGTGGACCAGATTGGGGAGCCGTAAGACGTCACGTCTAAATTACACCGCCAGGAGAGATTTAAAGCGATAAACTCCTCCCAAGGCAAAAAAAAATGCAAAAAAAAACCCAAAACATGCAGTTAACGCATGATAAAATAGTTAACACTGTTAAAGGATTGCCAGATTAATCTTGCGTTAACACGTTAATCTGCCCAGCCCTAATATATATATATATATATATATATATATATATATATATATATATATATATATTTATTTTTTTTTAAGAATAGACACAAGTATCATGTGGCCTAATGGACCGTGTGCAACAGAACTCCACTCAAACGCTGGATTCTACAAACTCTGCTGCTTTACTGGACTACACGTCATCATTAGTATCAACTGAAGAGCTTCGTTCCAACAAAAGCTCCTGCACTCATGTCTCCCCAGCGATCACTCTGTGAGTGCGCTGCTCTATTTAAATAGAGTATCAATACTAAAAATATGCAAAATCCTATTTTTTTTTTTAGCAAAAAACGTATTGAAATCGGCTCAGGCACCGAAAGGAAGCACCGAAAGGAAGCACCGAAATCTGCGTTGTGATTCGGTTTGGTAGGTACCGGACCGAAACAAATATGGTACCGAGAACCAGTGCCATATTGACACCGGTTCTTCATACTTTTAACTTGTTTTTGGTCGCAACTGTTCCAGATGGTGAGATGGAACATGAAGGTACATCTCCTACATTTGACTTATACAGTTTGTGTGTATAGTACTCACAGCCTCGGTGTGGACGGGATGCACAGCGAAGAGGAGTGCTGTGACAAACGCCAGACGAGAATCTTCAAACACAAAGCGTTCACCAGTGTACATAAGCAGGCAGGTTACAGCGCAGTGCAAACATACGTTGATGATGTGGAAATAGAGAGGCGTCATGCCGCCCAGCAGGATATTCAACCTGGCAGAGAGAGCGAGAAATATACATTATTCTCATATACATATTCATCATATATATATATCTCAGCAATATTATCCTATGTTACCATATCATAGCAATACTATTATCATATTTGATGTCATAGCAATACTATTATCACCTTTTTGTGCAATAGTGTTATATCTTTTATATTTTGTGCCTTATTTTTTATTTATTTATTTTTTACCTAAAGTTTATTGTAATTCTATGTTAGGAGGACCGAGCAAAATAAGCTTCTCATTATATAGAATGTTATCTGTGCATACGACAGTAAAAACATCTTGAATCTTGAATGATTGCTTTGTGAGAGAGTCTCCAAAATTAAACCCTGTTTATTATCTTCCAACAGCTATCCCATAGTGAGGACAGTGGACACAGTGGCAATTTTCATTTTGTTTATCATAATTTGTATTACGCTGTGATAATTCCCTCTTCAACCAACAGAATAACAACAAGCTGATGCTGGCAAACTCAGAAAAGGTATTACAGTAGTTCAGGTTATAGTTGCTATTCCTGATATTAGATTGGGATTTTAATAAATCTAGATTTCATAAGTAAAGGAGCATTTTAACTTGAGAAACAAGAAAAACATTTCAAAAAATATTTGACTAAAGGTAATTTACAGAGCCTAACTTTTGTTCAAGCTAAAAGCACTTGGTTTTAAACTCTTGTAGTGAAAGGGTCCAGTATATTCATTATTAATCAGCCAGAAAAAGTATTTGGTTTAAATATTTTACTCAGGGTTAACTAACGTCACACAGCTTCAAAAAGGAATTAGAACCAGATTGTAAAGAAGATATGTGATGCTGTCAGAGTGGAATAGGACGATTTGTCTTGCTTGAGGCTACTGAAAAGGAAAAACGGTGATAACTTTGTGATTTCATGTGGTGTTTTCTAGAATATAAAAAAAAAAAACAGGGAGATCTGAACAGAGCATGGCTTCACATCTTAACTAGGGCTGAAAAATTAATTGTGTTTGCGATAATATCGCGATATAATAAAACAAGATTTTCTAACCGCAACGTGCACGATTACAACGTCATCACGTGACGCGAGCAAAAGAGTGGAGAACTACGCTGCATCAACTTTTTATGCGGCCCAAGCTATACTGGAGAGCACAGCGCAGCTTCACAGCCTGAAGGATACGATACCAGCGATAAAGAGGACAACGCCAATAAAAGGGATTCATGGGAAAATGGGTAAGTGTATTTACTGAACTTTGCAATAGCATATTTATGTAGTAACGGGAACTGTAAGTCAGCGAGAGCTGCTGCTAACACGGAACTAGTGATTGCAAGCTAACGCGACGTGGGTGGCTTCAGGGTGTCTATGAGCCTGAACAGTGAATAATAAAATATTGTCACTATCCCCGTTAACTTTCTTGACGTGAACTTAGTACGCCTAGTCGTGTTAGATCTCTGTTATGTTTGTAAGACTAACTTTCGTGTCCACATTTGCGCTGGCCAACCGGAATTAGCGCACAAGCTAACGACACTTAAACAGTTTTAGGGTCTCTATGAGACTGAACAATGCATTATAAAATATTGTCACGATCCCCATTAACTTTTTTGAAGTAAACTTAATATGTCTAGTAGTGTTAAATCTCTGTCATAGGTTTGTAAGACTGTAACTACTGTTACGTACGATTTGCTTGTGCTAACTGGAGCAAGCAGAAGCATTTTTAGCTTGTGCCCTGACCATAGATAGCTCTTTGCTAGCTTAGCAACGTTAGCACGTAGCATTCATTACGTGTCGGTGTGTAATTGTTACTCACTTTCAGTAAACTTATACTAACTATTAGTGATGTATTCACAGAGAGGATTCACAGCTGCCAGGGTTTAGAGGACAACATACAGCATTTGCAGGCTCCAGTCCGTCTCTGCAGATCACGCAGGCCACAAAGCCAGCCAAGGCTCATCATCCCCAACATATAATAACAAATTTGGTTTCAGACATTTATCTACATGTGTCATATATTCCACTGCTTTTGTGAACCTAAGACCTTTTGGTAAAACAATTTCTAGCACCAAAACAGTTTGACCACATGGGTAAAGGTATGTTTTCACAAGAGATACAAAGCAGTTCCAAAATAGTATATGTATTTTTCAGCTTTAGGGCCATAATATCACTTTACACATGTGCCTTAGGACACAAAATAGAGAGAGAGAGAGAGAGAGAGAGAGAGAGAGAGAGAGAGAGAGAGAGAGAGAGAGAGAGAGAGAGAGAAAGAGAGAGAGAAAGAGAAAGGTATGTTTTCACAAGAGATACGAAGCAGTTCCAAAATAGTATATGTATTTTTCAGCTTTAGGGCCATAATATCACTTTACACATGTGCCTTAGGACACAAAATAGAGAGAGAGAGAGAGAGAGAGAGAGAGAGAGAGAGAGAGAGAGAGAGAGAGAGAGAGAGAGAGATGTTGATTCGTAATCAGGAAGCTAAATATATAGAAATATTAAAATCCTTCATTATGTTTTGTCGGAAAAAAGAGAAGATAAAATAAAAAAAATTAAAAATGGTATATTAAATCGCAATTGCAATATTGGGGGATAAAAAAAATCGAAATTAGATTATTTTCCCAAATCGTTCAGCCCTAATTTTAACTTCTTGTTTCTGATTGTAATTAGTTCTAAAGGGGTCTTCTGTGAGCCTTCGTACAGTCTATTTTGTGATGAAAACGACTTTGGCCTTGAGTATCCTCTTCTATACATAATTTATTGAGAAAGGCTGGTAAAACTTGCTTGAGAGCGAGCATTAACCATCACCATTATCTCACCCTGACCTTAACTGATTCAGATCTGCCGAAATAGCTGATGCTGAGAAGAATGTGGAACAAGTAAAGGCCTGTAAAAATGAATTTCCCAGAAGGCCAGGTTGGGGTCTCGACGCATCTGTGAGACTTCGGAGAAATTTTCACTTTTCTTTTTTGAGGCATTAAGCTGATGTGCTTATTTAGAGATACTTAAAATGATGGAGCAGGTCAGCGTTTAACGTCCCGCTCAACGATATTTTGTCAGGAAGTGTGGCTGCACTGCTGAGAAAGCTGATCTAAGTAGATAGATAGATAATTACTTTATTGACCACCGAAGGGAAATTCAGGGTCCAAGTAGCTCAAGACATCACACAACATAATATATACATACACATACTGTAAGTTTCTGTCTGAAAGAACGTGCAGTTCCTTTGTTGTCATATGATCATTTCTTGAAAACCACGATTAGGCCAAAGACGTTATGAGGGTTTCTGTGAGTGGGTCATGATGTGTATTTAAGAGGTGGTGCTTTGAGAGATCGTTAAGCAGGCTTGAACACGCAATTAGTAAAGTAACACGTTGTGTCTCTGATTCTGCTCCTTCTTAAATGTTCATGTTTTAATGATTTTACTTCAATGTGTCGATTAAATTTTTCTAACAAGCCTGTATAACCACTGCTCTTAAACAGGAATGACAATGAGCCTATCCCTGCATATTAATATATCTAACCCGTTTATGCCCAAATTTTTTTCAGAGTTGTAAGGCATATCATTTTATCAGTTGAGTCCCTCTGAATCATGTCATGTGTTTTTTTTTTCCATTTTGTTCTTTGTTTTGAAGAAAATAGCATTTTTATGACTGGCAACAATTGTTGCCAATGGTCACACAGCTTGTCACTAGGTCAATTGTCACCTAATAATAATAATAGAGAAATAATATTCACAATATAGTAATAACAAAATAATAATATAGTCATAAGAAATAATAACAAAAAGGTGGAGCCTCAGATTCCCCCTGTATAAAATTCAAAACAACAAAAAATTTGAACTGGTTTCTTTATTCTCAATTTTTTTATACTCAAAACCTCAACAAACATTGTTTTCTTAGAACCTCTAAAACCATATATATAAAACATATTTCTTCCCATACATTCCATCATATTTCATGCATGTTTTACTCTGTGTGTTACTTCTTGAAGCACTCCACATGTAGTGGCACATCACACTTTTCACACGCAAATGATGTCCGTCCGCCACAGTTCTTGCACAGTTCACAGCCTCTGGAAGCCTTCTTTACAGCTCACTGCAGCCACTAATAGTAATACAACCTGATGCTCACATATCTGCACTCATTCTGTTTTGTCAAAAACAATATTAGCTTATTGTTTTCCATATTGAGCTGTTTAGTAGTAACTAAATATTAGGGTTTTTTTGCACGTTTCTTCTTGCAACAGCTCCAGAAATGTATGTTACCAGACCCGACAATGTAAAAACGGGAAGAATAAAACACACCAGGCAGAATAAAACACGCCAGGCCAAAGGGGCAGACAACTGGAAACAGGGGGGAAATGCATTACTTAAGCTTTGACTATATTGTTTCATATTGATTGTTTTATGTTGATTTTAACCATGTAAAGCGACTTTGAGAAATTTTGAATGCTATATAAATAAAATGTATTAGTATTATTAGTATTAGTATTAGTAGTAGTAGTAGTAGTAGTAGTAGTAGTAGTAGTAGTAGTAGTAGTAGTAGTAGTATTAATATTATTATATGATAAGCAGAGACCTGTCTCTGAAATAGAGGCAGACCTGCTGGACCGAACGTCAGCTGCGTCGACTGCCCCCAGGAGGAGAAGGAGGAGAGTCGATTTGAAAGCTAGCTAGTCTGCTCTTGGCTCCAGTGTCCAGTCACAGGCAAAATCATGCTAACACAGCAACGAGAGGCCAGTGACTGTTGTGCTCACATCTTTACAGAAACCAGGCTTTATGTGGCATTCAGCATCAAGCTTATTGATCGGATCTACACACAGCTTGTCATGTATGTCTACGTGGTTGCGCGAGTTCCGCCTCCATGCGCACAGACGCTTGCGCGCATGCAGGTGAGCGCTGAGAACACGCACAGCAGCGGACAGAGAGCGTTGAAAAATATGTCACGTGAAAAGTAGACAACTAAGTTATATCTGCGTTTTAAAGGCTCCCAGGTTGAAGATGGCATCAGTAGCTCTCCTGCGAGGAGCAGCTCTCTGAACGATGTTCTCTGAACTGAAAGTGAAACGAGCCGAAGCGCTAGTGTCTTGTACCAACAATGAGCTGCTGGCTTCACACATTACAAAAGTGCAAAGTACACAGACATAAAACTACACGGACATAAAACTAAGTCATTAATAAATATCAGAGCCACCAACTCTCACGGTTTCGCAGTGTGACACACGCGTTTTCATGCTTTCACACGCCACACAACCAATATCTCACGGGAAAAAAAAAGTCTGAGGCGCGTTCGTTAATTTTTAAACTCCGACGATAGATGGCGCTAAGGAGCGCATCTGTAAACCTATTCGCTGCATAGACATCCTATTTACCCCAAACAGACAGTCGCGGGAGGAGCAGACGGAGGTATCAGGGCTCTCAAGTATCACGCATTGAGCGTGACTGTCACGGTCTTAAGTCACGCCCTCCCGGCACGCATCTGTTCGGCGGCGCGTATTTCTCGTTGTCGTCGACAAAAACTCACGGCAAGGTTTTTTGAAAAGTTGGCAGATCTGAAATATATGGAGAAATGCCTGTACTGTCAGGTAAATGTTTAGTTATGCTGTTAAACTTGCGCATGCGCGACTCGCCGATTCTTGGCGGTTTGCCAAAAGTCAATCTTATGAAGTCTCCGTCAGGTTTTTTCTGCTGTTTCGTCTCTCGAAACAGAAAACAGATCTCAGATGAACATGGAGCACAAACTGAGAGCGGCCATATCAAATCTACAACCCAGTACATATTTGTAGACTAGAGGAAAGCTGCTGCTTTCCTCTACAAATACAGCTCACTGCAGCCACTAATAGTAATACAACCTGATGCTCACATATCTGCACTCATTCTGTTTTGTCAAAAACAATATTAGCTTATTGTTTTCCATATTGAGCTGTTTAGTAGTAACTAAATATTAGGGTTTTTTTGCACGTTACAACGTTATTTTCAGTGATTGCAATTTAAAAAGAAATTGGTCTGATGGAGCAACCTGGTTTACTTAGTACCTGGTTTACTTGAAAGTTATTGTAATTTCCTTTATTCTGTCACTATAAAAGCACAGAGGGAGTCACAAAATCATGTTATTTACAGAAAAAGTTTGAGAACCACTGCATTAAGAGTCGGTGTCGTCGTTGCATCTGCATGGCTCGGTTTAGCTCATCGCCCCTTATTTAGGAAAACTGTGTCCGCTTCCCTCTAGTTCTCATGCAATCACTGCAGCATAATTGCATTAATAACACAAGCCCACCCTGTTTTAGATGCTTGCCTGGCTCGAAACTGAGTGCAGCAGATACACCCAACTACAGCACAGCACATCAAATCCTCAACCGCTGTTTCCAGAACTTTTACATCACCTTCTTACATCCTAACTCACACTGTACTACCATTACCAATGAAGAGAGCATGAGGCGTGGGATGTGCTGTGCCGAGCTCAACGGCAGCTTGACAGGCGAGCTCCAACTCATTATAATCATTCTATAAATATATAATATACTCTTATAGTCAAGATCAGCGCATCTGTAGTGAGTGTATAGCGACCACAGCACACTTGGTGGGTTCCATTTCGTATGCCTACACAAAGCGTAAAGCTGAATTATTTAGCTTGTATTATTGTAAAGTTCACTGTAGCCTTCAACAGCGTCTTTCCACAAGAGGAGAGCTGGATGACGTCAGCTTTGTCTGCGTGTTTATAGCTCCAATGCTCTAGTTAGCTCCAAGATCCTCACCTCTGGTTAATGTCACCAACATTGCGGAGAACTGGTGCAAGTGTTGGTTTAGGGGCTCCAGGTGAAGTGAAAACAGCACCGTTGGGAAATCAGGAATAACTTACTTAAAGGTAAGGATGCATAGCGGTCTGTAGGACTTGTGGCTCGTATTATCCGCCATCCTCTTCCCCCAGAAGTCGTTGCTGAAGATGTTCCTGAGGCTGGAGCCCGGTCGGACGTCCGGGTTGTTGATGATAGCCCACACATCGTCGTGTACCAACTCCCCGCGGAGAGAGTTATTGTAGCACAGGGCACACAGGGCTGCCAACACAGCGTAGCGACCCGCAGCCCAAATTACCTCGGGCCAGACGGTCAACCGCGGCTGCTGCCGGGCTTTCTTCTCCCGTCCCAGCGCTGTCATGTTGGGCCTGGCTTCTCCCGCGGCTCCGTTGAGCTAAGCGTTAAACTCGGAGCGTTTGAGGATATGTCCATTCCGCCTGGCAGGTAGCGGTTGTGTCTGCTGTGAAGTGCGGAGACTGTGTGGCTGTATTGCTGCCTTCAAGTGCAGTCTGTGAACGTTAGACTCAAGCTTTGTGAGCCAAGTTGTATTTTCCCCCCTTTCTATACAAATATAAAATTGTATATTTTTACTTTATTTTATTTAATTTTTTGCTTATTACTTAACACACACACACACACACACACACATATATATATATATATATATATATATATATATATATATATATATATATATATATATATATGTATATATATATATATATATATATATATATATATATATATATATATATATATATATATATATATATATATATAAAGAGAGAGAGAGATACTATTCTTTGTTAAAATACAAATTTATATGTGCATTAAAGCTCTTTCTTGATTAAAAAGTGCTTTGGCCAGAACAACTTTATTTAACTCACTCATCTTAGCTTGTTAGCATTCAATCACATCACATGGTCTTCCTCTGCAGATGGAAGAGATGTCTTTCTTTGGAAAAAGATAAAAGATCAAATTAGGAATTTTTCCTTTTAAAATAAAACCTATGGAATGGTTCCACTTAAATTAACACGGTGGTTGACAAAAACCCTCTTAATGATAGATAAACGACAATTACGTTTTTAAGCCCATGTTGACATATTTTACACTGTCGATGTCATCCAATGGATGGGAAGTATTCCCTAACAGCATTGACATATTGACATTAGAATCAGAAACGTTTATTGCAAGGTATGTTTCACATACAAGGAATTTGTCATGGCGGGCATTAGACAATAAACAAGAAATAGGAACATATAAAATGTACAATAAATGTACAATACAATATAAAATGAAAATAAAGTGCACAGACAAACAGATGACAGTACTTTAAACAAGTGTAAGTGTAATGTGAAAGTGTAATTTTATGTGTCATGACATGCAAAATTCGTTACTTTTCATACAGTCAGAAAAAAATAACCCCAAAAGTATTCTTCTGAAGACGAATTAATCAGCCTGGATAGCTCCACTTAGCCGATACTGTTTGTGTGCAGGGACTTGACAAAAAAACACCTCATGAAATTCCCATTTAATTTATAGCACAACTACAAATACCTTAGTATTAAATACCACAGTTTGTTTGAGAATAATTAAAGGGAAGGACAAATAGTATACTAATTCTAGTAGCAGGCATTTTAAATCAGTATAAATATTGGAAAAAGTGCACAACTGAAAACAAGTTTAGAATGTTCGAGTTTATGTGGAGTACCAGAACGCAACATCAGCATTCAAGAACCCGCCTGCGGACGCATGCGCAAGAGGAAGTTGCCAGTCTGTGCCGACAGAAATATCAGCTGCAGAAAATCGATGAAACTCGGCGGAAACTTCAGGAGCGCATGATTGTATCCTTTTATTGGACTTCTAACGACTCAAAAAAGAGGATAGTGACTGCCGAGTAGCGAGACAAATTTGGCTCCACATTAGAATACTCCGAAGAAGTGATGCAGGTTATATAAAACATGTATGTATGGTCATATTTGATCTCGAAATCCAGACATCTCCATCCAGACATCCCAGCCAGCATACGCGCTACAAAATCTATCTTAGAAGAAAAAATAATAATGAGCCCGACATCAGGGACCAAGCAGGTTTTGGAGAATCACAATATTATGCATTCGCCTCTCCATCCTCTCGTCCAGCGGTCCCAAAACTGTATGCGCCATGGACCGGTTTAAGTCACAAACAGAGCCGGTGATAATGGGCAACCCTGGCGGACGCCAACACCCACCGGGTGATAAAAGCATCAGGCATTCATATAAATAGTATGAAACTTGGAAGGCTTGTGTTTTAAGACAATTTCCTGATGAAAATCGATAAAATGTGATTTTTTTTTTCAGAAAATATAGTTTTCAACCCTGTTCAACTTGAAACATCTTTTAAGTGCATAAAAAGATGTAATTGCAGCTTTGAAGAAATAAAGTGATGAAAGCATTAGGAATTTATGTTAATATTATGAAACTTGTAAGGCTTGTGTTTTGAGAAATTTTCTTTGCAAAGCCAAACCCTGTTAAAGTGAAGCCACACCCAGTTAACACAAAACCACACATTGTTAATTTTAAACCACACCCCTGTTCATGTAAAACCATACCCTGTTACTCACCCCGTTAATGTGAAGCCACACCTGTTAATGTAAAGCCACAACCCTGTTCATGTGAAGCCACACCCCCTTACACACTAAGTTAACATGAAGCCACGACCCGTTAATGTAAAGCCATACCCCGTTAACATGAAACCTGAAACCACACCATGCTATCGTAAAGCCACACCCCGTTAACGCGAAGCCACACCTCGTTAATTTAAGGCCACACCCCGTTAACGCGAAACATGAAGCCACAACCCGCTAACATGAGGCCGCATCCCCAGTAATGTGAAGGCACACCCTGTTAATTTGAAGCCACACCCAGTTAACATGAAGACACACCCCCGTTAACGTGAAGCCACACCCTGTTAATGTGAAGCCCCACCCAGTTAAAGCATAGGCAAACCCTGTTAACATGAAGCCACATCCTGCTAACACGAAACCACACCCCATAAATTTTAAACTACACCCCTGTTCATGTGAAATCATACCGTTACACACCCGTTAATGTGAAGCCACAATCCGTTAATGTAAAACCACACCCATGGTAATTGAAGCCACACACCATTAATATGAAGCCAAACCTCTTTAATGTGAAACGTGGAGCCACACCCCATTAACGTGAAGCCACATCCAGCGAACATGAAGCCGTATCCCCAGTAATGTGAAAGCACACCCCGTTAATTTGAAGCCACACCCCGTTAACATGAAAGGTGAAACCACACCACCCGATCATGAAGCCACACCCTGTTAACGTGAAGCTCCAACCCGTTAAAGCATCGGCAAACCCTGTTAACGTGAAGCCACACTCTGTTAACGCGAAACCACACCACGTTCATTTTAAACTACACCCCTGTTCATGTGAAACCATACCTTGTTACACACCCGTTAATGTGAAGCCACAACCCGTTAACGTGAAGCCACATTCCGCTAACATGAAGTCGCATCCCCAGTAATGTGAAAGTACACCCTGTTAATTTGAAGCCACACCCCGTTAACATGAAAGGTGAAACCACACCTCGTTAACATGAAAGGTGAAACCACACCATGCCATCGTGAAGCCACACCCTGTTAACGTGAAGCCACACCCTGTTAACGTGAAGCCCCATCCCGTTGAAGCATAGGCAAACCCTGATAACTTGAAGCCAAACCCCATTAATGCAAAACCACATCCCGTTAATTTTAAGCCACAACCCTGTTCATGTAAAAACAAACCATGTTACACACTCGTTAATGTGGAGCCACAACCCATTAATGTAAAGCCACACCCCTGGTAATGTGAACACACCATTAATATGAAACCACAACTCTATGATGTGAAACATGGAGCCACATCCCGTTAACGTGAAGCCACATCCCGTAACGTGAAGCCACACCCCAATAACGTGAAGCCACACCCCGTTAACGAGAAGTCACACCTCGTTAACATGAAACATAAAGCCACACCTCATTAACATGAAACATGAAGCCAAACACCGTTAACGTGAAGCCACACTCTCTTAACATGAAGCCACACCCCGTTAACGTGAAGTCACACCCTGTTGACGCAAATCCACACTCCTTAATGTGAAGCCACACCCCTGTTCATGTGAAGCCACACCCCGTTAATATGAGGCCGCAACCCGTTGACCTCATTAACTTGAAACGTGAAGCCACACCCCGCTAATGTAAAACCACACCCCGTTAACCTCAAATCACACCCCGTTAGCGTAAAGCTCCACCCCGTTAACGTGAAATCACACACCCGTTAACATTAAACGTGAAACCAAACCCCATTAACGTAAAGCCACACCCGTTAATGTGAAGCCACACAGTGTAAAGGTAAAGCCACACCCCTGTTGATGTGAAGCCACACCCGGTTAATGTGAAAAGTGAAGCCACAACCCGATAATGTGAAGCCACACCCCCGGTAATGTAAAGCCAGACACCATTAACGTTAAGCCACACCCCTTAAACATGAAGCCACATCCCGTTAATGTGAAACGTGAAGCCACACCCCGTTAACATAAAGTCACACCCTGTTAACATAAAGCCACACCCCCAGTAGTTTGAAGCCACACCCCAATAATGTGAAACTTGAAGCCACACCCAAGGTAATGCCAAACCCCGTTAGCATAAAGTCACACCAAGTTAGCAATAAACGTGAAGCCACACCCTTTTAATGTGAAGCCACACCCCATTAATGTGAAGCCACAATCCATTAACGTTAAGGCACACTGCATTAACGTAAAGCAACACCCCGTTAATGTGAAGCCAAACCTTGTCAACGTGAAACGTGAAGCTAAATTCTATTACTGTATAGCCTCACCCGTTAACTTGAAATCACACCCATTAGCATAAAGCAGCACCCTGTTATTGTGAAACATAAAGCCACACCCCGCTAATGTGAAATAACACCCCGTTAGCATAAAGCCACACACTGTTGCCATTAAACGTGAAGACACACCCCATAAAAGATAAGCTATATCCCGTTAAAGTGAAGCCACACCCTTTTAAGGTGAAGTCAAACCCAGTTAATGTGAAGCCACACAAAGCTAATGATAATATAAATCTAAAATTCCTGTAGAAGCTTTTCATATTCATGTCTAGTAGTGAAGTTTAGACTATGTTAGTAAGGTCAGTACACCACAGCTATGCAGATGTAGTGGTGTCTAGAAATGTCTGGTTCTCAAGGG
Source organism: Clinocottus analis (assembly GCF_023055335.1). NCBI lineage: Eukaryota > Metazoa > Chordata > Actinopteri > Perciformes > Cottidae > Clinocottus > Clinocottus analis. Next base: position 14,915,951 of record NW_027175932.1, on the reverse strand, counting down.
AACTGTAGTCACACGCTTGCACTCCTCAACACCCACACCTGTTTATCAGTATGTTGACATTAGAGAGAAGCAGACTGGACGTTGCACGTCTCTTTCTGTGAGAAAAGATGAGAACACGGGATTCTCCTCCTCTTAACAGAAAAGAGCGTATCAGATGTTAGGACGAGGTTAGACGAACCTGTGACGATAAACTGTGTATGAAAAGGCCCCACTTCCGCTTGTGGGGCAGTTGTTCTTCTGCCTACCTGAAAGTTGGTTGTTCAACTCATTGCTTTTGCAACTGCAGCGCTTGTTACTTTACTTGTAGTTGAGAAAAAAAATTCCGGAAAAGAGAGAAGTTCCATCCATCCATCCATCCATTTTCCGCCGCTTATCCGGGGTCGGGTCGCGGTGGCAGCACACCCAGCAGGGTCGCGGTGGCAGCACACCCAGCAGACCGACCCAGGCTTCCCTCTCACCCGCAACATTTTCCAGCTCGTTCTGGGGGACCCCGAGACGTTCCCAGGCCAGCCGGGAGATATAATCCCTCCAGCGTGTCCTGGGTCTTCCCCGGGGCCTCTTCCCAGTTGGACGTGCCTGGAAAACCTCTAATGGGAGGCGTCCAGGAGGCATCCGAATTAGATGCCCGAACCACCTCAGCTGACTCCTTTCGATACGAAGGAGCAGCGGCTCGACTCCAAGCTCCCCCCTGATGTCCGAGCTCCTTACCCTATCTCTAAGGCTGAGCCCGGCCACCCTACGGAGGAAGCTCATTTCGGCCGCTTGTATCCGCGACCTCGTTCTTTCGGTCACGACCCAGAGTTCGTGAGGTGAGGTTGTCGAACTGAATTCTTCTGGAGGCTACACCGCGCTTCCAATAATTTTCACGCTAACACGAACGTGAAACGTAAAGCCACATCGCGTTATCGTAAATTCACATCACTGTTAATGTGAAGCCAAACCCAATTAACAGAATACATGATACCACCCTTTTAACGTGAAGTTACACCCCGTTAATGTGAAGCCACACCCTATTAACCCGTAGCCACTGAAACTAAAAACAGAATGAATTGTTTAAGAAAATCTAGTTTTCAACTCTGTTCAGCCTGAAACCTAATTTAAGAGCATGAAAATGAGGAAATGTAGCTTTCATAGTGATGAAATGATCAGGTATTCATTAAAATATTATACCAATTGTAGGTCTGGTGTTCTGACATAGTTTCTAAATGTAAAGAAAAAATGAATTCTTTAAGAAAATCTAGTTTTCAATTCTGTTCAGCCTAAAACGTCGTTTAAGAGCATACAAATGAGAAAATGCAGCTTTCGGGCAGTATAGTACTGAAAGCATCAGGTAATCCTTAAATTATCATTTAACTTGTAGGTCCAGTGTTCTGAGACACTTTCTTGATGGAAAATTTAAAAAAAAAAAATTATTTAAGAAAATCTAGTTTTCAACTCAAATTATGCAGCTTTCGGGCAGTATAGTCATGAAAGCATCAGGTAATCATTAAATTATCATTCAGCTAAGTCCAGTGTTCTGAGAAACGATTTTGATCAAAAAATTAAAAAAAAAATGATTAAGAATGTACATACTTTCTTAATGGCCAATTTAAAAAAAATAAATCTTTAAAAAAAATCTAGTTTTCAACTCTGTTCAGTCTGAAACCTCGTTTAAGAGCATAAATGAGGGAATGCAGCTTTCGGGCAGTATAGTACTGAAAGCATCAGGTATTCATTAAATTATCGTTTAACTTGTAGGTCCAATGTTCTGAGAAACTTTCTTGATAACATTTTTCAAAAAAAAGAATTCTTTAAGAAAATCTAGTTTTCAACTATGTTCAGTCTGAAACCTCGTTTAAGAGCATAAAATGAGGAAATGCAGCTTCCACACAGTATAGTCATGAAAGCCTCATGTATTCATTAAATTATTATTTAACTTGTAGGTCCAATGTTCTGAGAAACTTTCTAAATAAAATTTAAAAAAATGTATTCTTAAAGAAAATCTAGTTTTCAACTCTGTTCAGTCTGAAACCTCGTTTAAAAGCATAAAAATGAAGAACTGCAGCTTTCGGGCAGTATAGTGAAACTGCCCGAAGAATTCGGGCAGTTTCAGGTAATCATTAAATTATCATTTAACGTCTAGGTATGGTGTTCCGAGACACTTTCTTGATGTAAAATTACAAAAGAATGAATTCTTTAAGAAAATCTAGTTTTCTACTCTGTTCAGCCTGAAAAGTCGTTTAAGAGCATAAAAATGAGGAACCGCAGTTTCCGGGCAGTATAGTGATAAAAAGCTTCAGGTATTCATTAAATTATCATTTAACTTGGAGATCCAGTGTTCTGAGAAACTTTCCTGATAACATTATTCAAAAAAAGTATTCTTTAAGAAAATCTAGTTATCAACTCTGTTCAGCCTGAAAAGTCGTTTAAGAGCATAAAAATGAGGAACTCCAGCTTTCGGGCAGTATAGTGATGAATGCTTCAGGTAATCATTAAATTATCATTTAACGTCTAATTCCGGTGTTCTGAGACACTTTCTTGATGTAAATTACAAAAGAATGAATTCTTTAAGAAAATCTAGTTTTCAACTCTGTTCAGCCTGAAAAGTCGTTTAAGAGCATAAAAATGAGAAACTCCAGCTTTCGGTCAGTATGGTGATAAAAAGCTTCAAGTAATCATTAAATTATTATTTAACGTGTAGCTCGGTTCTTCTGAGACACTTATTTGATGTAAATTACAAAAGAATGAATTCTTTAAGAAAATCTAGTTTTCAACTCTGTTCAGCATGAAAAGTCGTTTAAGAGCATAAAAATGAGGAACTCCAGCTTTCGGGCAGTATAGTGATGAATGCTTCAGGTAATCATTAAATTATCATTTAACGTCTAATTCCGGTGTTCTGAGACACTTTCTTGATGGAAAATTTAAAAAAAAATAATTATTTAAGAAAATCTAGTTTTCAACTCAAATTATGCAGCTTTCGGGCAGTATAGTCATGAAAGCATCAGGTAATCATTAAATTATCATTCAGCTAAGTCCAGTGTTCTGAGAAACGATTTTGATCAAAAAATTAAAAAAAAAATGATTAAGAATGTACATACTTTCTTAATGGCCAATTTAAAAAAAATAAATCTTTAAAAAAAATCTAGTTTTCAACTCTGTTCAGTCTGAAACCTCGTTTAAGAGCATAAATGAGGGAATGCAGCTTTCGGGCAGTATAGTACTGAAAGCATCAGGTATTCATTAAATTATCGTTTAACTTGTAGGTCCAATGTTCTGAGAAACTTTCTTGATAACATTTTTCAAAAAAAAGAATTCTTTAAGAAAATCTAGTTTTCAACTATGTTCAGTCTGAAACCTCGTTTAAGAGCATAAAATGAGGAAATGCAGCTTCCACACAGTATAGTCATGAAAGCCTCATGTATTCATTAAATTATTATTTAACTTGTAGGTCCAATGTTCTGAGAAACTTTCTAAATAAAATTTAAAAAAATGTATTCTTAAAGAAAATCTAGTTTTCAACTCTGTTCAGTCTGAAACCTCGTTTAAAAGCATAAAAATGAAGAACTGCAGCTTTCGGGCAGTATAGTGAAACTGCCCGAAGAATTCGGGCAGTTTCAGGTAATCATTAAATTATCATTTAACGTCTAGGTATGGTGTTCCGAGACACTTTCTTGATGTAAAATTACAAAAGAATGAATTCTTTAAGAAAATCTAGTTTTCTACTCTGTTCAGCCTGAAAAGTCGTTTAAGAGCATAAAAATGAGGAACCGCAGTTTCCGGGCAGTATAGTGATAAAAAGCTTCAGGTATTCATTAAATTATCATTTAACTTGGAGATCCAGTGTTCTGAGAAACTTTCCTGATAACATTATTCAAAAAAAGTATTCTTTAAGAAAATCTAGTTATCAACTCTGTTCAGCCTGAAAAGTCGTTTAAGAGCATAAAAATGAGGAACTCCAGCTTTCGGGCAGTATAGTGATGAATGCTTCAGGTAATCATTAAATTATCATTTAATAATTCTAATTCCGGTGTTCTGAGACACTTTCTTGATGTAAATTACAAAAGAATGAATTCTTTAAGAAAATCTAGTTTTCAACTCTGTTCAGCCTGAAAAGTCGTTTAAGAGCATAAAAATGAGAAACTCCAGCTTTCGGTCAGTATGGTGATAAAAAGCTTCAAGTAATCATTAAATTATTATTTAACGTGTAGCTCGGTTCTTCTGAGACACTTATTTGATGTAAATTACAAAAGAATGAATTCTTTAAGAAAATCTAGTTTTCAACTCTGTTCAGCATGAAAAGTCGTTTAAGAGCATAAAAATGAGGAACTGCAGTTTCCGGGCAGTATAGTAATAAAAAGCTTCAGGTATTCATTAAATTATCATTTAACTTGGAGATCCAGTGTTCTGAGAAACTTTCCTGATAACATTGTTCAAAAAAAGTATTCTTTAAGAAAATCTAGTTATCAACTCTGTTCAGCCTGAAAAGTCGTTTACGAGCATAAAAATGAGGAACTCCAGCTTTCGGGCAGTATAGTGATGAATGCTTCAGGTAATCATTAAATTATCATTTAATAATTCTAATTCCGGTGTTCTGAGACACTTTCTTGATGTAAATTACAAAAGAATGAATTCTTTAAGAAAATCTAGTTTTCAACTCTGTTCAGCCTGAAAAGTCGTTTAAGAGCATAAAAATGAGAAACTCCAGCTTTCGGTCAGTATGGTGATAAAAAGCTTCAAGTAATCATTAAATTATTATTTAACGTGTAGCTCGGTTCTTCTGAGACACTTATTTGATGTAAATTACAAAAGAATGAATTCTTTAAAAAATCTAGTTTTCAACTCTGTTCAGCCTGAAAAGTCGTTTAAGAGCATAAAAATGAGGAACTGCAGTTTCCGGGCAGTATAGTGATAAAAAGCTTCAGGTATTCATTAAATTATCATTTAACTTGGAGATCCAGTGTTCTGAGAAACTTTCCTGATAACATTATTCAAAAAACGTATTCTTTAAGAAAATCTAGTTATCAACTCTGTTCAGCCTGAAAAGTCGTTTAAGAGCATAAAAATGAGGAACTCCAGCTTTCGGGCAGTATAGTGATGAATGCTTCAGGTAATCATTAAATTATCATTTAACGTCTAATTCCGGTGTTCTGAGACACTTTCTTGATGTAAATTACAAAAGAATGAATTCTTTAAGAAAATCTAGTTTTCAACTCTGTTCAGCCTGAAAAGTCGTTTAAGAGCATAAAAATGAGAAACTCCAGCTTTCGGTCAGTATGGTGATAAAAAGCTTCAAGTAATCATTAAATTATTATTTAACGTGTAGCTCGGTTCTTCTGAGAAACTTATTTGATGTAAATTACAAAAGAATGAATTCTTTAAGAAAATCTAGTTTTCAACTCTGTTCAGCATGAAAAGTCGTTTAAGAGCATAAAAATGAGGAACTGCAGTTTCCGGGCAGTTTAGTGATGAATGCTTCAGGTAATCATTAAATTATCATTCGTCTAATTCCGGTGTTCTGAGACACTTTCTTGATGTAAATTACAAAAGAATGAATTCTTTAAGAAAATCTAGTTTTCAACTCTGTTCAGCCTGAAAAGGCGTTTAAGAGCATAAAAATGAGGAACTCCAGCTTTTGGGCAGTATAGTGATGAATGCTTCAGGTAATCATTAAATTATCATTTAACGTCTAATTCCGGTGTTCTGAGACACTTGTTTGATGGAAAATTACAAAAGAATGAATTCTTTAAGAAAATCTAGTTTTCAACTCTGTTCAGCCTGAAAAGTCGTTTAAGAGCATAAAAATGAGGAACTGCAGCTTCCGGGCAGTATAGTAATGGTATTCAGGTATTCATTAAATTATCCTTTAACTTGTAGGTCCAGTGTTCTGAGAAACTTTCTTGATAACATTTTTAAAAAAAAATGTATTCTTTAAACAATTCTTTTTTTGAAAATTGTTATCAATAAAGTTTCTCAGAACTTTATTCTGAGAAACTTACAAGGACCTACAAGTTAAATGATAATTTAATGATTACCTGAAGCTTTTATCACCATACTCTCCGAAAGCTGGAGTTCCTCATTTTTATGTTCTTAAATTACTTTTCAGACTGAACAGAGTTGAAAACTACATTTTCTTAAAGAATTCATTTTTTTGTAATTTGACATCAAGCAAGTATCTCAGAACATTGGACCTACATTTTGTATGATATTGTATTGAATCCCGAAGCTTTTTTCACTATACTGCCCGAAAGCTGGAGTTCCTCATTTTTATGCTCTTAAACGACTTTTCAGACTGAACAGAGTTCAAAATTAGATTTTCTTAACGAATTCTTTTTTATCGAAAAATGTTATCAAGAAAGATTCTCAGAACAATGGACCTACAAGTTAAATGATAATTTAATGATTGTCTGAAGCTTTCATTACTATACTCTCCGAAAGCTGGAGTTCCTCATGTTTATGTTTTTAAACTTTTCAGACTGAACAGAGTTGAAAACTATATTTTCCTAAACAATTCTTTTTTTGAAAAATGTTATCAATAAAATTTCTCAGAACAATGGACCGACAAGTTAGTCGGTCCATAGTTCCTCATTTTTATGCTCTTAAACGACTTTTCAGACTGAACAGAGTTCAAAACTAGATTTTCTTAAAGAATTCTTTTTTATCGAAAAATGTTATCAAGTAAGTTTCTCAAAACACTGGACCTACAAGTTAGATGATAATTTAATGATTACCTGAAGCTTTCATCACCATACTCTCCGAAAGCTGGAGTTACTCATTTTTATGCTCTTAAGCGACTTTTCAGACTGAACAGAGTTGAAAACTACATTTTCTTAAAGAATTCATTATTTTGTAATTTTACATCAAGAAAGTGTCTCAGAACACTGGACCTACATTGTGTATGATATTGTATTGAATTGAATCACTGTATTGAATTGCTTGAATCACTATAATGCCCAAAAGCTGGAGTTCCTCATTTTTATGTTCTTAAACGACGTTTCAGACTGAACAGAGTTTAAAACTACATTTTCTTAACCCTCGTGTTGTCCTCACTCATTCCTCGCACACCCCGTGTCCTAAAAGGTTCAATCTGTCTTTGCTAAAGAGCCTTCGATCAGCGCGAGCACACCAACGAGGCCGACCGCGGGATTACGCAGATGTGAATAAATTGTGTATAAATACAGCGTATAAGTACACCCCTTTCAGAGTGTCCTTATTCGCACATAATAACTTGTGACACCTCATTTCAATTTGAATCAATTCAGTTTATTTTGAATAGCTCAGAATAACAAATACACATTATTATTTTCTTTTTTTTTTGTAAACGCCTCAGAGGGCTTTACAATCTGGACACGTACGAAGTGACGTCACGCGTCTTGGCTAAAGAGCCTTCGATCAGCGCGAGCGCACTAACGAAGCCGACCGCGGGATTACGCGCGCCAGAACCACAGCTCGCAGTGCTACCGGAGAACGAAAGAGCTCGCTGGTGAACTCGAACTCTACGTCGGTCGCCTGCGTTTGGAACCGTGATCCTGTGGCGGACACATTTGTGCGCGTGTGTGTTTGTGTGTGTGTGTGTGTGTGTGTGTGTGTGTGTGTGTGTGTGTGTGTGTGTGTGTGTGTGTGTGTGTGTGTGTGTGTGTGTGTGTGTTCTGTGTCGTTGCTTGTAACACTGGTGATGACTAAATAAATGTAAGAAAAAAACAATACAATGCAACTGTCTTGTCATGTCTTTATTTGTATCATTTATTTATTTTTTACATTTAGCATACGGGATGACTTGTAATACAACGTAAAACTCGGGTCGTTTCGACCCGAGGACGAGGCCGAGGGCGTCAGGGGTCATTCTGCCCACGGGGACGACGGCGAGGCCGGGAGCTCGGCTATAAACGAGGGTCATTCAGACCCCGGGGACGGGGGACGGGAGCTCAGCGATAAACACGGGTCAGTCTGACCCGGGGGACGAGGCCAGGAGCTCGGCGATAAACACGGGTCAGTCTGACCCGGGGGACAGGCCGAGGGCTCGCTCAAACTCGAGGGTCGAACAGACCCCAGGGCGACGGCGAGGGCTCGGTGGAAAGACGCGGGTCGTTTTGACCCGAGGACGACGGGCTTTAGGGATTCATACGTACATGCATGCATGCATACGTATACACTGGTAGTGGATCATTTTGTGACCCTGAGACCGCGATACACACAAATACATAAACACTCGAAAGTGGGTCTTTTTGACCCAGATGGCAACAGGAGGGTTAAGTAGAAGTATAGATACTAGGATATAGAAATACTTTTGTAAAAGTAGAAGTATAAACTCAAGCTTTTTACTTAAGTAAAAGTATAAAAGTACTGGGTTTCAAAACTAAAAAGTAAAACAGTAAAAGTAATGTAAGGGGAATTTCTTTTTCCCATTCAGTACGATTTCTTAAGCCGCCTCTCAGGGGCCTATAGTGCACTTCCCCACCAAAACAATCATTTTTCTAAAGGCCATAATGTTGTATTAAAATGGTATATTGAAAAATGTGGGATGCACTAGGCTACCTGTTTCAGCTGCAATATAATATGCCCATTGAAAATGATCACATTTTATTACAATGAAAGTACCATATGTGTACTACTGAGCATTAAACATGCATTTCATGGAGCGGAAGACATGATAATAACTAGTTGCCTATAAGTATTGTAATATGTATGTTGAAAAAAAAAGTCATTGGCGCGTTGGTTCCTTTTTAAACTCCCCGCTATGGAGCGCATCTGTAAACCTATCAACTGTATAGACATCCTATTTACCTCAAACAGACAGTCGCTGGAGAAACTCGCGCGACCGGGGAACCGCCGGCAGAGAGGAGCAGAGAGACGGAAGTATCGGGGCTCTCAAGTCTCACGCATTGAACGTGACTGTCCCTCCCGGCACAACAGCTATTCGGCGGCGCGTATTTCTCGTCGCGGGTTCTCCGAGACGGACATATTTGCAATCGGCTTCTCTGCTGTCCTTGCTTGAGAGTGACGTGATTGTAACGGTTGATTTGTGTCATGTTCAGGTGCATCGCGTAAAAAACCAATAGGGTGTCGGAATGGCATATACTTCTCATCCAACCACAATCAAATTCACTCTATCCGGATGGCGCGATTTATCTGGCTAGCTAGCCGGAATGAAAAACAAACCAAAATGAAATAGTAACGAGGCTATTTTTTTTTTAAAAGTAGGGAGTAGAAAGTACAGATAGTTGCGTGAAAACATAAGGAGTAGAAGTAAAAAAGTAGTCTGAAAAATAAATACTCCAGTAAAGTATAGATACTAAAAATTCCTACTTAAGTAAAGGAACGAAGTAATTGTACTTCGTTACTTGACACCTCTGCCCGTAATCAGCATTTTCTCATTTGTATGCTCTTAATCGACGTTTCACACTGAAAAGTGTTGACAACTAGATTTTCTTGAATTCATTTTTTTATATTTTCCATCAAGAAAGCGTCTTCGAACATCCGAACTTCAAATTGTATGATACTTTCTTAAATACCTGAAGCGTTCATCACTATACTGCTTGTAAGCTGCATTTACTCATTTTTATGCTCTTAAACGACGTGTCAGACTGAACAGAGTTGAAAACTAGATTTTCTTAAAGAATTATTTTTTTTATTATATTTTCCATCAAGAAAGTGTCTCAGAACATCGGAACATCAAATTGTGTAATATGTTCATTAAAACCTGACACTTTCATCACTATACTGCCCGTAAGCTGCAGTTACCCATTTTTATGCTCTTAAACGACGTTTCAGACTGAACAGAGTTGAAAACTAGATTTTCTTAAAGAATTCATTTTTTTATATTTTCCATCAAGAAAGCGTCTTCGAACATTGGAACTTCAAATTGTATGATATATTCGTGAAACCTGAAGCTTTCATCACTATATTGCCCGGAAGCTGCAGTTACCCATTTTTATGCTCTTAAACGACGTTTCAGACTGAACAGAGTTGAAAACTTGATTTTCTTAAAGAATTCATTTTTTTATATTTTCCATCAAGAAAGCCTCTGAGAACATCAGGAATTCAAATTATATGATATGTTCTTGAATACCTGAAGCTTTCATCACTATACTGCCAGTAAGCTGCAGTAACTTATTTGTATGCTCTTAAACGACGTTTCAGACTGAACAGAGTTGAAAACTTGATTTTCTTAAAGAATTCATTTTTTAATATTTTCCATCAAGAAAGCCTCTGAGAACATCAGAACTTCAAATTATATGATATGTTCATGAATACCTGAAGTTTTCATCACTATACTTCGCGTAAGCTTCATTTACTCATTTTTATGCTCTTAAACGACGTTTCAGACTGAACAGAGTTGAAAACTTGATTTTCTTAAAGAATTCATTTTTTTATATTTTCCATCAAGAAAGTGTCTCAGAACATCTGCACTTCAAATTGTATGATATGTTCATGAATACCTGAAGCTTTCATCACTATACTGCCAGTAAGCTGCAGTAACTTATTTTTATGCTCTTAAACGACGTTTCAGACTGAACAGAGTTGAAAACTAGATTTTCTTAAAGAATTCATTTTTTTATATTTTCCATCAAGAAAGCCTCTGAGAACATCAGGAATTCAAATTATATGATATGTTCATGAATACCTGAAGCTTTCATCACCCGTAAGCTGCATTTAATCATTTTTATGCTCTTAATCGACGTTTCACACTATACAGTGTTGAAAACTAGATTTTCTTAAAGAATTCATTTTTTTATATTTTCCATCAAGAAAGCGTCTTCGAACATCGGAACTTCAAATTGTATATGTTCATGAAACCTGAAGCTTTCATCACTATATTGCCCGGAAGCTGCAGTTACCCATTTTTATGCTCTTAAACGACGTTTCAGACTGAACAGAGTTGAAAACTTGATTTTCTTAAAGAATTCATTTTTTTATATTTTCCATCAAGAAAGCCTCTAAGAACATCAGAACATCAAATTATATATGTTCATGAATACCTGAAGTTTTCATCACTATACTGCCAGTAAGCTGCAGTAACTCATTTTTATGCTCTTAAACGACGTTTCAGACTGAACAGAGTTGAAAACTTGATTTTCTTAAAGAATTCATTTTTTTATATTTTCCATCAAGAAAGCCTCTGAGAACATCTGCACTTCAAATTATATCATATGTTCATGAATACCTGAAGCTTTCATCACTATACTGCCAGTAAGCTGCAGTAACTCATTTTTATGCTCTTAAACGACGTTTCAGACTGAACAGAGTTGAAAACTTGATTTTCTTAAAGAATTCATTTTTTTTAAATTTTCCATCAAGAAAGTGTTTCAAAACAGCGGAACTACAAATTATATGAGCTTTTAATGAATACCTGAAGCTTCCATGTCTCTACTGCCCGAAAGCTGCATTTACTCATTTTCATACACGACATTTTAGGCTAAACGGAGTTGAAAACTACATTTTCTTCAACAATTCTTTTTTTTTAAAAACCGTTCCATAAATAAAGTGTCTCAGCACATCAGAACTTCAAATTGTATGATACTTTCATAAATACTTAAGCTTTCATACTGCCCGTAAGCAGCGGTGTCAAAAGTATTCACATTAATTACTTAACCCTCGTGTTGTCCTCACTCATTCCTCGCACACCCTGTGTCCTGCGGAGTCAATCTGTCTTTGCTAAAGAGCCTTCGATCAGCGCAAGCACAAAAAACGAGGCCGACCGCGTGATTACGCAGATGTGAATAAATTGTGTATAAATACAGCGTATAAGTACACCCCTTTCAGAGTGTCCTTATTCGCACATAACAACTTGTGACACCTCATTTCAATTTGAATCAATTCAGTTTATTTTGAATAGCTCAGAATAACAAATACACATTATTATTATTATTTTCTTTTTTTTTTGGTAAACGCCTCAGAGGGCTTTACAATCTGGACACGTACGAAATGACGTCTCGCGTCTTGGCTAAAGAGCCTTCGATCAGCGCGAGTGCACCAACGAAGCCGACCGCGGGATTACGCAGATGTGAATAAATAGTGTATAAATACAGCGTATAAGTACACCCCTTTCATAGAACGAGAAGCGCGGGGCGGGTCGAACGGCTGGAACGCGATCCCGTCCAGGCCGATCGAATGGGCTCTGGCCGCGACCGTGCCGGCCTGGGACGATTCCGCTCCCGCTCGAGAAGCCAGGCGACGGGTGATGTTTCCGCAGAGGGCGGACCAAGCGCCGCCGCCGCTGCTGAGAGCGTGGAGAGTCGCGTCCGACAGCGTCGATCGAGAGAGGGACAGGGACCGGGACCGGGACCGGGCCCGCCCATAGGGCCCTATGGGCGGGCCGCCGCCGCGACCGAATCCGAACGTCGGTTCGCCCGTTTGGCGGGCGATCCGGCTCGAGCGTCTCGAGCCGGATCCCCCCCCCCGGCGACACGTTTCTGGATCGGCAAGCTTACTACGGGCGCACCTACCGCGGAGCGTCTGAAGATCGAGATCGGACGAGAGAGGTTCCGCGGAGGCCCCCGGCGCGGGCCACCCTCGGAATCTCGCTACGCAGACGCCGACGGACGGGATGTACGTGACGCTGGACGCGCGTCCGTGGTGTTACGTGTGCGGGCGCGCGCACCAGAACCACAGCTCGCAGTGGTACCGTAGAACAAAAAAGCTCGCGGGGGAACTCGAACGCTACGGTCGTCTGCGTTTCGAACCGTGATCCTGTGGCGAACACATTTGTGCGCGTGTGTGTTTGTGTGTGTGTGTGTGTGTGTGTGTGTGTGTGTGCGCGCGCGCGTTTGTGTGTGTGTGTGTGTGTGTGTGTGTGTGTGTATGTGTTCTGTGTCGTTGCTTGTAACACTGGTGATAACTAAATAAATGTAAGAAAAAAACAATACAATGCAACTGTCTTGTCATGTCTTTATTTGTATCATTTATTTATTTATTTATTTTTTACATTTAGCATACGCGATGACTTGTAATACAACGTAAAACTCGGGTCGTTTCGACCCGAGGACGAGGCCGAGGGCTCACGGGTCATTCTGCCCCCGGGGACGACGGCGAGGCCGGGAGCTCGGCTATAAACGAGGGTCATTCAGACCCCGGGGACGGGGGACGGGAACTCGACGATAAACGCGGGTCATTCTGACCCCGGGGGACGGGGGCCGAGAGCTCGACGATAAACGCGGGTCATTCTGACCCCGGGGACGGGGGCCGGGAGCTCGACGATATACGCGGGTCATTCTGACCCCGGGGACGAGGCCGGGAGCTCGGCGATAAACGCAGGTCATTTAGACCCCGGGGACGAGGCCGGGACGAAGCCGGGAGCTTGGCGATAAACGCGGGTCATTTAGACCCCGGGGACGAGGCCGGGAGCTCAGCGATAAACACGGGTCAGTCTGACCCGGAGGACGACGGTGAGGGGAGGGCTCGGTGATGAACGCGAGTCATTTTGACCCGAGGGACGAGGCCGAGGGCTCGCACAAACTCAAGGGTCGAACAGACCCTAGGGCGACGGCGAGGGCTCGGTGGAAAGACGCGGGTCGTTTTGACCCGAAGACGACGGGCTTTAGGGATTCATACGTACATGCATGCATACGTATACACTGGTAGTGGATCATTTTGTTACCCTGAGACCGCGATACACACAAATACATAAACACTCGAACGTGAGTCTTTTTGACCCAGAAGGCAACAGGAGGGTTAAGAGCATAAACATGAGGAACTCCAGCTTTCGTGCAGGATATTCATGAAAGAATCAGGTATTCATTACATTGTCATTTAACTTGTAGGTCCAGTGTTCTGAATAACTTCCTTGATAACATTTTTCAATAAAAAAAGAATTCTTTAAGAAAATCTAGTTTTGAACTCTGTTCAGTCTGAAAAGTCGTTTAAGAACATAAAAATGAGGAACTCCAGCTTTCGGGCAGGATATTCATGAAAGAATCAGGTATTCATTACATTATCATTTAACTTGTAGGTCCAGTGTTCTGAGTAACTTCCTTGATAACATTTTTCAAAAAAAAAACAATTCTTTAAGAAAATCTAGTTTTCAACTCTGTTCAGCCTGAAAAGTCGTTTAAGAACATAAAAATAAGGAACTCCAGCTTTCGGGCAGTATAGTGATGAAAGCTTCGGTATACAATACAATATCATACAAAATGTAGGTCCGGTGTTCAGAGACAGTTTCTTAATGTAAAATTACAAAAGAATGAATTCTTTAAGAAAATCTAGTTTTGAACTCTTTTCAGTCTGAAAAGTCGTTTAACCCTCGTGTGGCCTCACCGATCGGTACACACCCCGTGTCCTGCGGGTCAAACTGTCCAATGTCCTTTCATCTGAAGCCTTCGATGCGTGGGCGCTCACACCACTTGCATACAGCAGAGTGTTGATGATACACTCGGGTCATTTTGACCCAAGGACAACAGCAGGTGCTCGGTGACACACAAGGGTCATTTGGCCCCAAGGAGAACGGCGGAGTGTTGATGATACACGAGGGTCATTTTGACCCGAGGACAACGGCAGGGAAATGGTGATACTCAAGGGTCAATTTGACCCGAGGACAACGGCGAGGGCTTGGTGATAATCAAGGGTCATTTTGACCCAAGGAGAACGGCGGATTGTTGATGATACACGAGGGTCATTTCGACCCGAGGACAAAGGCAGGGGCTTGGTGATACTCGACGGTCATTTTGACCCAAGGACAACGGCAGGGGCTTGGTGACACACAAGGGTCGTTTTGACCCAAGGACAACGGCATAGTGTTGATAATACACAAGGGTCATTTCGACCCGTGGACAACGGCAGGGGCATGGTGATACTCAAGGGTCATTTTGACCCAAGGACAACGGCAGAGTGTTGATGATACTAAAGGGTCCTATCCTCGAGCCTGCAGGACCTCGGGAAGGCACTTTTCGAAATCGGCCATTTTGTTTTCGCTTCTTCGGCTCGTGCAGCTTTCACGGAAAGTCGGAAGCACTCGAGTTTGCCGCGCTCCCACTGATACGGCGGTCGCAGTTCCGACGATCCCATCGCCGAGCTCGCGGGACCTCGGGAAGGCACTTTTTCAAATTGGCCATTTTGTTTTCGCTTCTTCGGCTCGTGCAGCTTTCACAGAAATTCAGAAGGACTCGAGTTTACCGCGCTTCCACTGATACGGCCGTCGCGGTTCCGACGGTCCCATCCTCGAGCTCGCAGGACCTCAGGAAGTCACTTTTCTAAATCGGCCATTTTGATTTTTTGCTTCTTCGGCTCGTGCAGCTTTCACAGAAAGTCGGAACCTCTCGAGTTTGCTGCGCTCCCACTGATACGGCCGTCGCGGATCCAACGGTCCCGTCGCCAAGCTCGCAGGACCTCGGGAAGGCACTTTTCTAAATTGGCCATTTTGTTTTCGCTTCTTCGGCTCGGGCAGCATTCACCCAAAGTCGGAGGGACTCAAGTGCGCTCCCACTAATACGGCCGTCGCGGTTCCGACGGTCCCGTCGCCGAGCTCACGCGATCTCGGGAAGGCACTTTTCTAAATCGGCCATTTTGTTTTCGCTTCTTCGGCTCCTGCAGCCTTCGCGAAAAGTCGGAAGCACTCGAGTTTGCCGCACTCCCACTAATACGGCCATCGCGGTTCCGACGATCCCGTCGCCGTGCTCGCGGGACCTCGGGAAGGCAGTTTTTGAAATCGGCCATTTTGTTTTCACTTCTTCGGCTCGTGCAGCTTTCGCGAAAAGTCGGAAGGACTCGAGTTTGATGCGCTCCCACTGATACGGCCGTCGCGGTTCCGACGATCCCGTCGCCGAGCTCGCGGGACCTCGGGAAGGCACTTTTCTAAATCGGCCATTTTGTTTTCGCTTCTTCGGCTAGTGTAGCTTTCACAGAAAGTCGGAAGGACTCGAATTTTCTGCCTCCCACTAATACGGCCGTCGCGGTTCCGACGGTCCCGTCGCCGAGCTCGCACGATCTCGGGAAGGCACTTTTCTAAATCGGCCATTTTGTTTTCGCTTCTTCGGCTCCTGCAGCTTTCGCGAAAAGTCGGAAGCACTCGAGTTTGCCGCGCTCCCACTAATACGGCCGTCGCGGTTCCGACGATCCCGTCGCCGAGCTCACGGGACCTCGGGAAGGCACTTTTCTAAATCGGCCATTTTGTTTTCACTTCTGCGGCTCGTGCAGCTTTCGCGAAAAGTCGGAAGGACTCGAGTTTTCTGCCTCCCACTAATACGGCCGTCGCGGTTCCGACGGTCCCGTCGCCGAGCTCGCACGATCTCGGGAAGGCACTTTTCTAAATCGGCCATTTTGTTTTCGCTTCTTCGGCTCCTGCAGCTTTCGCGAAAAGTCGGAAGCACTCGAGTTTGCCGCGCTCCCACTAATACGGCCGTCGCGGTTCCGACGATCCCGTCGCCGAGCTCGCGGGACCTCGGGAAGGCACTTTTCTAAATCGGCCATTTTGTTTTCACTTCTGCGGCTCGTGCAGCTTTCGCGAAAAGTCGGAAGGACTCGAGTTTTCTGCCTCCCACTAATACGGCCGTCGCGGTTCCGACGGTCCCGTCGCCGAGCTCGCACGATCTCGGGAAGGCACTTTTCTAAATCGGCCATTTTGTTTTCGGTTCTTCGGCTAGTGTAGCTTTCACAGAAAGTCGGAAGGACTCGAGTTTTCTGCCTCCCACTAATACGGCCGTCGCGGTTCCGACGGTCCCGTCGCTGAGCTCGCGCGATCTCGGGAAGGCACTTTTCTAAATCGGCCATTTTGTTTTCGCTTCTTCGGCTCCTGCAGCTTTCGCGAAAAGTCGGAAGCACTCAGGTTTTTCCGCGCTCCCACTAATACGGCCGTCGCGGTTCCGACGATCCCGTCGCCGTGCTCGCGGGACCTCGGGAAGGCAGTTTTTGAAATCGGCCATTTTGTTTTCGCTTCTTCGGCTCCTGCAGCTTTCGCGAAAAGTCGGAAGGACTCGAGTTTGATGCGCTCCCAGTGATACGGCCGTCGCGGTTCCGACGATCCCGTCGCCGAGCTCGAGGGACCTCGGGAAGGCACTTTTCTAAATCGGCCATTTTGTTTTCGCTTCTGCGGCTCGTGCAGCTTTCGCGAAAAGTCGGAAGCACTCGAGTTTGCCGCACTCCCACTAATACGGCCGTCGCGGTTCCGACGATCCCGTCGCCGAGCTCGAGGGACCTCGGGAAGGCACTTTTCTAAATCGGCCATTTTGTTTTCGCTTCTTCGGCTTGTGCAGCGTTCACGGAAAGTCGGAAGGACTCCAGTTGGCCGCGCTCCCACTGATACGGCCGTAGCGGTTCCGGCGATCCCGTCGCCGAGCTCGAGGGACCTCGGGAAGACAGTTTTCTAAATCGGCCATTTTGTTTTTGCTTCTGTGGCTCGTGCAGCTTTCGCGGAAAGTCGGAAGGACTCAAGTTTTCTGCCTCCCACTAATGCCGCCGTCGCGGTTCCAACGGTCCCGTCCCCGAGCTCGTGGGACCTCGGGAAGTCACTTTTCTAAATCGGCCATTTTGTTTTTTTGCTTCTTCGGCTCCTGTAGCTTTTACAGAAAGTCGGAAGGACTCGAGTTTTCTGCCTCCCACTAATACGGCCGTCGCGGTTCCAACTGTCCCGCCACGAGCTCTTCGGACCTCGGGAAGTCACTTTTCTAAAACGGCCATTTTGTTTGTTTTTTTTGCTTCTTCGGCTAGTGTAGCTTTAAAAGAAGGTCGGAGGCACTCGAGATTGCTGCCTCCCACTAATATGGCAGTTGCGATTCAAACGGTACCATCCGCTAGCTTGTAGGACCAAAAGACACACCTTGATCCCAGGACAAGTGGAGGATGTGGAATTACATGAAATTGTGACCCAGGGTCGGAGAAGTGTGTGTGTGTGTGTGTGTGTGTGTGTGTGTGTGTGTGTGTGTGTGTGTGTGTGTGTGTGTGTGTGTGTGTGTGTGTGTGTGTATGCCATTGCTTGTTACACTGGGGGTTATAACTATACAAAATAAAACAATATACTACAACTGTCTGTGTCCTGTGATCATTGGGAGGCCGGCGAGGCTTCGTGTGACTTGTGTGCGAAGCTTTCACATTTCATATCTTGACACGGGTCGCTCAACGGGGGAGTCGTTTTTGCCTGTGGTCCAAAACCCAAACTACACACTCGTTCAACTTTTGTTATCATTGAATTTACTCAGAAAAAACTCTGTAACTTTCATCAGGGGAGTGTGAGCCACCGTGCACTCCGGGAGCCTCATCGTTATGGCCAAACTACATTTTCTTAAAGAATTCATTTTTAAAATATATTTTCCATCAAGAAAGCGTCTTCGAACATCGGAACTTCAAATTGTATGATATGTTCATGAATACCTGAAGCTTTCATCACTATACTGCCTGTAAGTTGCATTTAATCGTTTTTATACTGTTAAACGACGTTTTAGACTGAACAAAGTTGAAAACTAGATTTTCTAAAAGAATTCTTTTTTTTTTAAATTTCCAATCAAGAATGTGTCTCAGAACATCGGAACTTCAAATTGTATGATACTTTCTTAAATACCTGAAGGGTTCATCACTATACTTCCCGTAAGCTTCATTTACTCATTTGTATGCTCTTAAACGACGAATCAGACTGAACAGAGTTGAAAACAAGATTTTTTAAAAGAATTCTTTTTTTTTTTTAAATTTCCATCAAGAAAGTGTCTCAGAACATCTGCACTGCAAATTGTATGATATGTTAATGAATACCTGAAGCTTTCATCACTATATTGCCCGTAAGCTGCAGTTACCCATTTGTATGCTCTTAAACGACGTTTCAGACTGAACAGAGTTGAAAACTAGATTTTCTTAAAGAATTCTTTTTTTTATATTTTCCATCAAGAAAGTGTCTCAGAACATCGGAACATCAAATGGTGTAATATGTTCATGAAACCTGAAGCTTTCATCACTACACTGCTCGTAAGCTGCATTTACTCATTTTTATGCTCTTAAACGCCGTTTCAGACTGAACAGAGTTGAAAACTTGATTTTCTTAAAGAATTAATTGTTTAAATATTTTCCATCAAGAAAGCCTCTGAGAACATCAGGAATTCAAATTATATGATATGTTCATGAATACCTGAAGCTTTCATCACTATACTTCCCGTAAGCTGCATTTACTCATTTTTATGCTCTTAAACGACGATTCAGACTGAACAGAGTTGAAAACAAGATTTTCTAAAAGAATTAATTTTTTTTTAAATTTTCCATCAAGAAAGTGTCTCAGAACATCTGCACTTCAAATTGTATGATATGTTTATGAATTTACTCATTTTTATGCTCTTAAACGACGTTTCCGACTGAACAGAGTTGAAAACTAGATTTTCTTAAAGATTTTTTTTTTTAAATTTTCCATCAAGAAAGTGTTTCAAAACAGCGGAACTACAAATTATGTGAGCTTTTAATGAATACCTGAAGCTTCCATTTCTCTACTGCCCGAAAGCTGCATTTACTCATTTTCATACACGACATTTTAGGCTAAACGGACTTGAAAACTACATTTTCTTCAACAATTCTTTTTTTTTTAAACCGTTCCATAAATAAAGTGTCTCAGCACATCAGAACTTCAAATTGTATGATACTTTCATAAATACTTAAGCTTTCATACTGCCCGTAAGCAGCGGTGTCAAAAGTATTCACATTAATAACCCTCGTGTTGTCCTCACTCATTCCTCGCACACCCTGTGTCCTGCGGAGTCAATCTGTCTTTGCTAAAGAGCCTTCGATCAGCGCGAGCACACCAACGAGGCCGACCGCGTGATTACGCAGATGTGAATAAATTGTGTATAAATACAGCGTATAAGTACACCCCTTTCATAGTGTCCTTATTCGCACATAACAACTTGTGACACCTCATTTCAATTTGAATCAATTCAGTTTATTTTGAATAGCTCAGAATAACAAATACACATTATTATTATTTTCTTTTTTTTGGTAAACGCCTCAGAGGGCTTTACAATCTGGACACGTACGAAATGACGTCTCGCGTCTTGGCTAAAGAGCCTTCGATCAGCGCGAGTGCACCAACGAAGCCGACCGCGGGATTACGCAGATGTGAATAAATAGTGTATAAATACAGCGTATAAGTACACCCCTTTCATAGAACGAGAAGCGCGGGGCGGGTCGAACGGCTGGAACGCGATCCCGTCCAGGCCGATCGAATGGGCTCTGGCCGCGACCGTGCCGGCCTGGGACGATTCCGCTCCCGCTCGAGAAGCCAGGCAACGGGTGATGTTTCCGCAGAGGGCGGACCAAGCGCCGCCGCCGCTGCTGAGAGCGTGGAGAGTCGCGTCCGACAGCGTCGATCGAGAGAGGGAACGCGACCGGGACAGGGACCGGGACAGGGACCGGGACCGGGACCGGGCCTTTGACGATTCCGCGATTGCCCGAGGGGCGGGCCGCCGCCGCCGCCGCTACCGAATCCGAACGTTGGTTCGCCCGTTTGGCGGGCGAGCCGGGCTCCGTGGATCGCACGGGGCCCGGGGAAGCTCCCCGGTCCGCCGAGCGCGACCCCGAGCGACCCCACCACAGCTCGCAGTGCTACCGGAGAACGAAAGAGCTCGCGGGGGAATTCGAAGGCTACGTCTGTCGTCTGCGTTTCGAACCGTGATCCTGTGGCGGACACATTTGTGCGTGTGTGTGTGTGTGTGTGTGTGTGTGTGTGTGTGTGTGTGTGTGTGTGTGTGTGTGTGTGTGTGTGTGTGTGTGTGTGTGTGTGTGTGTGTTCTGTGTCGTTGCTCGTAACACTGGTGATGACTAAATAAATGTAAGAAAAAAAATACAATGCAACTGTCTTGTCATGTCTTTATTTGTATCATTTATTTATTTATTTTTTACATTCAGCATACGGGATGACTTGTAATACAACGTAAAACTCGGGTCGTTTCGACCCGAGGACGAGGCCGAGGGCTCACGGGTCATTCTGACCCCGGGGACGACGGCGAGGCCGGGAGCTCGGCTATAAACGAGGGTCATTCAGACCCCGGGGACGGGGGCCGGGAACTCGACGATAAACGCGGGTCATTCTAACTCCGGGGACGGGGGCTGTGAGCTCGACGATAAACGCGGGTCATTCTAACTCCGGGGACGGGGGCCGAGAGCTCGACGATAAACGCGGGTCATTCTGACCCCGGGGCCGGGAGCTCGGCGATAAATGCGGGTCATTTAGACCCCAGGGACGGGGCCAGGAGTTCGGCGATAAACGCGGGTCATTCTGACCCCGGGGACGAGGCACATAAACACTCGAAAGTGGGTCTTTTTGACCCAGATGGCAACAGGAGGGTTAAGTAGAAGTATAGATACTAGGATATAGAAATACTTTTGTAAAAGTAGAAGTATAAACTCAAGCTTTTTACTTCAGTAAAAGTATAAAAGTACTGGGTTTCAAAACTACTTAAAAGTAAAACAGTAAAAGTAATGTAAGGGGAATTTCTTTTTCCCATTCAGTACGATTTCTTAAGCCGCCTCTCAGGGGCCTATAGTGCACTTCCCCACCAAAACAATCATTTTTCTAAAGGCCATAATGTTGTATTAAAATGGTATATTGAAAAATGTGGGATGCACTAGGCTACCTGTTTCAGCTGCAATATAATATGCCCATTGAAAATGATCACATTTTATTACAATGAAAGTACCACATGTGTACTACTGAGCATTAACATGCATTTCATGGAGCGGAAGACATGATAATAACTAGTTGCCTATAAGTATTGTAATATGTATGTTGAAAAAAGTCCATACCAGCCATATCTCATGGCAAAAAAAAAGTCATAGGCGCGTTGGTTCCTTTTTAAACTCCCCGCTATGGAGCGCATCTGTAAACCTATCAACTGTATAGACATCCTATTTACCTCAAACAGACAGTCGCTGGAGAAACTCGCGCGACCGGGGAACCGCCGGCAGAGAGGAGCAGAGAGACGGAAGTATCGGGGCTCTCAAGTCTCACGCATTGAACGTGACTGTCCCTCCCGGCACAACAGCTATTCGGCGGCGCGTATTTCTCGTCGCGGGTTCTCCGAGACGGACATATTTGCAATCGGCTTCTCTGCTGTCCTTGCTTTAGAGTGACGTGATTGTAACGGTTGATTTGTGTCATGTTCAGGTGCATCGCGTAAAAAACCAATAGGGTGTCGGAATGGCATATACTTCTCATCCAACCACAATCAAATTCACTCTATCCGGATGGCGCGATTTATCTGGCTAGCTAGCCGGAATGAAAAACAAACCAAAATGAAATAGTAACGAGGCTATTTTTTTTTTAAAGTAGGGAGTAGAAAGTACAGATAGTTGCGTGAAAACATAAGGAGTAGAAGTAAAAAAGTAGTCTGAAAAATAAATACTCCAGTAAAGTATAGATACTCAAAATTCCTACTTAAGTAAAGGAACGAAGTAATTGTACTTCGTTACTTGACACCTCTGCCCGTAATCAGCATTTTCTCATTTGTATGCTCTTAATCGACGTTTCACACTGAAAAGTGTTGACAACTAGATTTTCTTAAAGAATTCATTTTTTTATATTTTCCATCAAGAAAGCGTCTTCGAACATCCGAACTTCAAATTGTATGATACTTTCTTAAATACCTGAAGCGTTCATCACTATACTGCTTGTAAGCTGCATTTACTCATTTTTATGCTCTTAAACGACGTGTCAGACTGAACAGAGTTGAAAACTAGATTTTCTTAAAGAATTCTTTTTTTAATTATATTTTCCATCAAGAAAGTGTCTCAGAACATCGGAACATCAAATTGTGTAATATGTTCATGAAACCTGACGCTTTCATCACTATACTGCCCGTAAGCTGCAGTTACCCATTTTTATGTTCTTAAACGACTTTTCAGACTGAACAGAGTTCAAAACTAGATTTTCCTAAACAATTCTTATTTTGAAAAATGTTATCAATAAAGTTTCTCAGAACAATGGACCTACAAGTTAAGTGATAATGTAATGAATACCTGATTCTTTCATGAATATCGTCCCGAAAGCTGGAGTTTCTCGTTTTTATGCTCTTAAACGACTTTTCAGGCTGAGCAGAGTTGAAAACTAGATTTTCTTAAAGAATTCATTCTTTTTTGTAATTTTTCTTCAAGAAAGTGTTTCAGAACACCGGACCTACAGTTTGTATGATATTGTATTGAATACCTGAAGCTTTAATCACTATACTGCCCGAAAGCTGGAGTTCCTTATTTTTATGCTCTTAAACGACTTTTCAGGCTGAACAGAGTTGAAAACTAGATTTTCCTATACAATTCTATTTTTTGAAAAATGTTATCAATAAAGTTTCTCAGAACAATGGAACTACAAGTTAAATGATAATTTAATGATTACATGAATCTTTCATCACCATACTCTCCGAAAGCTGGAGTTCCTCATTTTTATGTTCTTAAACGACTTTTCAGACTGAAGAGAGTTCAAAACTAGATTTTCTTAAAGAATTCTTTTTTATTGAAAAATGTTATCAAGAAAGTGTCTCAGAACACCGGACCTACAGTTTGTATGATATTGTATTGAATACCTGAAGCTTTAATCA
Organism: Clinocottus analis; assembly: GCF_023055335.1. NCBI lineage: Eukaryota > Metazoa > Chordata > Actinopteri > Perciformes > Cottidae > Clinocottus > Clinocottus analis. The sequence goes on along the minus strand of NW_027175932.1, from coordinate 14,892,486 downwards.
CTATACTGCCCGAAAGCTGGAGTTTCTCGTGTTTATGCTCTTAAACGACTTTTCAGGCTGAGCAGAGTTGAAAACTAGATTTTCTTAAAGAATTCATTCTTTTTTGTAATTTTTCTTCAAGAAAGTGTCTCAGAACACCGGACCTACAGTTTGTATGATATTGTATTGAATACCTGAAGCTTTAATCACTATACTGCCCGAAAGCTGGAGTTCCTTATTTTTATGCTCTTAAACGACTTTTCAGGCTGAGCAGAGTTGAAAACTAGATTTTCTGAAAGAATTCATTCATTTGTAATTTTACTTGAAGAAAGTGTCTCAGAACACCGGATCGACATTTTGTATGATATTGTATTGAATACCTGAAGCTTTAATCACTATAACTCCCAAAAGCTGGAGTACCTCATTTTTATGTTCTTAAACGACTTTTCAGACTGAACAGAGTTCAAAACTAGATTTTCCTAAACAATTCTTATTTTGAAAAATGTTATCAATAAAGTTTCTCAGAACAATGGACCTACAAGTTAAGTGATAATGTAATGAATACCTGATTCTTTCATGAATATCGTCCCGAAAGCTGGAGTTTCTCGTTTTTATGTTCTTAAACGACTTTTCAGGCTGAGCAGAGTTGAAAACTAGATTTTCTTAAAGAATTCATTCTTTTGTAATTTTACATAAAGAAAGTATCTCAGAACACTGGACCTACATTTTGTAAAATATTGTATTGAATACCTGAAGCTTTAATCACTATAACGCCCAAAAGCTGGAGTTCCTCATTTTTATGCTCTTAAACGACTTTTCAGACTGAACAGAGTACAAAACTAAATTTTCTTAAAGAATTCATTCTTTTGTAATTTGACATCAGGAAAGTGTCTCAGAACACCGGACCTACATTTTGTATGATATTGTATTGAATACCTGAAGCTTTAATCACTATACTGCCCGAAAGCTGGAGTTCCTTATTTTTATGCTCTTAAACGACTTTTCAGGCTGAACAGAGTTGAAAACTAGATTTTCCTATACAATTCTATTTTTTGAAAAATGTTATCAATAAAGTTTCTCAGAACATTGGAACTACAAGTTAAATGATAATTTAATGATTACATGAATCTTTCATCACCATACTCTCCGAAAGCTGGAGTTCCTCATTTGTATGCTCTTAAACGAGGTTTCAGAGTGAACCGAGTTGAAAACTAGATTTTCTGAAAGAATTCATCTTTTTTGTAATTTTTCTTCAAGAAAGTGTCTCAGAACACCGGACCTACAGTTTGTATGATATTGTATTGAATACCTGAAGCTTTAATCACTATACTGCCCGAAAGCTGGAGTTCCCTATTTTTATGCTCTTAAACGACTTTTCAGGCTGAGCAGAGTTGAAAACTAGATTTTCTTAAAGAATTCTTATTTATTGAAAGATGTTATCAAGGAAGTTTCTCAGAGCACTGGACCTATAAGTTAAATGATAATTTAATAATTACATGACTTTTTTATCACTATACTTCCCGAAAACTGGAGTTCCTCTTTTTTATGTTCTTAAACGACTTTTCAGACTGAACAGAGTTCAAAACTAGATTTTCTTAAATAATTCATTCTTTTGTAATTTTACATCAAGAAAGTGTCTCAGAACACTGAACCTACATTTTGTTTGATTTTGTATTGAATACCTGAAGCTTTCACCACTATAACTCCCAAAAGCTGGAGTTCCTCATTTTTATGCTCTTAAACGACTTTTCAGACTGAACATAGTACAAAACTAAATTTCTTTAAGGAATTCATTCTTTTGTAATTTGACATCAAAAAAGTATCTCAGAACACTGGAACTACATTTTGTAATATATTGTATTAAATACCTGAAGCTTTAATCACTATTACTCCCAAAAGCTGGAGTTCCTCATTTTTATGTTCTTAAATGGACTTTTCAGACTAAAGTTTCTCAGAACAATGGACCTACAAGTTAAATGATAATATTATGAATACCTGATTCTTTCATTAATATCGACCCGAAAGCTGGAGTTTCTCGTTTTTATGCGCTTAAACGACTTTTCAGACTGAACACAGTTGAAAACTAGATTTTCTTAAAGAATTCATTCTTTTTTGTAATTTTACTTCAAGAAAGTGTCTCAGAACACCGGACCTACAGTTTGTATGATATTGTATTGAATACCTGAAGCTTTAATCACTATACTGCCCGAAAGCTGGAGTTCCTTATTTTTATGCTCTTAAACGACTAATCAGGCTGAACAGAGTTGAAAACTAGATTTTCCTAAACAATTCTTTTTTTGAAAAATGTTATCAATAAAGTTTCTCAGAACAATGGACCTACAAGTTAAATGACAATGTAATGAATACCTGATTCTTTCATGAATATCGTCCCGAAAGCTGGAGTTCCTCATTTTTATGTTTTTAAACGACTTTTCAGACTGAACAGAGTTCAAAACTAGATTTTCTTAAAGAATTTATTCTTTTGTGATTTTACATCAAGAAAGTGTCTCAGAACACTGGACCTACATTTTGTTTGATTTTGTATTGAATACCTGAAGCTTTCACCACTATAACTCCCAAAAGCTGGAGTTCCTCATTTTTATGCTCTTAAACGACTATTCAGGCTGAACAGAGTTGAAAACTAGATTTTCCTAAACAATTCTTTTTTTGAAAAATGTTATCAATAAAGTTTCTCAGAACAATGGAACTACAAGTTAAATGATAATTTAATGATTACATGAATCTTTCATCACCATACTCTCCGAAAGCTGGAGTTCCTCATTTTTATGTTCTTAAACGACTTTTCAGACTGAACAGAGTTCAAAACTAGATTTTCTTAAAGAATTCTTATTTATTGAAAGATGTTATCAAGGAAGTTTCTCAGATCACTGATGATAATTTAATGATTACATGACTTTTTTATGACTATACTTTCCGAAAGCTGGAGTTCCTCATTTTTATGTTTTTAAACGACTTTTCAGACTGAACAGAGTTCAAAACTACATTTTCTTAAAGAATTCATTCTTTTGTAATTTTACATCAAGAAAGTGTCTCAGAACACTGGACCTACATTTTGTTTGATTTTGTATTGAATACCTGAAGCTTTCACCACTATAACTCCCTAAAGATGGAGTTCCTCATTTTTATGCTCTTAAACGACTTTTCAGACTGAACAGAGTTCAAAACTAGATTTTCCTAAACAATTCTTTTTTTGAAACATGTTATCAATAAAGTTTCTCAGAACAATGGACCTACAAGTTAAATGACAATGTAATGAATACCTGATTCTTTCATGAATATCGTCCCGAAAGCTGGAGTTCCTCATTTTTATGTTTTTAAACGACTTTTCAGACTGAACAGAGTTCAAAACTAGATTTTCTTAAAGAATTCATTCTTTTGTGATCTTACATCACAAAAGAATGAAGAAGTGTCTCAGAACACTGGACCTACATTTTGTTTGATTTTGTATTGAATACCTGAAGCTTTCACCACTATAACTCCCAAAAGCTGGAGTTCCTCATTTTTATGCTCTTAAAAAACTATTCAGGCTGAACAGAGTTGAAAACTAGATTTTCCTACACAATTCTTTTTTTGAAAAATGTTATCAATAAAGTTTCTCAGAACAATGGAACTACAAGTTAAATGATAATTTAATGATTACATGAATCTTTCATCACCATACTCTCCGAAAGCTGGAGTTCCTCATTTTTATGTTCTTAAACGACTTTTCAGACTGAACAGAGTTCAAAACTAGATTTTCTTAAAGAATTCTTTCCACCGAGCCCTCGCCGTCGCCCTGGGGTCTGTTCGACCCTCGAGTTTGAGCGAGCCCTCGGCCTCGTCCCTCGGGTCAAAATGACTCGCGTTGATCGCCGAGCCCTCCCCTCGCCGTCGTCCTCCGGGTCAGACTGACCCGTGTTTATCGCCGAGCTCCCGGCCACCGTCCCCGGGGTCAGAATGACCCGCGTATATCGCTGAGCTCCTGGCCTCGTCCCTGGGGTCTAAATGAACTGCGTTTGTCGGCAAGCACCAAGCTTCGTCCCGGCCTCGTCCCCGGGGTCAGAATGACCCGCGTATATCGTCGAGCTCTCGGCCCCCGTCCCCCGGGGTCAGAATGACCCGCGTTTATCGTCGAGCTCCCGGCCCCCGTCCCCGGAGTCAGAATGACCAGCGTATATCGTCGAGCTCCAGGCCCCCGTCCCCGGGGTCAGAATGACCCGCGTATATCGTCGAGCTCTCGGCCCCCGTCCCCGGAGTCTGAATGACCCTCGTTTATAGCCGAGCTCCCGGCCTCGCAGTCGTCCCCGGGGGCAGAATGACCCGTAGTTGTATTACAAGTCATCCCGTATGCTAAATGTAAAAAATAAATAAATAAATGATACAAATAAAGACATGACAAGACAGTTGCATTGTATTTTTTTTTCTTACATTTATTTAGTCATCACCAGTGTTACAAGCAACGACACAGAACACACACACACACACACACACACACACACACACACACACACACACACACACAAACGCGCGCGCGCACACACACACACACACACACACACACACACACACACACACACACACACACACACGCGCGCGCGCGCACAAATGTGTCCGCCACAGGATCACGGTTCGAAACGCAGACGACAGACGTAGCCTTCGAGTTCCCCCGCGAGCTCTTTCGTTCTCCGGTAGCACTGCGAGCTGTGGTGTGGTCGCTCGGGGTCGCGCTCGGCGGACCGGGGAGCTTCCCCGGGCCCCGTGCGACCCACGGAGCCCGGCTCGCCCGCCAAACGGGCGAACCGACGTTCGGATTCGGTCGCGGCGGCGGCGGCGGCGGCCCGCCCCTCGGGCAATCGCGGAATCGTCAAAGGCCCGGTCCCGGTCCCGGTCGCGTTCCCTCTCTCGATCGACGCTGTCGGACGCGACTCTCCACGCTCTCAGCAGCGGCGGCGGCGCTTGGTCCGCCCTCTGCGGAAACATCACCCGTCGCCTGGCTTCTCGAGCGGGAGCGGAATCGTCCCAGGCCGGCACGGTCGCGGCCAGAGCCCATTCGATCGGCCTGGACGGGATCGCGTTCCAGCCGTTCGACCCGCCCCGCGCTTCTCGTTCTATGAAAGGGGTGTACTTATACGCTGTATTTATACACTATTTATTCACATCTGCGTAATCCCGCGGTCGGCTTCGTTGGTGCACTCGCGCTGATCGAAGGCTCTTTAGCAAGGAAGGCTCTTTAGTTCTGATTGACTTTGCAGGACACAGGGTGTGCGAGGAATGAGTGAGGACAACACGAGGGTTATTAATGTGAATACTTTTGACACCGCTGCTTACGGGCAGTATGAAAGCTTAAGTATTTATGAAAGTATCATACAATTTGAAGTTCTGATGTGCTGAGACACTTTATTTATGGAACGGTTTAAAAAAAAAAAAGAATTGTTGAAGAAAATGTAGTTTTCAACTCCGTTTAGCCTAAAATGTCGTGTATGAAAATGAGTAAATGCAGCTTTCGGGCAGTAGAGAAATGGAAGCTTCAGGTATTCATTAAAAGCTCATATAATTTGTAGTTCCGCTGTTTTGAAACACTTTCTTGATGGAAAATTAAAAAAAAAAAATCTTTAAGAAAATCTAGTTTTCAACTCTGTTCAGTCTGAAACGTCGTTTAAGAGCATAAAAATGAGTAAATTCATAAACATATCATACAATTTGAAGTGCAGATGTTCTGAGACACTTTCTTGATGGAAAATTTAAAAAAAAATTAATTCTTTTAGAAAATCTTGTTTTCAACTCTGTTCAGTCTGAATCGTCGTTTAAGAGCATAAAAATGAGTAAATGCAGCTTACGGGAAGTATAGTGATGAAAGCTTCAGGTATTCATGAACATATCATATAATTTGAATTCCTGATGTTCTCAGAGGCTTTCTTGATGGAAAATATTTAAACAATTAATTCTTTAAGAAAATCAAGTTTTCAACTCTGTTCAGTCTGAAACGGCGTTTAAGAGCATAAAAATGAGTAAATTCATAAACATATCATACAATTTGAAGTGCAGATGTTCTGAGACACTTTCTTGATGGAAAATTTAAAAAAAAATTAATTCTTTTAGAAAATCTTGTTTTCAACTGTTCAGTCTGAATCGTCGTTTAAGAGCATAAAAATGAGTAAATGCAGCTTACGGGAAGTATAGTGATGAAAGCTTCAGGTATTCATGAACATATCATATAATTTGAATTCCTGATGTTCTCAGAGGCTTTCTTGATGGAAAATATTTAAACAATTAATTCTTTAAGAAAATCAAGTTTTCAATTCTGTTCAGTCTGAAACGGCGTTTAAGAGCATAAAAATGAGTAAATGCAGCTTACGAGCAGTGTAGTGATGAAAGCTTCAGGTTTCATGAACATATTACACCATTTGATGTTCCGATGTTCTGAGACACTTTCTTGATGGAAAATATATTTAAAAAATGAATTCTTTAAGAAAATGTAGTTTGGCCATAACGATGAGGCTCCCGGAGTGCACGGTGGCTCACACTCCCCTGATGAAAGTTACAGAGTTTTTTCTGAGTAAATTCAATGATAACAAAAGTTGAACGAGTGTGTAGTTTGGGTTTTGGACCACAGGCAAAAACGACTCCCCCGTTGAGCGACCCGTGTCAAGATATGAAATGTGAAAGCTTCGCACACAAGTCACACGAAGCCTCGCCGGCCTCCCAATGATCACAGGACACAGACAGTTGTAGTATATTGTTTTATTTTGTATAGTTATAACCCCCAGTGTAACAAGCAATGGCACACACACACACACACACACACACACACACACACACACACACACACACACACACACACACACACACACACACACACACACTTCTCCGACCCTGGGTCACAATTTCATGTAATTCCACATCCTCCACTTGTCCTGGGATCAAGGTGTGTCTTTTGGTCCTACAAGCTAGCGGATGGTACCGTTTGAATCGCAACTGCCATATTAGTGGGAGGCAGCAATCTCGAGTGCCTCCGACCTTCTTTTAAAGCTACACTAGCCGAAGAAGCAAAAAAAACAAACAAAATGGCCGATTTAGAAAAGTGACTTCCCGAGGTCCCACGAGCTCGGGGACGGGACCGTTGGAACCGCGACGGCCGTATTAGTGGGAGTGCGGCAAACTCCAGTGCTTCCGACTTTTCGCGAAAGCTGCACGAGCCGCAGAAGCGAAAACAAAATGGCCGATTTAGAAAAGTGCCTTCCCGAGGTCCCTCGAGCTCGGCGACGGGATCGTCGGAACCGCGACGGCCGTATCAGTGGGAGCGCATCAAACTCGAGTCCTTCCGACTTTTCGCGAAAGCTGCAGGAGCCGAAGAAGCGAAAACAAAATGGCCGATTTCAAAAACTGCCTTCCCGAGGTCCCGCGAGCACAGCGACGGGATCGTCGGAACCGCGACGGCCGTATTAGTGGGAGGCAGAAAACTCGAGTCCTTCCGACTTTCTGTGAAAGCTACACTAGCCGAAGAACCGAAAACAAAATGGCCGATTTAGAAAAGTGCCTTCCCGAGATCGTGCGAGCTCGGCGACGGGACCGTCGGAACCGCGACGGCCGTATTAGTGGGAGGCAGAAAACTCGAGTCCTTCCGACTTTTCGCGAAAGCTGCACGAGCCGCAGAAGTGAAAACAAAATGGCCGATTTAGAAAAGTGCCTTCCCGAGGTCCAGCGAGCTCGGCGACGGGATCGTCGGAACCGCGACGGCCGTATTAGTGGGAGCGCGGCAAACTCGAGTGCTTCCGACTTTTCGCGAAAGCTGCAGGAGCCGAAGAAGCGAAAACAAAATGGCCGATTTAGAAAAGTGCCTTCCCGAGATCGTGCGAGCTCGGCGACGGGACCGTCGGAACCGAGACGGCCGTATTAGTGGGAGGCAGAAAACTTGAGTCCTTCCGACTTTCTGTGAAAGCTACACTAGCCGAAGAAGCGAAAACAAAATGGCCGATTTAGAAAAGTGCCTTCCAGAGGTCCCGCGAGCTCGGCGACGGGATCGTCGGAACCGCGACGGCCGTATCAGTGGGAGCGCATCAAACTCGAGTCCTTCCGACTTTTCGCGAAAGCTGCACGAGCCGAAGAAGCGAAAACAAAATGGCCGATTTGAAAAACTGCCTCCCCGAGGTCCCGCGAGCTCGGCGACGGGATCGTCGGAACCGCGACGGCCGTATCAGTGGGAGCGCAGCAAACTCGAGTCCCTCCGACTTTGGGTGAACGCTGCCCGAGCCGAAGAAGCGAAAACAAAATGGCCGAAGCTTCCCGAGGTCCCGCGAGCTCGGCGAAGGGATCGTCGGAACCGCAACGGCCGTATTTGTGGGAGCGCACTTGAGTCCCTCCGACTTTGGGTGAACGCTGCCCGAGCCAAAGAAGCGAAAACAAAACACTTTCTTGATGGAAATCTAGTTTTCAACTCTGTTCAGTCTGAAACGTCGTTTAAGAGCATAAAAATGAGTTACTGCAGCTTACGGGAAGTATAGTGATGAAAGCTTCAGGTATATCATACAATTTGAAGTTCCGATGTTCGAAGACGCTTTCTTGATGGAAAATATAAAAAAATGAATTCTTTAAGAAAATCTAGTTTTCAACACTGTATAGTGTGAAACGTCGATTAAGAGCATAAAAATGAGTAAATGCAGCTTACGGGTGATGAAAGCTTCAGGTATTCATGAACATATCATATAATTTGAATTCCTGATGTTCTCAGAGACTTTCTTGATGGAAAATATAAAAAAATGAATTCTTTAAGAAAATCTAGTTTTCAACTCTGTTCAGTCTGAAACGTCGTTTTAGAGCATAAAAATAAGTTACTGCAGCTTACTGGCAGTATAGTGATGAAAGCTTCAGGTATTCATGAACATATCATACAATTTGAAGTGCAGATGTTCTGAGACACTTTCTTGATGGAAAATTTAAAAAAAAATTAATTCTTTTAGAAAATCTTGTTTTCAACTCTGTTCAGTCTGAATCGTCGTTTAAGAGCATAAAAATGAGTAAATGCAGCTTACGGGAAGTATAGTGATGAAAGCTTCAGGTATTCATGAACATATCATATAATTTGAATTCCTGATGTTCTCAGAGGCTTTCTTGATGGAAAATATAAAAAAATGAATTCTTTAAGAAAATCAAGTTTTCAACTCTGTTCAGTCTGAATCGTCGTTTAAGAGCATAAAAATGAGTAAATGCAGCTTACGGGAAGTATAGTGATGAAAGCTTCAGGTATTCATGAACATATCATATAATTTGAATTCCTGATGTTCTCAGAGGCTTTCTTGATGGAAAATATAAAAAAATTAATTCTTTAAGAAAATCAAGTTTTCAACTCTGTTCAGTCTGAATCGTCGTTTAAGAGCATAAAAATGAGTAAATGCAGCTTACGGGAAGTATAGTGATGAAAGCTTCAGGTATTCATGAACATATCATATAATTTGAATTCCTGATGTTCTCAGAGGCTTTCTTGATGGAAAATATAAAAAAATGAATTCTTTAAGAAAATCAAGTTTTCAACTCTGTTCAGTCTGAAACGTCGTTTAAGAGCATAAAAATGAGTAAATGAAGCTTACGCGAAGTATAGTGATGAAAACTTCAGGTATTCATGAACATATCATATAATTTGAAGTTCTGATGTTCTCAGAGGCTTTCTTGATGGAAAATATAAAAAAAATGAATTCTTTAAGAAAATCAAGTTTTCAACTCTGTTCAGTCTGAAACGTCGTTTAAGAGCATAAAAATGAGTAAATGAAGCTTACGCGAAGTATAGTGATGAAAACTTCAGGTATTCATGAACATATCATATAATTTGAAGTTCTGATGTTCTCAGAGGCTTTCTTGATGGAAAATATATAAAAAAAATGAATTCTTTAAGAAAATCAAGTTTTCAACTCTGTTCAGTCTGAAACGTCGTTTAAGAGCATAAAAATGGGTAACTGCAGCTTCCGGGCAATATAGTGATGAAAGCTTCAGGTTTCACGAATATATCATACAATTTGAAGTTCCGATGTTCGAAGACGCTTTCTTGATGGAAAATATAAAAAAAATGAATTCTTTAAGAAAATCTAGTTTTCAACTCTGTTCAGTCTGAACGTCGTTTAAGAGCATAAAAATGGGTAACTGCAGCTTCCGGGCAGTATAGTGATGAAAGCGTCAGGTTTCATGAACATATTACACAATTTGATGTTCCGATGTTCTGAGACACTTTCTTGATGGAAAATATAATTAAAAAAAAGAATTCTTTAAGAAAATCTAGTTTTCAACTCTGTTCAGTCTGACACGTCGTTTAAGAGCATAAAAATGAGTAAATGCAGCTTACAAGCAGTATAGTGATGAACGCTTCAGGTATTTAAGAAAGTATCATACAATTTGAAGTTCGGATGTTCGAAGACGCTTTCTTGATGGAAAATATAAAAAAATGAATTCTTTAAGAAAATCTAGTTGTCAACACTTTTCAGTGTGAAACGTCGATTAAGAGCATACAAATGAGAAAATGCTGATTACGGGCAGAGGTGTCAAGTAACGAAGTACAATTACTTCGTTCCTTTACTTAAGTAGGAATTTTGAGTATCTATACTTTACTGGAGTATTTATTTTTCAGACTACTTTTTTACTTCTACTCCTTATGTTTTCACGCAACTATCTGTACTTTCTACTCCCTACTTTAAAAAAAAAATAGCCTCGTTACTATTTCATTTTGGTTTGTTTTTCATTCCGGCTAGCTAGCCAGATAAATCGCGCCATCCGGATAGAGTGAATTTGATTGTGGTTGGATGAGAAGTATATGCCATTCCGACACCCTATTGGTTTTTTACGCGATGCACCTGAACATGACACAAATCAACCGTTACAATCACGTCACTCTAAAGCAAGGACAGCAGAGAAGCCGATTGCAAATATGTCCGTCTCGGAGAACCCGCGACGAGAAATACGCGCCGCCGAATAGCTGTTGTGCCGGGAGGGACAGTCACGTTCAATGCGTGAGACTTGAGAGCCCCGATACTTCCGTCTCTCTGCTCCTCTCTGCCGGCGGTTCCCCGGTCGCGCGAGTTTCTCCAGCGACTGTCTGTTTGAGGTAAATAGGATGTCTATACAGTTGATAGGTTTACAGATGCGCTCCATAGCGGGGAGTTTAAAAAGGAACCAACGCGCCTATGACTTTTTTTTTGCCATGAGATATGGCTGGTATGGACTTTTTTCAACATACATATTACAATACTTATAGGCAACTAGTTATTATCATGTCTTCCGCTCCATGAAATGCATGTTAATGCTCAGTAGTACACATGTGGTACTTTCATTGTAATAAAATGTGATCATTTTCAATGGGCATATTATATTGCAGCTGAAACAGGTAGCCTAGTGCATCCCACATTTTTCAATATACCATTTTAATACAACATTATGGCCTTTAGAAAAATGATTGTTTTGGTGGGGAAGTGCACTATAGGCCCCTGAGAGGCGGCTTAAGAAATCGTACTGAATGGGAAAAAGAAATTCCCCTTACATTACTTTTACTGTTTTACTTTTAAGTAGTTTTGAAACCCAGTACTCAGTTGTTATGTGCGAATAAGGACACTATGAAAGGGGTGTACTTATACGCTGTATTTATACACAATTTATTCACATCTGCGTAATCACGCGGTCGGCCTCGTTGGTGTGCTCGCGCTGATCGAAGGCTCTTTAGCAAAGACAGATTGACTCCGCAGGACACAGGGTGTGCGAGGAATGAGTGAGGACAACACGAGGGTTATTAATGTGAATACTTTTGACACCGCTGCTTACGGGCAGTATGAAAGCTTAAGTATTTATGAAAGTATCATACAATTTGAAGTTCTGATGTGCTGAGACACTTTATTTATGGAACGGTTTAAAAAAAAAAGAATTGTTGAAGAAAATGTAGTTTTCAAGTCCGTTTAGCCTAAAATGTCGTGTATGAAAATGAGTAAATGCAGCTTTCGGGCAGTAGAGAAATGGAAGCTTCAGGTATTCATTAAAAGCTCACATAATTTGTAGTTCCGCTGTTTTGAAACACTTTCTTGATGGAAAATTTAAAAAAAAAAATCTTTAAGAAAATCTAGTTTTCAACTCTGTTCAGTCGGAAACGTCGTTTAAGAGCATAAAAATGAGTAAATTCATAAACATATCATACAATTTGAAGTGCAGATGTTCTGAGACACTTTCTTGATGGAAAATTTAAAAAAAAATTAATTCTTTTAGAAAATCTTGTTTTCAACTCTGTTCAGTCTGAAACGTCGTTTAAGAGCATAAAAATGAGTAAATGCAGCTTACGGGAAGTATAGTGATGAAAGCTTCAGGTATTCATGAACATATCATATAATTTGAATTCCTGATGTTCTCAGAGGCTTTCTTGATGGAAAATATTTAAACAATTAATTCTTTAAGAAAATCAAGTTTTCAACTCTGTTCAGTCTGAAACGGCGTTTAAGAGCATAAAAATGAGTAAATGCAGCTTACGAGCAGTGTAGTGATGAAAGCTTCAGGTTTCATGAACATATTACACCATTTGATGTTCCGATGTTCTGAGACACTTTCTTGATGGAAAATATAAAAAAAAGAATTCTTTAAGAAAATCTAGTTTTCAACTCTGTTCAGTCTGAAACGTCGTTTAAGAGCATACAAATGGGTAACTGCAGCTTACGGGCAATATAGTGATGAAAGCTTCAGGTATTCATTAACATATCATACAATTTGCAGTGCAGATGTTCTGAGACACTTTCTTGATGGAAATTTAAAAAAAAAAAAGAATTCTTTTAAAAAATCTTGTTTTCAACTCTGTTCAGTCTGATTCGTCGTTTAAGAGCATACAAATGAGTAAATGAAGCTTACGGGAAGTATAGTGATGAACCCTTCAGGTATTTAAGAAAGTATCATACAATTTGAAGTTCCGATGTTCTGAGACACATTCTTGATTGGAAATTTAAAAAAAAAAGAATTCTTTTAGAAAATCTAGTTTTCAACTTTGTTCAGTCTAAAACGTCGTTTAACAGTATAAAAACGATTAAATGCAACTTACAGGCAGTATAGTGATGAAAGCTTCAGGTATTCATGAACATATCATACAATTTGAAGTTCCGATGTTCGAAGACGCTTTCTTGATGGAAAATATATTTTAAAAATGAATTCTTTAAGAAAATGTAGTTTGGCCATAACGATGAGGCTCCCGGAGTGCACGGTGGCTCACACTCCCCTGATGAAAGTTACAGAGTTTTTTCTGAGTAAATTCAATGATAACAAAAGTTGAACGAGTGTGTAGTTTGGGTTTTGGACCACAGGCAAAAACGACTCCCCCGTTGAGCGACCCGTGTCAAGATATGAAATGTGAAAGCTTCGCACACAAGTCACACGAAGCCTCGCCGGCCTCCCAATGATCACAGGACACAGACAGTTGTAGTATATTGTTTTATTTTGTATAGTTATAACCCCCAGTGTAACAAGAAATGGCATACACACACACACACACACACACACACACACACACACACACACACACACACACACACACACACACACACACACACACACACACACACTTCTCCGACCCTGGGTCACAATTTCATGTAATTCCACATCCTCCACTTGTCCTGGGATCAAGGTGTGTCTTTTGGTCCTACAAGCTAGCGGATGGTACCGTTTGAATCGCAACTGCCATATTAGTGGGAGGCAGCAATCTCGAGTGCCTCCGACCTTCTTTTAAAGCTACACTAGCCGAAGAAGCAAAAAAAACAAACAAAATGGCCGTTTTAGAAAAGTGACTTCCCGAGGTCCGAAGAGCTCGTGGCGGGACAGTTGGAACCGCGACGGCCGTATTAGTGGGAGGCAGAAAACTCGAGTCCTTCCGACTTTCTGTAAAAGCTACAGGAGCCGAAGAAGCAAAAAAACAAAATGGCCGATTTAGAAAAGTGACTTCCCGAGGTCCCACGAGCTCGGGGACGGGACCGTTGGAACCGCGACGGCGGCATTAGTGGGAGGCAGAAAACTCGAGTCCTTCCGACTTTCCGCGAAAGCTGCACGAGCCACAGAAGCAAAAACAAAATGGCCGATTTAGAAAACTGTCTTCCCGAGGTCCCTCGAGCTCGGCGACGGGATCGCCGGAACCGCTACGGCCGTATCAGTGGGAGCGCGGCCAACTGGAGTCCTTCCGACTTTCCGTGAACGCTGCACGAGCCGAAGAAGCGAAAACAAAATGGCCGATTTAGAAAAGTGCCTTCCCGAGGTCCCTCGAGCTCGGCGACGGGATCGTCGGAACCGCGACGGCCGTATTAGTGGGAGTGCGGCAAACTCGAGTGCTTCCGACTTTTCGCGAAAGCTGCACGAGCCGCAGAAGCGAAAACAAAATGGCCGATTTAGAAAAGTGCCTTCCCGAGGTCACTCGAGCTCGGCGACGGGATCGTCGGAACCGCGACGGCCGTATCACTGGGAGCGCATCAAACTCGAGTCCTTCCGACTTTTCGCGAAAGCTGCAGGAGCCGAAGAAGCGAAAACAAAATGGCCGATTTCAAAAACTGCCTTCCCGAGGTCCCGCGAGCACGGCGACGGGATCGTCGGAACCGCGACGGCCGTATTAGTGGGAGGCAGAAAACTCGAGTCCTTCCGACTTTTCGCGAAAGCTGCACGAGCCGCAGAAGTGAAAACAAAATGGCCGATTTAGAAAAGTGCCTTCCCGAGGTCCCGCGAGCTCGGCGACGGGATCGTCGGAACCGCGACGGCCGTATTAGTGGGAGCGCGGCAAACTCGAGTGCTTCCGACTTTTCGCGAAAGCTGCAGGAGCCGAAGAAGCGAAAACAAAATGGCCGATTTAGAAAAGTGCCTTCCCGAGATCGTGCGAGCTCGGCGACGGGACCGTCGGAACCGCAACGGCCGTATTAGTGGGAGGCAGAAAATTCGAGTCCTTCCGACTTTCTGTGAAAGCTACACTAGCCGAAGAAGCGAAAACAAAATGGCCGATTTAGAAAAGTGCCTTCCCGAGGTCCCGCGAGCTCGGCGACGGGATCGTCGGAACCGCGACGGCCGTATCAGTGGGAGCGCATCAAACTCGAGTCCTTCCGACTTTTCGCGAAAGCTGCACGAGCCGAAGAAGTGAAAACAAAATGGCCGATTTCAAAAACTGCCTTCCCGAGGTCCCGCGAGCACGGCGACGGGATCGTCGGAACCGCGACGGCCGTATTAGTGGGAGTGCGGCAAACTCGAGTGCTTCCGACTTTTCGCGAAGGCTGCAGGAGCCGAAGAAGCGAAAACAAAATGGCCGATTTAGAAAAGTGCCTTCCCGAGATCGCGCGAGCTCAGCGACGGGACCGTCGGAACCGCGACGGCCGTATTAGTGGGAGGCAGAAAACTCGAGTCCTTCCGACTTTCTGTGAAAGCTACACTAGCCGAAGAACCGAAAACAAAATGGCCGATTTAGAAAAGTGCCTTCCCGAGATCGTGCGAGCTCGGCGACGGGACCGTCGGAACCGCGACGGCCGTATTAGTGGGAGGCAGAAAACTCGAGTCCTTCCGACTTTTCGCGAAAGCTGCACGAGCCGCAGAAGTGAAAACAAAATGGCCGATTTAGAAAAGTGCCTTCCCGAGGTCCCGCGAGCTCGGCGACGGGATCGTCGGAACCGCGACGGCCGTATTAGTGGGAGCGCGGCAAACTCGAGTGCTTCCGACTTTTCGCGAAAGCTGCAGGAGCCGAAGAAGCGAAAACAAAATGGCCGATTTAGAAAAGTGCCTTCCCGAGATCGTGCGAGCTCGGCGACGGGACCGTCGGAACCGCGACGGCCGTATTAGTGGGAGGCAGAAAACTTGAGTCCTTCCGACTTTCTGTGAAAGCTACACTAGCCGAAGAAGCGAAAACAAAATGGCCGATTTAGAAAAGTTCCTTCCCGAGGTCCCGCGAGCTCGGCGACGGGATCGTCGGAACCGCGACGGCCGTATCAGTGGGAGCGCGGCAAACTCGAGTGCTTCCGACTTTTCGCGAAAGCTGCAGGAGCCGAAGAAGCGAAAACAAAATGGCCGATTTAGAAAAGTGCCTTCCCGAGATCGTGCGAGCTCGGCGACGGGACCGTCGGAACCGCGACGGCCGTATTAGTGGGAGGCAGAAAACTTGAGTCCTTCCGACTTTCTGTGAAAGCTACACTAGCCGAAGAAGCGAAAACAAAATGGCCGATTTAGAAAAGTGCCTTCCCGAGGTTGCGCGAGCTCGGCGACGGGACCGTTGGATCCGCGTCGGCCGTATTAGTGGGAGCGTGGCAAACTCGAGTGCGTCTGACTTTTCGCGAAAGCTGCACGAGCCGAAGAAGCGAAAACAAAATGGCCGATTTGAAAAACTGCCTCCCCGAGGTCCCGCGAGCTCGGCGACGGGATCGTCGGAACCGCGACGGCCGTATCAGTGGGAGCGCAGCAAACTCGAGTCCCTCCGACTTTGGGTGAACGCTGCCCGAGCCGAAGAAGCGAAAACAAAATGGCCGATTTAGAAAAGTGCCTTCCCGAGGTCCCGCGAGCTCGGCGAAGGGATCGTCGGAACCGCAACGGCCGTATTTGTGGGAGCGCACTTGAGTCCCTCCGACTTTGGGTGAACGCTGCCCGAGCCAAAGAAGCGAAAACAAAACACTTTCTTGATGGAAATCTAGTTTTCAACTCTGTTCAGTCTGAAACGTCGTTTAAGAGCATAACAATGAGTTACTGCAGCTTACGGGAAGTATAGTGATGAAAGCTTCAGGTATTCATGAACATAAGATATAATTTGAAGTTCTGATGTTCTCAGAGGCTTTCTTGATGGAAAATATTAAAAAATGAATTCTTTAAGAAAATCAAGTTTTCAACTCTGTTCAGTCTGAAACGTCGTTTAAGAGCATAAAAATGGGTAACTGCAGCTTCCGGGCAATATAGTGATGAAAGCTTCAGGTTTCATGAACATATCATACAATTTGAAGTTCCGATGTTCGAAGACGCTTTCTTGAAGGAAAATATAAAAAAATGAATTCTTTAAGAAAATGTAGTTTTCAACACTGTATAGTGTGAAACGTCGATTAAGAGCATAAAAATGAGTAAATGCAGCTTACGGGTGATGAAAGCTTCAGGTATTCATGAACATATCATATAATTTGAATTCCTGATGTTCTCAGAGACTTTCTTGATGGAAAATATAAAAAAATGAATTCTTTAAGAAAATCTAGTTTTCAACTCTGTTCAGTCTGAAACGTCGTTTAAGAGCATAAAAATAAGTTACTGCAGCTTACTGGCAGTATAGTGATGAAAGCTTCAGGTATTCATGAACATATCATACAATTTGAAGTGCAGATGTTCTGAGACACTTTCTTGATGGAAAATTTAAAAAAAATTAATTCTTTTAGAAAATCTTGTTTTCAACTCTGTTCAGTCTGAATCGTCGTTTAA
Source organism: Clinocottus analis (assembly GCF_023055335.1). NCBI lineage: Eukaryota > Metazoa > Chordata > Actinopteri > Perciformes > Cottidae > Clinocottus > Clinocottus analis. The sequence goes on along the minus strand of NW_027175932.1, from coordinate 14,875,095 downwards.
GAGCATAAAAATGAGTAAATGCAGCTTACGGGAAGTATAGTGATGAAAGCTTCAGGTATTCATGAACATATCATATAATTTGAATTCCTGATGTTCTCAGAGGCTTTCTTGATGGAAAATATAAAAAAATGAATTCTTTAAGAAAATCAAGTTTTCAACTCTGTTCAGTCTGAAACGTCGTTTAAGAGCATAAAAATGAGTAAATGAAGCTTACGCGAAGTATAGTGATGAAAACTTCAGGTATTCATGAACATATCATATAATTTGAAGTTCTGATGTTCTCAGAGGCTTTCTTGATGGAAAATATAAAAAAAATGAATTCTTTAAGAAAATCAAGTTTTCAACTCTGTTCAGTCTGAAACGTCGTTTAAGAGCATAAAAATGAGTAAATGAAGCTTACGCGAAGTATAGTGATGAAAACTTCAGGTATTCATGAACATATCATATAATTTGAAGTTCTGATGTTCTCAGAGACTTTCTTGATGGAAAATATAAAAAAAAATGAATTCTTTAAGAAAATCAAGTTTTCAACTCTGTTCAGTCTGAAACGTCGTTTAAGAGCATAAAAATGGGTAACTGCAGCTTCCGGGCAATATAGTGATGAAAGCTTCAGGTTTCACGAATATATCATACAATTTGAAGTTCCGATGTTCGAAGACGCTTTCTTGATGGAAAATATAAAAAAAATGAATTCTTTAAGAAAATCTAGTTTTCAACTCTGTTCAGTCTGAACGTCGTTTAAGAGCATAAAAATGGGTAACTGCAGCTTCCGGGCAGTATAGTGATGAAAGCGTCAGGTTTCATGAACATATTACACAATTTGATGTTCCGATGTTCTGAGACACTTTCTTGATGGAAAATATAATTAAAAAAAAGAATTCTTTAAGAAAATCTAGTTTTCAACTCTGTTCAGTCTGACACGTCGTTTAAGAGCATAAAAATGAGTAAATGCAGCTTACAAGCAGTATAGTGATGAACGCTTCAGGTATTTAAGAAAGTATCATACAATTTGAAGTTCGGATGTTCGAAGACGCTTTCTTGATGGAAAATATAAAAAAATGAATTCTTTAAGAAAATCTAGTTGTCAACACTTTTCAGTGTGAAACGTCGATTAAGAGCATACAAATGAGAAAATGCTGATTACGGGCAGAGGTGTCAAGTAACGAAGTACAATTACTTCGTTCCTTTACTTAAGTAGGAATTTTGAGTATCTATACTTTACTGGAGTATTTATTTTTCAGACTACTTTTTTACTTCTACTCCTTATGTTTTCACGCAACTATCTGTACTTTCTACTCCCTACTTTAAAAAAAAAATAGCCTCGTTACTATTTCATTTTGGTTTGTTTTTCATTCCGGCTAGCTAGCCAGATAAATCGCGCCATCCGGATAGAGTGAATTTGATTGTGGTTGGATGAGAAGTATATGCCATTCCGACACCCTATTGGTTTTTTACGCGATGCACCTGAACATGACACAAATCAACCGTTACAATCACGTCACTCTAAAGCAAGGACAGCAGAGAAGCCGATTGCAAATATGTCCGTCTCGGAGAACCCGCGACGAGAAATACGCGCCGCCGAATAGCTGTTGTGCCGGGAGGGACAGTCACGTTCAATGCGTGAGACTTGAGAGCCCCGATACTTCCGTCTCTCTGCTCCTCTCTGCCGGCGGTTCCCCGGTCGCGCGAGTTTCTCCAGCGACTGTCTGTTTGAGGTAAATAGGATGTCTATACAGTTGATAGGTTTACAGATGCGCTCCATAGCGGGGAGTTTAAAAAGGAACCAACGCGCCTATGACTTTTTTTTTGCCATGAGATATGGCTGGTATGGACTTTTTTCAACATACATATTACAATACTTATAGGCAACTAGTTATTATCATGTCTTCCGCTCCATGAAATGCATGTTAATGCTCAGTAGTACACATGTGGTACTTTCATTGTAATAAAATGTGATCATTTTCAATGGGCATATTATATTGCAGCTGAAACAGGTAGCCTAGTGCATCCCACATTTTTCAATATACCATTTTAATACAACATTATGGCCTTTAGAAAAATGATTGTTTTGGTGGGGAAGTGCACTATAGGCCCCTGAGAGGCGGCTTAAGAAATCGTACTGAATGGGAAAAAGAAATTCCCCTTACATTACTTTTACTGTTTTACTTTTAAGTAGTTTTGAAACCCAGTACTTTTATACTTTTACTGAAGTAAAAAGCTTGAGTTTATACTTCTACTTTTACAAAAGTATTTCTATATCCTAGTATCTATACTTCTACTTAACCCTCCTGTTGCCATCTGGGTCAAAAAGACCCACTTTCGAGTGTTTATGTGCCTCGTCCCCGGGGTCAGAATGACCCGCGTTTATCGCCGAACTCCTGGCCCCGTCCCTGGGGTCTAAATGACCCGCATTTATCGCCGAGCTCCCGGCCCCGGGGTCAGAATGACCCGCGTTTATCGTCGAGCTCTCGGCCCCCGTCCCCGGAGTTAGAATGACCCGCGTTTATCGTCGAGCTCACAGCCCCCGTCCCCGGAGTTAGAATGACCCGCGTTTATCGTCGAGTTCCCGGCCCCCGTCCCCGGGGTCTGAATGACCCTCGTTTATAGCCGAGCTCCCGGCCTCGCCGTCGTCCCCGGGGTCAGAATGACCCGTGAGCCCTCGGCCTCGTCCTCGGGTCGAAACGACCCGAGTTTTACGTTGTATTACAAGTCATCCCGTATGCTGAATGTAAAAAATAAATAAATAAATGATACAAATAAAGACATGACAAGACAGTTGCATTGTATTTTTTTTCTTACATTTATTTAGTCATCACCAGTGTTACGAGCAACGACACAGAACACACACACACACACACACACACACACACACACACACACACACACACACACACACACACACACACACACACACACACACACACACACACACGCACAAATGTGTCCGCCACAGGATCACGGTTCGAAACGCAGACGACAGACGTAGCCTTCGAATTCCCCCGCGAGCTCTTTCGTTCTCCGGTAGCACTGCGAGCTGTGGTGGGGTCGCTCGGGGTCGCGCTCGGCGGACCGGGGAGCTTCCCCGGGCCCCGTGCGATCCACGGAGCCCGGCTCGCCCGCCAAACGGGCGAACCAACGTTCGGATTCGGTAGCGGCGGCGGCGGCGGCCCGCCCCTCGGGCAATCGCGGAATCGTCAAAGGCCCGGTCCCGGTCCCGGTCCCTGTCCCGGTCCCTGTCCCGGTCGCGTTCCCTCTCTCGATCGACGCTGTCGGACGCGACTCTCCACGCTCTCAGCAGCGGCGGCGGCGCTTGGTCCGCCCTCTGCGGAAACATCACCCGTCGCCTGGCTTCTCGAGCGGGAGCGGAATCGTCCCAGGCCGGCACGGTCGCGGCCAGAGCCCATTCGATCGGCCTGGACGGGATCGCGTTCCAGCCGTTCGACCCGCCCCGCGCTTCTCGTTCTATGAAAGGGGTGTACTTATACGCTGTATTTATACACTATTTATTCACATCTGCGTAATCCCGCGGTCGGCTTCGTTGGTGCACTTGCGCTGATCGAAGGCTCTTTAGCCAAGACGCGAGACGTCATTTCGTACGTGTCCAGATTGTAAAGCCCTCTGAGGCGTTTACCAAAAAAAAGAAAATAATAATAATGTGTATTTGTTATTCTGAGCTATTCAAAATAAACTGAATTGATTCAAATTGAAATGAGGTGTCACAAGTTGTTATGTGCGAATAAGGACACTATGAAAGGGGTGTACTTATACGCTGTATTTATACACAATTTATTCACATCTGCGTAATCACGCGGTCGGCCTCGTTGGTGTGCTCGCGCTGATCGAAGGCTCTTTAGCAAAGACAGATTGACTCCGCAGGACACAGGGTGTGCGAGGAATGAGTGAGGACAACACGAGGGTTATTAATGTGAATACTTTTGACACCGCTGCTTACGGGCAGTATGAAAGCTTAAGTATTTATGAAAGTATCATACAATTTGAAGTTCTGATGTGCTGAGACACTTTATTTATGGAACGGTTTAAAAAAAAAAGAATTGTTGAAGAAAATGTAGTTTTCAAGTCCGTTTAGCCTAAAATGTCGTGTATGAAAATGAGTAAATGCAGCTTTCGGGCAGTAGAGAAATGGAAGCTTCAGGTATTCATTAAAAGCTCACATAATTTGTAGTTCCGCTGTTTTGAAACACTTTCTTGATGGAAAATTTAAAAAAAAAAATCTTTAAGAAAATCTAGTTTTCAACTCTGTTCAGTCGGAAACGTCGTTTAAGAGCATAAAAATGAGTAAATTCATAAACATATCATACAATTTGAAGTGCAGATGTTCTGAGACACTTTCTTGATGGAAAATTTAAAAAAAAATTAATTCTTTTAGAAAATCTTGTTTTCAACTCTGTTCAGTCTGAAACGTCGTTTAAGAGCATAAAAATGAGTAAATGCAGCTTACGGGAAGTATAGTGATGAAAGCTTCAGGTATTCATGAACATATCATATAATTTGAATTCCTGATGTTCTCAGAGGCTTTCTTGATGGAAAATATTTAAACAATTAATTCTTTAAGAAAATCAAGTTTTCAACTCTGTTCAGTCTGAAACGGCGTTTAAGAGCATAAAAATGAGTAAATGCAGCTTACGAGCAGTGTAGTGATGAAAGCTTCAGGTTTCATGAACATATTACACCATTTGATGTTCCGATGTTCTGAGACACTTTCTTGATGGAAAATATAAAAAAAAGAATTCTTTAAGAAAATCTAGTTTTCAACTCTGTTCAGTCTGAAACGTCGTTTAAGAGCATACAAATGGGTAACTGCAGCTTACGGGCAATATAGTGATGAAAGCTTCAGGTATTCATTAACATATCATACAATTTGCAGTGCAGATGTTCTGAGACACTTTCTTGATGGAAATTTAAAAAAAAAAAAGAATTCTTTTAAAAAATCTTGTTTTCAACTCTGTTCAGTCTGATTCGTCGTTTAAGAGCATACAAATGAGTAAATGAAGCTTACGGGAAGTATAGTGATGAACCCTTCAGGTATTTAAGAAAGTATCATACAATTTGAAGTTCCGATGTTCTGAGACACATTCTTGATTGGAAATTTAAAAAAAAAAGAATTCTTTTAGAAAATCTAGTTTTCAACTTTGTTCAGTCTAAAACGTCGTTTAACAGTATAAAAACGATTAAATGCAACTTACAGGCAGTATAGTGATGAAAGCTTCAGGTATTCATGAACATATCATACAATTTGAAGTTCCGATGTTCGAAGACGCTTTCTTGATGGAAAATATATTTTAAAAATGAATTCTTTAAGAAAATGTAGTTTGGCCATAACGATGAGGCTCCCGGAGTGCACGGTGGCTCACACTCCCCTGATGAAAGTTACAGAGTTTTTTCTGAGTAAATTCAATGATAACAAAAGTTGAACGAGTGTGTAGTTTGGGTTTTGGACCACAGGCAAAAACGACTCCCCCGTTGAGCGACCCGTGTCAAGATATGAAATGTGAAAGCTTCGCACACAAGTCACACGAAGCCTCGCCGGCCTCCCAATGATCACAGGACACAGACAGTTGTAGTATATTGTTTTATTTTGTATAGTTATAACCCCCAGTGTAACAAGCAATGGCATACACACACACACACACACACACACACACACACACACACACACACACACACACACACACACACACACACACACACTTCTCCGACCCTGGGTCACAATTTCATGTAATTCCACATCCTCCACTTGTCCTGGGATCAAGGTGTGTCTTTTGGTCCTACAAGCTAGCGGATGGTACCGTTTGAATCGCAACTGCCATATTAGTGGGAGGCAGCAATCTCGAGTGCCTCCGACCTTCTTTTAAAGCTACACTAGCCGAAGAAGCAAAAAAAACAAACAAAATGGCCGTTTTAGAAAAGTGACTTCCCGAGGTCCGAAGAGCTCGTGGCGGGACAGTTGGAACCGCGACGGCCGTATTAGTGGGAGGCAGAAAACTCGAGTCCTTCCGACTTTCTGTAAAAGCTACAGGAGCCGAAGAAGCAAAAAAACAAAATGGCCGATTTAGAAAAGTGACTTCCCGAGGTCCCACGAGCTCGGGGACGGGACCGTTGGAACCGCGACGGCGGCATTAGTGGGAGGCAGAAAACTCGAGTCCTTCCGACTTTCCGCGAAAGCTGCACGAGCCACAGAAGCAAAAACAAAATGGCCGATTTAGAAAACTGTCTTCCCGAGGTCCCTCGAGCTCGGCGACGGGATCGCCGGAACCGCTACGGCCGTATCAGTGGGAGCGCGGCCAACTGGAGTCCTTCCGACTTTCCGTGAACGCTGCACAAGCCGAAGAAGCGAAAACAAAATGGCCGATTTAGAAAAGTGCCTTCCCGAGGTCCCTCGAGCTCGGCGACGGGATCGTCGGAACCGCGACGGCCGTATTAGTGGGAGTGCGGCAAACTCGAGTGCTTCCGACTTTTCGCGAAAGCTGCACGAGCCGCAGAAGCGAAAACAAAATGGCCGATTTAGAAAAGTGCCTTCCCGAGGTCCCTCGAGCTCGGCGACGGGATCGTCGGAACCGCGACGGCCGTATCACTGGGAGCGCATCAAACTCGAGTCCTTCCGACTTTTCGCGAAAGCTGCAGGAGCCGAAGAAGCGAAAACAAAATGGCCGATTTCAAAAACTGCCTTCCCGAGGTCCCGCGAGCACGGCGACGGGATCGTCGGAACCGCGACGGCCGTATTAGTGGGAGCGCGGAAAAACCCGAGTGCTTCCGACTTTTCGCGAAAGCTGCAGGAGCCGAAGAAGCGAAAACAAAATGGCCGATTTAGAAAAGTGCCTTCCCGAGATCGCGCGAGCTCAGCGACGGGACCGTCGGAACCGCGACGGCCGTATTAGTGGGAGGCAGAAAACTCGAGTCCTTCCGACTTTCTGTGAAAGCTACACTAGCCGAAGAACCGAAAACAAAATGGCCGATTTAGAAAAGTGCCTTCCCGAGATCGTGCGAGCTCGGCGACGGGACCGTCGGAACCGCGACGGCCGTATTAGTGGGAGGCAGAAAACTCGAGTCCTTCCGACTTTTCGCGAAAGCTGCACGAGCCGCAGAAGTGAAAACAAAATGGCCGATTTAGAAAAGTGCCTTCCCGAGGTCCCGCGAGCTCGGCGACGGGATCGTCGGAACCGCGACGGCCGTATTAGTGGGAGCGCGGCAAACTCGAGTGCTTCCGACTTTTCGCGAAAGCTGCAGGAGCCGAAGAAGCGAAAACAAAATGGCCGATTTAGAAAAGTGCCTTCCCGAGATCGTGCGAGCTCGGCGACGGGACCGTCGGAACCGCGACGGCCGTATTAGTGGGAGGCAGAAAACTCGAGTCCTTCCGACTTTTCACGAAAGCTGCACGAGCCACAGAAGTGAAAACAAAATGGCCGATTTAGAAAAGTGCCTTCCCGAGGTCCCGTGAGCTCGGCGACGGGATCGTCGGAACCGCGACGGCCGTATTAGTGGGAGCGCGGCAAACTCGAGTGCTTCCGACTTTTCGCGAAAGCTGCAGGAGCCGAAGAAGCGAAAACAAAATGGCCGATTTAGAAAAGTGCCTTCCCGAGATCGTGCGAGCTCGGCGACGGGACCGTCGGAACCGCGACGGCCGTATTAGTGGGAGGCAGAAAATTCGAGTCCTTCCGACTTTCTGTGAAAGCTACACTAGCCAAAGAAGCGAAAACAAAATGGCCGATTTAGAAAAGTGCCTTCCCGAGGTCCCGCGAGCTCGGCGACGGGATCGTCGGAACCGCGACGGCCGTATCAGTGGGAGCGCATCAAACTCGAGTCCTTCCGACTTTTCGCGAAAGCTGCACGAGCCGAAGAAGTGAAAACAAAATGGCCGATTTCAAAAACTGCCTTCCCGAGGTCCCGCGAGCACGGCGACGGGATCGTCGGAACCGCGACGGCCGTATTAGTGGGAGTGCGGCAAACTCGAGTGCTTCCGACTTTTCGCGAAGGCTGCAGGAGCCGAAGAAGCGAAAACAAAATGGCCGATTTAGAAAAGTGCCTTCCCGAGATCGCGCGAGCTCAGCCACGGGACCGTCGGAACCGCGACGGCCGTATTAGTGGGAGGCAGAAAACTCGAGTCCTTCCGACTTTCTGTGAAAGCTACACTAGCCGAAGAACCGAAAACAAAATGGCCGATTTAGAAAAGTGCCTTCCCGAGATCGTGCGAGCTCGGCGACGGGACCGTCGGAACCGCGACGGCCGTATTAGTGGGAGGCAGAAAACTCGAGTCCTTCCGACTTTTCGCGAAAGCTGCACGAGCCGCAGAAGTGAAAACAAAATGGCCGATTTAGAAAAGTGCCTTCCCGAGGTCCCGCGAGCTCGGCGACGGGATCGTCGGAACCGCGACGGCCGTATTAGTGGGAGCGCGGCAAACTCGAGTGCTTCCGACTTTTCGCGAAAGCTGCAGGAGCCGAAGAAGCGAAAACAAAATGGCCGATTTAGAAAAGTGCCTTCCCGAGATCGTGCGAGCTCGGCGACGGGACCGTCGGAACCGCGACGGCCGTATTAGTGGGAGGCAGAAAACTTGAGTCCTTCCGACTTTCTGTGAAAGCTACACTAGCCGAAGAAGCGAAAACAAAATGGCCGATTTAGAAAAGTGCCTTCCCGAGGTCCCGCGAGCTCGGCGACGGGATCGTCGGAACCGCGACGGCCGTATCAGTGGGAGCGCGGCAAACTCGAGTGCTTCCGACTTTTCGCGAAAGCTGCAGGAGCCGAAGAAGCGAAAACAAAATGGCCGATTTAGAAAAGTGCCTTCCCGAGATCGTGCGAGCTCGGCGACGGGACCGTCGGAACCGCGACGGCCGTATTAGTGGGAGGCAGAAAATTTGAGTCCTTCCGACTTTCTGTGAAAGCTACACTAGCCGAAGAAGCGAAAACAAAATGGCCGATTTAGAAAAGTGCCTTCCCGAGGTTGCGCGAGCTCGGCGACGGGACCGTTGGATCCGCGTCGGCCGTATTAGTGGGAGCGTGGCAAACTCGAGTGCGTCTGACTTTTCGCGAAAGCTGCACGAGCCGAAGAAGCGAAAACAAAATGGCCGATTTGAAAAACTGCCTCCCCGAGGTCCCGCGAGCTCGGCGACGGGATCGTCGGAACCGCGACGGCCGTATCAGTGGGAGCGCAGCAAACTCGAGTCCCTCCGACTTTGGGTGAACGCTGCCCGAGCCGAAGAAGCGAAAACAAAATGGCCGATTTAGAAAAGTGCCTTCCCGAGGTCCCGCGAGCTCGGCGAAGGGATCGTCGGAACCGCAACGGCCGTATTTGTGGGAGCGCACTTGAGTCCCTCCGACTTTGGGTGAACGCTGCCCGAGCCAAAGAAGCGAAAACAAAACACTTTCTTGATGGAAATCTAGTTTTCAACTCTGTTCAGTCTGAAACGTCGTTTAAGAGCATAAAAATGAGTTACTGCAGCTTACGGGAAGTATAGTGATGAAAGCTTCAGGTATTCATGAACATAAGATATAATTTGAAGTTCTGATGTTCTCAGAGGCTTTCTTGATGGAAAATATTAAAAAATGAATTCTTTAAGAAAATCAAGTTTTCAACTCTGTTCAGTCTGAAACGTCGTTTAAGAGCATAAAAATGGGTAACTGCAGCTTCCGGGCAATATAGTGATGAAAGCTTCAGGTTTCATGAACATATCATACAATTTGAAGTTCCGATGTTCGAAGACGCTTTCTTGATGGAAAATATAAAAAAATGAATTCTTTAAGAAAATCTAGTTTTCAACACTCTATAGTGTGAAACGTCGATTAAGAGCATAAAAATGAGTAAATGCAGCTTACGGGTGATGAAAGCTTCAGGTATTCATGAACATATCATATAATTTGAATTCCTGATGTTCTCAGAGACTTTCTTGATGGAAAATATAAAAAAATGAATTCTTTAAGAAAATCTAGTTTTCAACTCTGTTCAGTCTGAAACGTCGTTTAAGAGCATAAAAATAAGTTACTGCAGCTTACTGGCAGTATAGTGATGAAAGCTTCAGGTATTCATGAACATATCATACAATTTGAAGTGCAGATGTTCTGAGACACTTTCTTGATGGAAAATTTAAAAAAAATTAATTCTTTTAGAAAATCTTGTTTTCAACTCTGTTCAGTCTGAATCGTCGTTTAAGAGCATAAAAATGAGTAAATGCAGCTTACGGGAAGTATAGTGATGAAAGCTTCAGGTATTCATGAACATATCATATAATTTGAATTCCTGATGTTCTCAGAGGCTTTCTTGATGGAAAATATAAAAAAATGAATTCTTTAAGAAAATCAAGTTTTCAACTCTGTTCAGTCTGAATCGTCGTTTAAGAGCATAAAAATGAGTAAATGCAGCTTACGGGAAGTATAGTGATGAAAGCTTCAGGTATTCATGAACATATCATATAATTTGAATTCCTGATGTTCTCAGAGGCTTTCTTGATGGAAAATATAAAAAAATGAATTCTTTAAGAAAATCAAGTTTTCAACTCTGTTCAGTCTGAATCGTCGTTTAAGAGCATAAAAATGAGTAAATGCAGCTTACGGGAAGTATAGTGATGAAAGCTTCAGGTATTCATGAACATATCATATAATTTGAATTCCTAATGTTCTCAGAGGCTTTCTTGATGGAAAATATAAAAAAATGAATTCTTTAAGAAAATCAAGTTTTCAACTCTGTTCAGTCTGAAACGTCGTTTAAGAGCATAAAAATGAGTAAATGAAGCTTACGCGAAGTATAGTGATGAAAACTTCAGGTATTCATGAACATATCATATAATTTGAAGTTCTGATGTTCTCAGAGGCTTTCTTGATGGAAAATATAAAAAAAATGAATTCTTTAAGAAAATCAAGTTTTCAACTCTGTTCAGTCTGAAACGTCGTTTAAGAGCATAAAAATGAGTAAATGAAGCTTACGCGAAGTATAGTGATGAAAACTTCAGGTATTCATGAACATATCATATAATTTGAAGTTCTGATGTTCTCAGAGGCTTTCTTGATGGAAAATATAAAAAAAAATGAATTCTTTAAGAAAATCAAGTTTTCAACTCTGTTCAGTCTGAAACGTCGTTTAAGAGCATAAAAATGGGTAACTGCAGCTTCCGGGCAATATAGTGATGAAAGCTTCAGGTTTCACGAATATATCATACAATTTGAAGTTCCGATGTTCGAAGACGCTTTCTTGATGGAAAATATAAAAAAAATGAATTCTTTAAGAAAATCTAGTTTTCAACTCTGTTCAGTCTGAACGTCGTTTAAGAGCATAAAAATGGGTAACTGCAGCTTACGGGCAGTATAGTGATGAAAGCGTCAGGTTTCATGAACATATTACACAATTTGATGTTCCGATGTTCTGAGACACTTTCTTGATGGAAAATATAATTAAAAAAAAGAATTCTTTAAGAAAATCTAGTTTTCAACTCTGTTCAGTCTGACACGTCGTTTAAGAGCATAAAAATGAGTAAATGCAGCTTACAAGCAGTATAGTGATGAACGCTTCAGGTATTTAAGAAAGTATCATACAATTTGAAGTTCGGATGTTCGAAGACGCTTTCTTGATGGAAAATATAAAAAAATGAATTCTTTAAGAAAATCTAGTTGTCAACACTTTTCAGTGTGAAACGTCGATTAAGAGCATACAAATGAGAAAATGCTGATTACGGGCAGAGGTGTCAAGTAACGAAGTACAATTACTTCGTTCCTTTACTTAAGTAGGAATTTTGAGTATCTATACTTTACTGGAGTATTTATTTTTCAGACTACTTTTTTACTTCTACTCCTTATGTTTTCACGCAACTATCTGTACTTTCTACTCCCTACTTTAAAAAAAAAATAGCCTCGTTACTATTTCATTTTGGTTTGTTTTTCATTCCGGCTAGCTAGCCAGATAAATCGCGCCATCCGGATAGAGTGAATTTGATTGTGGTTGGATGAGAAGTATATGCCATTCCGACACCCTATTGTTTTTTTACGCGATGCACCTGAACATGACACAAATCAACCGTTACAATCACGTCACTCTAAAGCAAGGACAGCAGAGAAGCCGATTGCAAATATGTCCGTCTCGGAGAACCCGCGACGAGAAATACGCGCCGCCGAATAGCTGTTGTGCCGGGAGGGACAGTCACGTTCAATGCGTGAGACTTGAGAGCCCCGATACTTCCGTCTCTCTGCTCCTCTCTGCCGGCGGTTCCCCGGTCGCGCGAGTTTCTCCAGCGACTGTCTGTTTGAGGTAAATAGGATGTCTATACAGTTGATAGGTTTACAGATGCGCTCCATAGCGGGGAGTTTAAAAAGGAACCAACGCGCCTATGACTTTTTTTTTGCCATGAGATATGGCTGGTATGGACTTTTTTCAACATACATATTACAATACTTATAGGCAACTAGTTATTATCATGTCTTCCGCTCCATGAAATGCATGTTAATGCTCAGTAGTACACATGTGGTACTTTCATTGTAATAAAATGTGATCATTTTCAATGGGCATATTATATTGCAGCTGAAACAGGTAGCCTAGTGCATCCCACATTTTTCAATATACCATTTTAATACAACATTATGGCCTTTAGAAAAATGATTGTTTTGGTGGGGAAGTGCACTATAGGCCCCTGAGAGGCGGCTTAAGAAATCGTACTGAATGGGAAAAAGAAATTCCCCTTACATTACTTTTACTGTTTTACTTTTAAGTAGTTTTGAAACCCAGTACTTTTATACTTTTACTGAAGTAAAAAGCTTGAGTTTATACTTCTACTTTTACAAAAGTATTTCTATATCCTAGTATCTATACTTCTACTTAACCCTCCTGTTGCCATCTGGGTCAAAAAGACCCACTTTCGAGTGTTTATGTGCCTCGTCCCCGGGGTCAGAATGACCCGCGTTTATCGCCGAACTCCTGGCCCCGTCCCTGGGGTCTAAATGACCCGCATTTATCGCCGAGCTCCCGGCCCCGGGGTCAGAATGACCCGCGTTTATCGTCGAGCTCTCGGCCCCCGTCCCCGGAGTTAGAATGACCCGCGTTTATCGTCGAGCTCACAGCCCCCGTCCCCGGAGTTAGAATGACCCGCGTTTATCGTCGAGTTCCCGGCCCCCGTCCCCGGGGTCTGAATGACCCTCGTTTATAGCCGAGCTCCCGGCCTCGCCGTCGTCCCCGGGGTCAGAATGACCCGTGAGCCCTCGGCCTCGTCCTCGGGTCGAAACGACCCGAGTTTTACGTTGTATTACAAGTCATCCCGTATGCTGAATGTAAAAAATAAATAAATAAATGATACAAATAAAGACATGACAAGACAGTTGCATTGTATTTTTTTTCTTACATTTATTTAGTCATCACCAGTGTTACGAGCAACGACACAGAACACACACACACACACACACACACACACACACACACACACACACACACACACACACACACACACACACACACACACACACACACACACACACGCACAAATGTGTCCGCCACAGGATCACGGTTCGAAACGCAGACGACAGACGTAGCCTTCGAATTCCCCCGCGAGCTCTTTCGTTCTCCGGTAGCACTGCGAGCTGTGGTGGGGTCGCTCGGGGTCGCGCTCGGCGGACCGGGGAGCTTCCCCGGGCCCCGTGCGATCCACGGAGCCCGGCTCGCCCGCCAAACGGGCGAACCAACGTTCGGATTCGGTAGCGGCGGCGGCGGCGGCCCGCCCCTCGGGCAATCGCGGAATCGTCAAAGGCCAGGTCCCGGTCCCGGTCCCTGTCCCGGTCCCTGTCCCGGTCGCGTTCCCTCTCTCGATCGACGCTGTCGGACGCGACTCTCCACGCTCTCAGCAGCGGCGGCGGCGCTTGGTCCGCCCTCTGCGGAAACATCACCCGTCGCCTGGCTTCTCGAGCGGGAGCGGAATCGTCCCAGGCCGGCACGGTCGCGGCCAGAGCCCATTCGATCGGCCTGGACGGGATCGCGTTCCAGCCGTTCGACCCGCCCCGCGCTTCTCGTTCTATGAAAGGGGTGTACTTATACGCTGTATTTATACACTATTTATTCACATCTGCGTAATCCCGCGGTCGGCTTCGTTGGTGCACTCGCGCTGATCGAAGGCTCTTTAGCCAAGACGCGAGACGTCATTTCGTACGTGTCCAGATTGTAAAGCCCTCTGAGGCGTTTACCAAAAAAAAGAAAATAATAATAATGTGTATTTGTTATTCTGAGCTATTCAAAATAAACTGAATTGATTCAAATTGAAATGAGGTGTCACAAGTTGTTATGTGCGAATAAGGACACTATGAAAGGGGTGTACTTATACGCTGTATTTATACACAATTTATTCACATCTGCGTAATCACGCGGTCGGCCTCGTTGGTGTGCTCGCGCTGATCGAAGGCTCTTTAGCAAAGACAGATTGACTCCGCAGGACACAGGGTGTGCGAGGAATGAGTGAGGACAACACGAGGGTTATTAATGTGAATACTTTTGACACCGCTGCTTACGGGCAGTATGAAAGCTTAAGTATTTATGAAAGTATCATACAATTTGAAGTTCTGATGTGCTGAGACACTTTATTTATGGAACGGTTTAAAAAAAAAAGAATTGTTGAAGAAAATGTAGTTTTCAAGTCCGTTTAGCCTAAAATGTCGTGTATGAAAATGAGTAAATGCAGCTTTCGGGCAGTAGAGAAATGGAAGCTTCAGGTATTCATTAAAAGCTCACATAATTTGTAGTTCCGCTGTTTTGAAACACTTTCTTGATGGAAAATTAAAAAAAAAAAAATCTTTAAGAAAATCTAGTTTTCAACTCTGTTCAGTCGGAAACGTCGTTTAAGAGCATAAAAATGAGTAAATTCATAAACATATCATACAATTTGAAGTGCAGATGTTCTGAGACACTTTCTTGATGGAAAATTTAAAAAAAAATTAATTCTTTTAGAAAATCTTGTTTTCAACTCTGTTCAGTCTGAATCGTCGTTTAAGAGCATAAAAATGAGTAAATGCAGCTTACGGGAAGTATAGTGATGAAAGCTTCAGGTATTCATGAACATATCATATAATTTGAATTCCTGATGTTCTCAGAGGCTTTCTTGATGGAAAATATTTAAACAATTAATTCTTTAAGAAAATCAAGTTTTCAACTCTGTTCAGTCTGAAACGGCGTTTAAGAGCATAAAAATGAGTAAATGCAGCTTACGAGCAGTGTAGTGATGAAAGCTTCAGGTTTCATGAACATATTACACCATTTGATGTTCCGATGTTCTGAGACACTTTCTTGATGGAAAATATAAAAAAAAGAATTTTTTAAGAAAATCTAGTTTTCAACTCTGTTCAGTCTGAAACGTCGTTTAAGAGCATACAAATGGGTAACTGCAGCTTACGGGCAATATAGTGATGAAAGCTTCAGGTATTCATTAACATATCATACAATTTGCAGTGCAGATGTTCTGAGACACTTTCTTGATGGAAATTTAAATAAAAAAAAAGAATTCTTTTAAAAAATCTTGTTTTCAACTCTGTTCAGTCTGATTCGTCGTTTAAGAGCATACAAATGAGTAAATGAAGCTTACGGGAAGTATAGTGATGAACCCTTCAGGTATTTAAGAAAGTATCATACAATTTGAAGTTCCGATGTTCTGAGACACATTCTTGATTGGAAATTTAAAAAAAAAAGAATTCTTTTAGAAAATCTAGTTTTCAACTTTGTTCAGTCTAAAACGTCGTTTAACAGTATAAAAACGATTAAATGCAACTTACAGGCAGTATAGTGATGAAAGCTTCAGGTATTCATGAACATATCATACAATTTGAAGTTCCGATGTTCGAAGACGCTTTCTTGATGGAAAATATATTTTAAAAATGAATTCTTTAAGAAAATGTAGTTTGGCCATAACGATGAGGCTCCCGGAGTGCACGGTGGCTCACACTCCCCTGATGAAAGTTACAGAGTTTTTTCTGAGTAAATTCAATGATAACAAAAGTTGAACGAGTGTGTAGTTTGGGTTTTGGACCACAGGCAAAAACGACTCCCCCGTTGAGCGACCCGTGTCAAGATATGAAATGTGAAAGCTTCGCACACAAGTCACACGAAGCCTCGCCGGCCTCCCAATGATCACAGGACACAGACAGTTGTAGTATATTGTTTTATTTTGTATAGTTATAACCCCCAGTGTAACAAGCAATGGCATACACACACACACACACACACACACACACACACACACACACACACACACACACACACACACACACACACACACACACACACACACACACACACTTCTCCGACCCTGGGTCACAATTTCATGTAATTCCACATCCTCCACTTGTCCTGGGATCAAGGTGTGTCTTTTGGTCCTACAAGCTAGCGGATGGTACCGTTTGAATCGCAACTGCCATATTAGTGGGAGGCAGCAATCTCGAGTGCCTCCGACCTTCTTTTAAAGCTACACTAGCCGAAGAAGCAAAAAAAACAAACAAAATGGCCGTTTTAGAAAAGTGACTTCCCGAGGTCCGAAGAGCTCGTGGCGGGACAGTTGGAACCGCGACGGCCGTATTAGTGGGAGGCAGAAAACTCGAGTCCTTCCGACTTTCTGTAAAAGCTACAGGAGCCGAAGAAGCAAAAAAACAAAATGGCCGATTTAGAAAAGTGACTTCCCGAGGTCCCACGAGCTCGGGGACGGGACCGTTGGAACCGCGACGGCGGCATTAGTGGGAGGCAGAAAACTCGAGTCCTTCCGACTTTCCGCGAAAGCTGCACGAGCCACAGAAGCAAAAACAAAATGGCCGATTTAGAAAACTGTCTTCCCGAGGTCCCTCGAGCTCGGCGACGGGATCGCCGGAACCGCTACGGCCGTATCAGTGGGAGCGCGGCCAACTGGAGTCCTTCCGACTTTCCGTGAACGCTGCACAAGCCGAAGAAGCGAAAACAAAATGGCCGATTTAGAAAAGTGCCTTCCCGAGGTCCCTCGAGCTCGGCGACGGGATCGTCGGAACCGCGACGGCCGTATTAGTGGGAGCGCGGAAAAACCCGAGTGCTTCCGACTTTTCGCGAAAGCTGCAGGAGCCGAAGAAGCGAAAACAAAATGGCCGATTTAGAAAAGTGCCTTCCCGAGATCGCGCGAGCTCAGCGACGGGACCGTCGGAACCGCGACGGCCGTATTAGTGGGAGGCAGAAAACTCGAGTCCTTCCGACTTTCTGTGAAAGCTACACTAGCCGAAGAACTGAAAACAAAATGGCCGATTTAGAAAAGTGCCTTCCCGAGATCGTGCGAGCTCGGCGACGGGACCGTCGGAACCGCGACGGCCGTATTAGTGGGAGGCAGAAAACTCGAGTCCTTCCGACTTTTCGCGAAAGCTGCACGAGCCGCAGAAGTGAAAACAAAATGGCCGATTTAGAAAAGTGCCTTCCCGAGGTCCCGCGAGCTCGGCGACGGGATCGTCGGAACCGCGACGGCCGTATTAGTGGGAGCGCGGCAAACTCGAGTGCTTCCGACTTTTCGCGAAAGCTGCAGGAGCCGAAGAAGCGAAAACAAAATGGCCGATTTAGAAAAGTGCCTTCCCGAGATCGTGCGAGCTCGGCGACGGGACCGTCGGAACCGCGACGGCCGTATTAGTGGGAGGCAGAAAACTCGAGTCCTTCCGACTTTTCGCGAAAGCTGCACGAGCCACAGAAGTGAAAACAAAATGGCCGATTTAGAAAAGTGCCTTCCCGAGGTCCCGTGAGCTCGGCGACGGGATCGTCGGAACCGCGACGGCCGTATTAGTGGGAGCGCGGCAAACTCGAGTGCTTCCGACTTTTCGCGAAAGCTGCAGGAGCCGAAGAAGCGAAAACAAAATGGCCGATTTAGAAAAGTGCCTTCCCGAGATCGTGCGAGCTCGGCGACGGGACCGTCGGAACCGCGACGGCCGTATTAGTGGGAGGCAGAAAATTCGAGTCCTTCCGACTTTCTGTGAAAGCTACACTAGCCGAAGAAGCGAAAACAAAATGGCCGATTTAGAAAAGTGCCTTCCCGAGGTCCCGCGAGCTCGGCGACGGGATCGTCGGAACCGCGACGGCCGTATCAGTGGGAGCGCATCAAACTCGAGTCCTTCCGACTTTTCGCGAAAGCTGCACGAGCCGAAGAAGTGAAAACAAAATGGCCGATTTCAAAAACTGCCTTCCCGAGGTCCCGCGAGCACGGCGACGGGATCGTCGGAACCGCGACGGCCGTATTAGTGGGAGTGCGGCAAACTCGAGTGCTTCCGACTTTTCGCGAAGGCTGCAGGAGCCGAAGAAGCGAAAACAAAATGGCCGATTTAGAAAAGTGCCTTCCCGAGATCGCGCGAGCTCAGCGACGGGACCGTCGGAACCGCGACGGCCGTATTAGTGGGAGGCAGAAAACTCGAGTCCTTCCGACTTTCTGTGAAAGCTACACTAGCCGAAGAACCGAAAACAAAATGGCCGATTTAGAAAAGTGCCTTCCCGAGATCGTGCGAGCTCGGCGACGGGACCGTCGGAACCGCGACGGCCGTATTAGTGGGAGGCAGAAAACTCGAGTCCTTCCGACTTTTCGCGAAAGCTGCACGAGCCGCAGAAGTGAAAACAAAATGGCCGATTTAGAAAAGTGCCTTCCCGAGGTCCCGCGAGCTCGGCGACGGGATCGTCGGAACCGCGACGGCCGTATTAGTGGGAGCGCGGCAAACTCGAGTGCTTCCGACTTTTCGCGAAAGCTGCAGGAGCCGAAGAAGCGAAAACAAAATGGCCGATTTAGAAAAGTGCCTTCCCGAGATCGTGCGAGCTCGGCGACGGGACCGTCGGAACCGCGACGGCCGTATTAGTGGGAGGCAGAAAACTTGAGTCCTTCCGACTTTCTGTGAAAGCTACACTAGCCGAAGAAGCGAAAACAAAATGGCCGATTTAGAAAAGTGCCTTCCCGAGGTCCCGCGAGCTCGGCGACGGGATCGTCGGAACCGCGACGGCCGTATCAGTGGGAGCGCGGCAAACTCGAGTGCTTCCGACTTTTCGCGAAAGCTGCAGGAGCCGAAGAAGCGAAAACAAAATGGCCGATTTAGAAAAGTGCCTTCCCGAGATCGTGCGAGCTCGGCGACGGGACCGTCGGAACCGCGACGGCCGTATTAGTGGGAGGCAGAAAACTTGAGTCCTTCCGACTTTCTGTGAAAGCTACACTAGCCGAAGAAGCGAAAACAAAATGGCCGATTTAGAAAAGTGCCTTCCCGAGGTTGCGCGAGCTCGGCGACGGGATCGTTGGATCCGCGTCGGCCGTATTAGTGGGAGCGTGGCAAACTCGAGTGCGTCTGACTTTTCGCGAAAGCTGCACGAGCCGAAGAAGCGAAAACAAAATGGCCGATTTAGAAAAGTGCCTTCCCGAGGTCCCGCGAGCTCGGCGAAGGGATCGTCGGAACCGCAACGGCCGTATTTGTGGGAGCGCACTTGAGTCCCTCCGACTTTGGGTGAACGCTGCCCGAGCCAAAGAAGCGAAAACAAAACACTTTCTTGATGGAAATCTAGTTTTCAACTCTGTTCAGTCTGAAACGTCGTTTAAGAGCATAAAAATGAGTTACTGCAGCTTACGGGAAGTATAGTGATGAAAGCTTCAGGTATTCATGAACATAAGATATAATTTGAAGTTCTGATGTTCTCAGAGGCTTTCTTGATGGAAAATATTAAAAAATGAATTCTTTAAGAAAATCAAGTTTTCAACTCTGTTCAGTCTGAAACGTCGTTTAAGAGCATAAAAATGGGTAACTGCAGCTTCCGGGCAATATAGTGATGAAAGCTTCAGGTTTCATGAACATATCATACAATTTGAAGTTCCGATGTTCGAAGACGCTTTCTTGATGGAAAATATAAAAAAATGAATTCTTTAAGAAAATCTAGTTTTCAACACTCTATAGTGTGAAACGTCGATTAAGAGCATAAAAATGAGTAAATGCAGCTTACGGGTGATGAAAGCTTCAGGTATTCATGAACATATCATATAATTTGAATTCCTGATGTTCTCAGAGACTTTCTTGATGGAAAATATAAAAAAAATGAATTCTTTAAGAAAATCTAGTTTTCAACTCTGTTCAGTCTGAAACGTCGTTTAAGAGCATAAAAATAAGTTACTGCAGCTTACTGGCAGTATAGTGATGAAAGCTTCAGGTATTCATGAACATATCATACAATTTGAAGTGCAGATGTTCTGAGACACTTTCTTGATGGAAAATTTAAAAAAAATTAATTCTTTTAGAAAATCTTGTTTTCAACTCTGTTCAGTCTGAATCGTCGTTTAAGAGCATAAAAATGAGTAAATGCAGCTTACGGGAAGTATAGTGATGAAAGCTTCAGGTATTCATGAACATATCATATAATTTGAATTCCTGATGTTCTCAGAGGCTTTCTTGATGGAAAATATAAAAAAATGAATTCTTTAAGAAAATCAAGTTTTCAACTCTGTTCAGTCTGAATCGTCGTTTAAGAGCATAAAAATGAGTAAATGCAGCTTACGGGAAGTATAGTGATGAAAGCTTCAGGTATTCATGAACATATCATATAATTTGAATTCCTGATGTTCTCAGAGGCTTTCTTGATGGAAAATATAAAAAAATTAATTCTTTAAGAAAATCAAGTTTTCAACTCTGTTCAGTCTGAATCGTCGTTTAAGAGCATAAAAATGAGTAAATGCAGCTTACGGGAAGTATAGTGATGAAAGCTTCAGGTATTCATGAACATATCATATAATTTGAATTCCTAATGTTCTCAGAGGCTTTCTTGATGGAAAATATAAAAAAATGAATTCTTTAAGAAAATCAAGTTTTCAACTCTGTTCAGTCTGAAACGTCGTTTAAGAGCATAAAAATGAGTAAATGAAGCTTACGCGAAGTATAGTGATGAAAACTTCAGGTATTCATGAACATATCATATAATTTGAAGTTCTGATGTTCTCAGAGGCTTTCTTGATGGAAAATATTAAAAAAATGAATTCTTTAAGAAAATCAAGTTTTCAACTCTGTTCAGTCTGAAACGTCGTTTAAGAGCATAAAAATGAGTAAATGAAGCTTACGCGAAGTATAGTGATGAAAACTTCAGGTATTCATGAACATATCATATAATTTGAAGTTCTGATGTTCTCAGAGGCTTTCTTGATGGAAAATATAAAAAAAAATGAATTCTTTAAGAAAATCAAGTTTTCAACTCTGTTCAGTCTGAAACGTCGTTTAAGAGCATAAAAATGGGTAACTGCAGCTTCCGGGCAATATAGTGATGAAAGCTTCAGGTTTCACGAATATATCATACAATTTGAAGTTCCGATGTTCGAAGACGCTTTCTTGATGGAAAATATAAAAAAAATGAATTCTATAAGAAAATCTAGTTTTCAACTCTGTTCAGTCTGAACGTCGTTTAAGAGCATAAAAATGGGTAACTGCAGCTTACGGGCAGTATAGTGATGAAAGCGTCAGGTTTCATGAACATATTACACAATTTGATGTTCCGATGTTCTGAGACACTTTCTTGATGGAAAATATAATTAAAAAAAAGAATTCTTTAAGAAAATCTAGTTTTCAACTCTGTTCAGTCTGACACGTCGTTTAAGAGCATAAAAATGAGTAAATGCAGCTTACAAGCAGTATAGTGATGAACGCTTCAGGTATTTAAGAAAGTATCATACAATTTGAAGTTCGGATGTTCGAAGACGCTTTCTTGATGGAAAATATAAAAAAATGAATTCTTTAAGAAAATCTAGTTGTCAACACTTTTCAGTGTGAAACGTCGATTAAGAGCATACAAATGAGAAAATGCTGATTACTGGCAGAGGTGTCAAGTAACGAAGTACAATTACTTCGTTCCTTTACTTAAGTAGGAATTTTGAGTATCTATACTTTACTGGAGTATTTATTTTTCAGACTACTTTTTTACTTCTACTCCTTATGTTTTCACGCAACTATCTGTACTTTCTACTCCCTACTTTAAAAAAAAAATAGCCTCGTTACTATTTCATTTTGGTTTGTTTTTCATTCCGGCTAGCTAGCCAGATAAATCGCGCCATCCGGATAGAGTGAATTTGATTGTGGTTGGATGAGAAGTATATGCCATTCCGACACCCTATTGGTTTTTTACGCGATGCACCTGAACATGACACAAATCAACCGTTACAATCACGTCACTCTAAAGCAAGGACAGCAGAGAAGCCGATTGCAAATATGTCCGTCTCGGAGAACCCGCGACGAGAAATACGCGCCGCCGAATAGCTGTTGTGCCGGGAGGGACAGTCACGTTCAATGCGTGAGACTTGAGAGCCCCGATACTTCCGTCTCTCTGCTCCTCTCTGCCGGCGGTTCCCCGGTCGCGCGAGTTTCTCCAGCGACTGTCTGTTTGAGGTAAATAGGATGTCTATACAGTTGATAGGTTTACAGATGCGCTCCATAGCGGGGAGTTTAAAAAGGAACCAACGCGCCTATGACTTTTTTTTTGCCATGAGATATGGCTGGTATGGACTTTTTTCAACATACATATTACAATACTTATAGGCAACTAGTTATTATCATGTCTTCCGCTCCATGAAATGCATGTTAATGCTCAGTAGTACACATGTGGTACTTTCATTGTAATAAAATGTGATCATTTTCAATGGGCATATTATATTGCAGCTGAAACAGGTAGCCTAGTGCATCCCACATTTTTCAATATACCATTTTAATACAACATTATGGCCTTTAGAAAAATGATTGTTTTGGTGGGGAAGTGCACTATAGGCCCCTGAGAGGCGGCTTAAGAAATCGTACTGAATGGGAAAAAGAAATTCCCCTTACATTACTTTTACTGTTTTACTTTTAAGTAGTTTTGAAACCCAGTACTTTTATACTTTTACTGAAGTAAAAAGCTTGAGTTTATACTTCTACTTTTACAAAAGTATTTCTATATCCTAGTATCTATACTTCTACTTAACCCTCCTGTTGCCATCTGGGTCAAAAAGACCCACTTTCGAGTGTTTATGTGCCTCGTCCCCGGGGTCAGAATGACCCGCGTTTATCGCCGAACTCCTGGCCCCGTCCCTGGGGTCTAAATGACCCGCATTTATCGCCGAGCTCCCGGCCCCGGGGTCAGAATGACCCGCGTTTATCGTCGAGCTCTCGGCCCCCGTCCCCGGAGTTAGAATGACCCGCGTTTATCGTCGAGCTCACAGCCCCCGTCCCCGGAGTTAGAATGACCCGCGTTTATCGTCGAGTTCCCGGCCCCCGTCCCCGGGGTCTGAATGACCCTCGTTTATAGCCGAGCTCCCGGCCTCGCCGTCGTCCCCGGGGTCAGAATGACCCGTGAGCCCTCGGCCTCGTCCTCGGGTCGAAACGACCCGAGTTTTACGTTGTATTACAAGTCATCCCGTATGCTGAATGTAAAAAATAAATAAATAAATGATACAAATAAAGACATGACAAGACAGTTGCATTGTATTTTTTTTCTTACATTTATTTAGTCATCACCAGTGTTACGAGCAACGACACAGAACACACACACACACACACACACACACACACACACACACACACACACACACACACACACACACACACACACACGCACAAATGTGTCCGCCACAGGATCACGGTTCGAAACGCAGACGACAGACGTAGCCTTCGAATTCCCCCGCGAGCTCTTTCGTTCTCCGGTAGCACTGCGAGCTGTGGTGGGGTCGCTCGGGGTCGCGCTCGGCGGACCGGGGAGCTTCCCCGGGCCCCGTGCGATCCACGGAGCCCGGCTCGCCCGCCAAACGGGCGAACCAACGTTCGGATTCGGTAGCGGCGGCGGCGGCGGCGGCCCGCCCCTCGGGCAATCGCGGAATCGTCAAAGGCCCGGTCCCGGTCCCGGTCCCTGTCCCGGTCCCTGTCCCGGTCGCGTTCCCTCTCTCGATCGACGCTGTCGGACGCGACTCTCCACGCTCTCAGCAGCGGCGGCGGCGCTTGGTCCGCCCTCTGCGGAAACATCACCCGTCGCCTGGCTTCTCGAGCGGGAGCGGAATCGTCCCAGGCCGGCACGGTCGCGGCCAGAGCCCATTCGATCGGCCTGGACGGGATCGCGTTCCAGCCGTTCGACCCGCCCCGCGCTTCTCGTTCTATGAAAGGGGTGTACTTATACGCTGTATTTATACACTATTTATTCACATCTGCGTAATCCCGCGGTCGGCTTCGTTGGTGCACTTGCGCTGATCGAAGGCTCTTTAGCCAAGACGCGAGACGTCATTTCGTACGTGTCCAGATTGTAAAGCCCTCTGAGGCGTTTACCAAAAAAAAGAAAATAATAATAATGTGTATTTGTTATTCTGAGCTATTCAAAATAAACTGAATTGATTCAAATTGAAATGAGGTGTCACAAGTTGTTATGTGCGAATAAGGACACTATGAAAGGGGTGTACTTATACGCTGTATTTATACACAATTTATTCACATCTGCGTAATCACGCGGTCGGCCTCGTTGGTGTGCTCGCGCTGATCGAAGGCTCTTTAGCAAAGACAGATTGACTCCGCAGGACACAGGGTGTGCGAGGAATGAGTGAGGACAACACGAGGGTTATTAATGTGAATACTTTTGACACCGCTGCTTACGGGCAGTATGAAAGCTTAAGTATTTATGAAAGTATCATACAATTTGAAGTTCTGATGTGCTGAGACACTTTATTTATGGAACGGTTTAAAAAAAAAAGAATTGTTGAAGAAAATGTAGTTTTCAAGTCCGTTTAGCCTAAAATGTCGTGTATGAAAATGAGTAAATGCAGCTTTCGGGCAGTAGAGAAATGGAAGCTTCAGGTATTCATTAAAAGCTCACATAATTTGTAGTTCCGCTGTTTTGAAACACTTTCTTGATGGAAAATTTAAAAAAAAAAATCTTTAAGAAAATCTAGTTTTCAACTCTGTTCAGTCGGAAACGTCGTTTAAGAGCATAAAAATGAGTAAATTCATAAACATATCATACAA
Organism: Clinocottus analis; assembly: GCF_023055335.1. Classification (NCBI taxonomy): domain Eukaryota; kingdom Metazoa; phylum Chordata; class Actinopteri; order Perciformes; family Cottidae; genus Clinocottus; species Clinocottus analis. Next base: position 14,850,165 of record NW_027175932.1, on the reverse strand, counting down.
TTTGAAGTGCAGATGTTCTGAGACACTTTCTTGATGGAAAATTTAAAAAAAAATTAATTCTTTTAGAAAATCTTGTTTTCAACTCTGTTCAGTCTGAATCGTCGTTTAAGAGCATAAAAATGAGTAAATGCAGCTTACGGGAAGTATAGTGATGAAAGCTTCAGGTATTCATGAACATATCATATAATTTGAATTCCTGATGTTCTCAGAGGCTTTCTTGATGGAAAATATTTAAACAATTAATTCTTTAAGAAAATCAAGTTTTCAACTCTGTTCAGTCTGAAACGGCGTTTAAGAGCATAAAAATGAGTAAATGCAGCTTACGAGCAGTGTAGTGATGAAAGCTTCAGGTTTCATGAACATATTACACCATTTGATGTTCCGATGTTCTGAGACACTTTCTTGATGGAAAATATAAAAAAAAGAATTCTTTAAGAAAATCTAGTTTTCAACTCTGTTCAGTCTGAAACGTCGTTTAAGAGCATACAAATGGGTAACTGCAGCTTACGGGCAATATAGTGATGAAAGCTTCAGGTATTCATTAACATATCATACAATTTGCAGTGCAGATGTTCTGAGACACTTTCTTGATGGAAATTTAAATAAAAAAAAAGAATTCTTTTAAAAAATCTTGTTTTCAACTCTGTTCAGTCTGATTCGTCGTTTAAGAGCATACAAATGAGTAAATGAAGCTTACGGGAAGTATAGTGATGAACCCTTCAGGTATTTAAGAAAGTATCATACAATTTGAAGTTCCGATGTTCTGAGACACATTCTTGATTGGAAATTTAAAAAAAAAAGAATTCTTTTAGAAAATCTAGTTTTCAACTTTGTTCAGTCTAAAACGTCGTTTAACAGTATAAAAACGATTAAATGCAACTTACAGGCAGTATAGTGATGAAAGCTTCAGGTATTCATGAACATATCATACAATTTGAAGTTCCGATGTTCGAAGACGCTTTCTTGATGGAAAATATATTTTAAAAATGAATTCTTTAAGAAAATGTAGTTTGGCCATAACGATGAGGCTCCCGGAGTGCACGGTGGCTCACACTCCCCTGATGAAAGTTACAGAGTTTTTTCTGAGTAAATTCAATGATAACAAAAGTTGAACGAGTGTGTAGTTTGGGTTTTGGACCACAGGCAAAAACGACTCCCCCGTTGAGCGACCCGTGTCAAGATATGAAATGTGAAAGCTTCGCACACAAGTCACACGAAGCCTCGCCGGCCTCCCAATGATCACAGGACACAGACAGTTGTAGTATATTGTTTTATTTTGTATAGTTATAACCCCCAGTGTAACAAGCAATGGCATACACACACACACACACACACACACACACACACACACACACACACACACACACACACACACACACACACACACACACACACACACACACTTCTCCGACCCTGGGTCACAATTTCATGTAATTCCACATCCTCCACTTGTCCTGGGATCAAGGTGTGTCTTTTGGTCCTACAAGCTAGCGGATGGTACCGTTTGAATCGCAACTGCCATATTAGTGGGAGGCAGCAATCTCGAGTGCCTCCGACCTTCTTTTAAAGCTACACTAGCCGAAGAAGCAAAAAAAACAAACAAAATGGCCGTTTTAGAAAAGTGACTTCCCGAGGTCCGAAGAGCTCGTGGCGGGACAGTTGGAACCGCGACGGCCGTATTAGTGGGAGGCAGAAAACTCGAGTCCTTCCGACTTTCTGTAAAAGCTACAGGAGCCGAAGAAGCAAAAAAACAAAATGGCCGATTTAGAAAAGTGACTTCCCGAGGTCCCACGAGCTCGGGGACGGGACCGTTGGAACCGCGACGGCGGCATTAGTGGGAGGCAGAAAACTCGAGTCCTTCCGACTTTCCGCGAAAGCTGCACGAGCCACAGAAGCAAAAACAAAATGGCCGATTTAGAAAACTGTCTTCCCGAGGTCCCTCGAGCTCGGCGACGGGATCGCCGGAACCGCTACGGCCGTATCAGTGGGAGCGCGGCCAACTGGAGTCCTTCCGACTTTCCGTGAACGCTGCACAAGCCGAAGAAGCGAAAACAAAATGGCCGATTTAGAAAAGTGCCTTCCCGAGGTCCCTCGAGCTCGGCGACGGGATCGTCGGAACCGCGACGGCCGTATTAGTGGGAGCGCGGAAAAACCCGAGTGCTTCCGACTTTTCGCGAAAGCTGCAGGAGCCGAAGAAGCGAAAACAAAATGGCCGATTTAGAAAAGTGCCTTCCCGAGATCGCGCGAGCTCAGCGACGGGACCGTCGGAACCGCGACGGCCGTATTAGTGGGAGGCAGAAAACTCGAGTCCTTCCGACTTTCTGTGAAAGCTACACTAGCCGAAGAACTGAAAACAAAATGGCCGATTTAGAAAAGTGCCTTCCCGAGATCGTGCGAGCTCGGCGACGGGACCGTCGGAACCGCGACGGCCGTATTAGTGGGAGGCAGAAAACTCGAGTCCTTCCGACTTTTCGCGAAAGCTGCACGAGCCGCAGAAGTGAAAACAAAATGGCCGATTTAGAAAAGTGCCTTCCCGAGGTCCCGCGAGCTCGGCGACGGGATCGTCGGAACCGCGACGGCCGTATTAGTGGGAGCGCGGCAAACTCGAGTGCTTCCGACTTTTCGCGAAAGCTGCAGGAGCCGAAGAAGCGAAAACAAAATGGCCGATTTAGAAAAGTGCCTTCCCGAGATCGTGCGAGCTCGGCGACGGGACCGTCGGAACCGCGACGGCCGTATTAGTGGGAGGCAGAAAACTCGAGTCCTTCCGACTTTTCGCGAAAGCTGCACGAGCCACAGAAGTGAAAACAAAATGGCCGATTTAGAAAAGTGCCTTCCCGAGGTCCCGTGAGCTCGGCGACGGGATCGTCGGAACCGCGACGGCCGTATTAGTGGGAGCGCGGCAAACTCGAGTGCTTCCGACTTTTCGCGAAAGCTGCAGGAGCCGAAGAAGCGAAAACAAAATGGCCGATTTAGAAAAGTGCCTTCCCGAGATCGTGCGAGCTCGGCGACGGGACCGTCGGAACCGCGACGGCCGTATTAGTGGGAGGCAGAAAATTCGAGTCCTTCCGACTTTCTGTGAAAGCTACACTAGCCGAAGAAGCGAAAACAAAATGGCCGATTTAGAAAAGTGCCTTCCCGAGGTCCCGCGAGCTCGGCGACGGGATCGTCGGAACCGCGACGGCCGTATCAGTGGGAGCGCATCAAACTCGAGTCCTTCCGACTTTTCGCGAAAGCTGCACGAGCCGAAGAAGTGAAAACAAAATGGCCGATTTCAAAAACTGCCTTCCCGAGGTCCCGCGAGCACGGCGACGGGATCGTCGGAACCGCGACGGCCGTATTAGTGGGAGTGCGGCAAACTCGAGTGCTTCCGACTTTTCGCGAAGGCTGCAGGAGCCGAAGAAGCGAAAACAAAATGGCCGATTTAGAAAAGTGCCTTCCCGAGATCGCGCGAGCTCAGCGACGGGACCGTCGGAACCGCGACGGCCGTATTAGTGGGAGGCAGAAAACTCGAGTCCTTCCGACTTTCTGTGAAAGCTACACTAGCCGAAGAACCGAAAACAAAATGGCCGATTTAGAAAAGTGCCTTCCCGAGATCGTGCGAGCTCGGCGACGGGACCGTCGGAACCGCGACGGCCGTATTAGTGGGAGGCAGAAAACTCGAGTCCTTCCGACTTTTCGCGAAAGCTGCACGAGCCGCAGAAGTGAAAACAAAATGGCCGATTTAGAAAAGTGCCTTCCCGAGGTCCCGCGAGCTCGGCGACGGGATCGTCGGAACCGCGACGGCCGTATTAGTGGGAGCGCGGCAAACTCGAGTGCTTCCGACTTTTCGCGAAAGCTGCAGGAGCCGAAGAAGCGAAAACAAAATGGCCGATTTAGAAAAGTGCCTTCCCGAGATCGTGCGAGCTCGGCGACGGGACCGTCGGAACCGCGACGGCCGTATTAGTGGGAGGCAGAAAACTTGAGTCCTTCCGACTTTCTGTGAAAGCTACACTAGCCGAAGAAGCGAAAACAAAATGGCCGATTTAGAAAAGTGCCTTCCCGAGGTCCCGCGAGCTCGGCGACGGGATCGTCGGAACCGCGACGGCCGTATCAGTGGGAGCGCGGCAAACTCGAGTGCTTCCGACTTTTCGCGAAAGCTGCAGGAGCCGAAGAAGCGAAAACAAAATGGCCGATTTAGAAAAGTGCCTTCCCGAGATCGTGCGAGCTCGGCGACGGGACCGTCGGAACCGCGACGGCCGTATTAGTGGGAGGCAGAAAACTTGAGTCCTTCCGACTTTCTGTGAAAGCTACACTAGCCGAAGAAGCGAAAACAAAATGGCCGATTTAGAAAAGTGCCTTCCCGAGGTTGCGCGAGCTCGGCGACGGGATCGTTGGATCCGCGTCGGCCGTATTAGTGGGAGCGTGGCAAACTCGAGTGCGTCTGACTTTTCGCGAAAGCTGCACGAGCCGAAGAAGCGAAAACAAAATGGCCGATTTAGAAAAGTGCCTTCCCGAGGTCCCGCGAGCTCGGCGAAGGGATCGTCGGAACCGCAACGGCCGTATTTGTGGGAGCGCACTTGAGTCCCTCCGACTTTGGGTGAACGCTGCCCGAGCCAAAGAAGCGAAAACAAAACACTTTCTTGATGGAAATCTAGTTTTCAACTCTGTTCAGTCTGAAACGTCGTTTAAGAGCATAAAAATGAGTTACTGCAGCTTACGGGAAGTATAGTGATGAAAGCTTCAGGTATTCATGAACATAAGATATAATTTGAAGTTCTGATGTTCTCAGAGGCTTTCTTGATGGAAAATATTAAAAAATGAATTCTTTAAGAAAATCAAGTTTTCAACTCTGTTCAGTCTGAAACGTCGTTTAAGAGCATAAAAATGGGTAACTGCAGCTTCCGGGCAATATAGTGATGAAAGCTTCAGGTTTCATGAACATATCATACAATTTGAAGTTCCGATGTTCGAAGACGCTTTCTTGATGGAAAATATAAAAAAATGAATTCTTTAAGAAAATCTAGTTTTCAACACTCTATAGTGTGAAACGTCGATTAAGAGCATAAAAATGAGTAAATGCAGCTTACGGGTGATGAAAGCTTCAGGTATTCATGAACATATCATATAATTTGAATTCCTGATGTTCTCAGAGACTTTCTTGATGGAAAATATAAAAAAAATGAATTCTTTAAGAAAATCTAGTTTTCAACTCTGTTCAGTCTGAAACGTCGTTTAAGAGCATAAAAATAAGTTACTGCAGCTTACTGGCAGTATAGTGATGAAAGCTTCAGGTATTCATGAACATATCATACAATTTGAAGTGCAGATGTTCTGAGACACTTTCTTGATGGAAAATTTAAAAAAAATTAATTCTTTTAGAAAATCTTGTTTTCAACTCTGTTCAGTCTGAATCGTCGTTTAAGAGCATAAAAATGAGTAAATGCAGCTTACGGGAAGTATAGTGATGAAAGCTTCAGGTATTCATGAACATATCATATAATTTGAATTCCTGATGTTCTCAGAGGCTTTCTTGATGGAAAATATAAAAAAATGAATTCTTTAAGAAAATCAAGTTTTCAACTCTGTTCAGTCTGAATCGTCGTTTAAGAGCATAAAAATGAGTAAATGCAGCTTACGGGAAGTATAGTGATGAAAGCTTCAGGTATTCATGAACATATCATATAATTTGAATTCCTGATGTTCTCAGAGGCTTTCTTGATGGAAAATATAAAAAAATTAATTCTTTAAGAAAATCAAGTTTTCAACTCTGTTCAGTCTGAATCGTCGTTTAAGAGCATAAAAATGAGTAAATGCAGCTTACGGGAAGTATAGTGATGAAAGCTTCAGGTATTCATGAACATATCATATAATTTGAATTCCTAATGTTCTCAGAGGCTTTCTTGATGGAAAATATAAAAAAATGAATTCTTTAAGAAAATCAAGTTTTCAACTCTGTTCAGTCTGAAACGTCGTTTAAGAGCATAAAAATGAGTAAATGAAGCTTACGCGAAGTATAGTGATGAAAACTTCAGGTATTCATGAACATATCATATAATTTGAAGTTCTGATGTTCTCAGAGGCTTTCTTGATGGAAAATATTAAAAAAATGAATTCTTTAAGAAAATCAAGTTTTCAACTCTGTTCAGTCTGAAACGTCGTTTAAGAGCATAAAAATGAGTAAATGAAGCTTACGCGAAGTATAGTGATGAAAACTTCAGGTATTCATGAACATATCATATAATTTGAAGTTCTGATGTTCTCAGAGGCTTTCTTGATGGAAAATATAAAAAAAAATGAATTCTTTAAGAAAATCAAGTTTTCAACTCTGTTCAGTCTGAAACGTCGTTTAAGAGCATAAAAATGGGTAACTGCAGCTTCCGGGCAATATAGTGATGAAAGCTTCAGGTTTCACGAATATATCATACAATTTGAAGTTCCGATGTTCGAAGACGCTTTCTTGATGGAAAATATAAAAAAAATGAATTCTATAAGAAAATCTAGTTTTCAACTCTGTTCAGTCTGAACGTCGTTTAAGAGCATAAAAATGGGTAACTGCAGCTTACGGGCAGTATAGTGATGAAAGCGTCAGGTTTCATGAACATATTACACAATTTGATGTTCCGATGTTCTGAGACACTTTCTTGATGGAAAATATAATTAAAAAAAAGAATTCTTTAAGAAAATCTAGTTTTCAACTCTGTTCAGTCTGACACGTCGTTTAAGAGCATAAAAATGAGTAAATGCAGCTTACAAGCAGTATAGTGATGAACGCTTCAGGTATTTAAGAAAGTATCATACAATTTGAAGTTCGGATGTTCGAAGACGCTTTCTTGATGGAAAATATAAAAAAATGAATTCTTTAAGAAAATCTAGTTGTCAACACTTTTCAGTGTGAAACGTCGATTAAGAGCATACAAATGAGAAAATGCTGATTACTGGCAGAGGTGTCAAGTAACGAAGTACAATTACTTCGTTCCTTTACTTAAGTAGGAATTTTGAGTATCTATACTTTACTGGAGTATTTATTTTTCAGACTACTTTTTTACTTCTACTCCTTATGTTTTCACGCAACTATCTGTACTTTCTACTCCCTACTTTAAAAAAAAAATAGCCTCGTTACTATTTCATTTTGGTTTGTTTTTCATTCCGGCTAGCTAGCCAGATAAATCGCGCCATCCGGATAGAGTGAATTTGATTGTGGTTGGATGAGAAGTATATGCCATTCCGACACCCTATTGGTTTTTTACGCGATGCACCTGAACATGACACAAATCAACCGTTACAATCACGTCACTCTAAAGCAAGGACAGCAGAGAAGCCGATTGCAAATATGTCCGTCTCGGAGAACCCGCGACGAGAAATACGCGCCGCCGAATAGCTGTTGTGCCGGGAGGGACAGTCACGTTCAATGCGTGAGACTTGAGAGCCCCGATACTTCCGTCTCTCTGCTCCTCTCTGCCGGCGGTTCCCCGGTCGCGCGAGTTTCTCCAGCGACTGTCTGTTTGAGGTAAATAGGATGTCTATACAGTTGATAGGTTTACAGATGCGCTCCATAGCGGGGAGTTTAAAAAGGAACCAACGCGCCTATGACTTTTTTTTTGCCATGAGATATGGCTGGTATGGACTTTTTTCAACATACATATTACAATACTTATAGGCAACTAGTTATTATCATGTCTTCCGCTCCATGAAATGCATGTTAATGCTCAGTAGTACACATGTGGTACTTTCATTGTAATAAAATGTGATCATTTTCAATGGGCATATTATATTGCAGCTGAAACAGGTAGCCTAGTGCATCCCACATTTTTCAATATACCATTTTAATACAACATTATGGCCTTTAGAAAAATGATTGTTTTGGTGGGGAAGTGCACTATAGGCCCCTGAGAGGCGGCTTAAGAAATCGTACTGAATGGGAAAAAGAAATTCCCCTTACATTACTTTTACTGTTTTACTTTTAAGTAGTTTTGAAACCCAGTACTTTTATACTTTTACTGAAGTAAAAAGCTTGAGTTTATACTTCTACTTTTACAAAAGTATTTCTATATCCTAGTATCTATACTTCTACTTAACCCTCCTGTTGCCATCTGGGTCAAAAAGACCCACTTTCGAGTGTTTATGTGCCTCGTCCCCGGGGTCAGAATGACCCGCGTTTATCGCCGAACTCCTGGCCCCGTCCCTGGGGTCTAAATGACCCGCATTTATCGCCGAGCTCCCGGCCCCGGGGTCAGAATGACCCGCGTTTATCGTCGAGCTCTCGGCCCCCGTCCCCGGAGTTAGAATGACCCGCGTTTATCGTCGAGCTCACAGCCCCCGTCCCCGGAGTTAGAATGACCCGCGTTTATCGTCGAGTTCCCGGCCCCCGTCCCCGGAGTCTGAATGACCCTCGTTTATAGCCGAGCTCCCGGCCTCGCCGTCGTCCCCGGGGTCAGAATGACCCGTGAGCCCTCGGCCTCGTCCTCGGGTCGAAACGACCCGAGTTTTACGTTGTATTACAAGTCATCCCGTATGCTGAATGTAAAAAATAAATAAATAAATGATACAAATAAAGACATGACAAGACAGTTGCATTGTATTTTTTTTCTTACATTTATTTAGTCATCACCAGTGTTACGAGCAACGACACAGAACACACACACACACACACACACACACACACACACACACACACACACACACACACACACACACACACACACACACGCACAAATGTGTCCGCCACAGGATCACGGTTCGAAACGCAGACGACAGACGTAGCCTTCGAATTCCCCCGCGAGCTCTTTCGTTCTCCGGTAGCACTGCGAGCTGTGGTGGGGTCGCTCGGGGTCGCGCTCGGCGGACCGGGGAGCTTCCCCGGGCCCCGTGCGATCCACGGAGCCCGGCTCGCCCGCCAAACGGGCGAACCAACGTTCGGATTCGGTAGCGGCGGCGGCGGCGGCGGCCCGCCCCTCGGGCAATCGCGGAATCGTCAAAGGCCCGGTCCCGGTCCCGGTCCCTGTCCCGGTCCCTGTCCCGGTCGCGTTCCCTCTCTCGATCGACGCTGTCGGACGCGACTCTCCACGCTCTCAGCAGCGGCGGCGGCGCTTGGTCCGCCCTCTGCGGAAACATCACCCGTCGCCTGGCTTCTCGAGCGGGAGCGGAATCGTCCCAGGCCGGCACGGTCGCGGCCAGAGCCCATTCGATCGGCCTGGACGGGATCGCGTTCCAGCCGTTCGACCCGCCCCGCGCTTCTCGTTCTATGAAAGGGGTGTACTTATACGCTGTATTTATACACTATTTATTCACATCTGCGTAATCCCGCGGTCGGCTTCGTTGGTGCACTTGCGCTGATCGAAGGCTCTTTAGCCAAGACGCGAGACGTCATTTCGTACGTGTCCAGATTGTAAAGCCCTCTGAGGCGTTTACCAAAAAAAAGAAAATAATAATAATGTGTATTTGTTATTCTGAGCTATTCAAAATAAACTGAATTGATTCAAATTGAAATGAGGTGTCACAAGTTGTTATGTGCGAATAAGGACACTATGAAAGGGGTGTACTTATACGCTGTATTTATACACAATTTATTCACATCTGCGTAATCACGCGGTCGGCCTCGTTGGTGTGCTCGCGCTGATCGAAGGCTCTTTAGCAAAGACAGATTGACTCCGCAGGACACAGGGTGTGCGAGGAATGAGTGAGGACAACACGAGGGTTATTAATGTGAATACTTTTGACACCGCTGCTTACGGGCAGTATGAAAGCTTAAGTATTTATGAAAGTATCATACAATTTGAAGTTCTGATGTGCTGAGACACTTTATTTATGGAACGGTTTAAAAAAAAAAGAATTGTTGAAGAAAATGTAGTTTTCAAGTCCGTTTAGCCTAAAATGTCGTGTATGAAAATGAGTAAATGCAGCTTTCGGGCAGTAGAGAAATGGAAGCTTCAGGTATTCATTAAAAGCTCACATAATTTGTAGTTCCGCTGTTTTGAAACACTTTCTTGATGGAAAATTTAAAAAAAAAAATCTTTAAGAAAATCTAGTTTTCAACTCTGTTCAGTCGGAAACGTCGTTTAAGAGCATAAAAATGAGTAAATTCATAAACATATCATACAATTTGAAGTGCAGATGTTCTGAGACACTTTCTTGATGGAAAATTTAAAAAAAAATTAATTCTTTTAGAAAATCTTGTTTTCAACTCTGTTCAGTCTGAAACGTCGTTTAAGAGCATAAAAATGAGTAAATGCAGCTTACGGGAAGTATAGTGATGAAAGCTTCAGGTATTCATGAACATATCATATAATTTGAATTCCTGATGTTCTCAGAGGCTTTCTTGATGGAAAATATTTAAACAATTAATTCTTTAAGAAAATCAAGTTTTCAACTCTGTTCAGTCTGAAACGGCGTTTAAGAGCATAAAAATGAGTAAATGCAGCTTACGAGCAGTGTAGTGATGAAAGCTTCAGGTTTCATGAACATATTACACCATTTGATGTTCCGATGTTCTGAGACACTTTCTTGATGGAAAATATAAAAAAAAGAATTCTTTAAGAAAATCTAGTTTTCAACTCTGTTCAGTCTGAAACGTCGTTTAAGAGCATACAAATGGGTAACTGCAGCTTACGGGCAATATAGTGATGAAAGCTTCAGGTATTCATTAACATATCATACAATTTGCAGTGCAGATGTTCTGAGACACTTTCTTGATGGAAATTTAAATAAAAAAAAAGAATTCTTTTAAAAAATCTTGTTTTCAACTCTGTTCAGTCTGATTCGTCGTTTAAGAGCATACAAATGAGTAAATGAAGCTTACGGGAAGTATAGTGATGAACCCTTCAGGTATTTAAGAAAGTATCATACAATTTGAAGTTCCGATGTTCTGAGACACATTCTTGATTGGAAATTTAAAAAAAAAAGAATTCTTTTAGAAAATCTAGTTTTCAACTTTGTTCAGTCTAAAACGTCGTTTAACAGTATAAAAACGATTAAATGCAACTTACAGGCAGTATAGTGATGAAAGCTTCAGGTATTCATGAACATATCATACAATTTGAAGTTCCGATGTTCGAAGACGCTTTCTTGATGGAAAATATATTTTAAAAATGAATTCTTTAAGAAAATGTAGTTTGGCCATAACGATGAGGCTCCCGGAGTGCACGGTGGCTCACACTCCCCTGATGAAAGTTACAGAGTTTTTTCTGAGTAAATTCAATGATAACAAAAGTTGAACGAGTGTGTAGTTTGGGTTTTGGACCACAGGCAAAAACGACTCCCCCGTTGAGCGACCCGTGTCAAGATATGAAATGTGAAAGCTTCGCACACAAGTCACACGAAGCCTCGCCGGCCTCCCAATGATCACAGGACACAGACAGTTGTAGTATATTGTTTTATTTTGTATAGTTATAACCCCCAGTGTAACAAGCAATGGCATACACACACACACACACACACACACACACACACACACACACACACACACACACACACACACACACACACTTCTCCGACCCTGGGTCACAATTTCATGTAATTCCACATCCTCCACTTGTCCTGGGATCAAGGTGTGTCTTTTGGTCCTACAAGCTAGCGGATGGTACCGTTTGAATCGCAACTGCCATATTAGTGGGAGGCAGCAATCTCGAGTGCCTCCGACCTTCTTTTAAAGCTACACTAGCCGAAGAAGCAAAAAAAACAAACAAAATGGCCGTTTTAGAAAAGTGACTTCCCGAGGTCCGAAGAGCTCGTGGCGGGACAGTTGGAACCGCGACGGCCGTATTAGTGGGAGGCAGAAAACTCGAGTCCTTCCGACTTTCTGTAAAAGCTACAGGAGCCGAAGAAGCAAAAAAACAAAATGGCCGATTTAGAAAAGTGACTTCCCGAGGTCCCACGAGCTCGGGGACGGGACCGTTGGAACCGCGACGGCGGCATTAGTGGGAGGCAGAAAACTCGAGTCCTTCCGACTTTCCGCGAAAGCTGCACGAGCCACAGAAGCAAAAACAAAATGGCCGATTTAGAAAACTGTCTTCCCGAGGTCCCTCGAGCTCGGCGACGGGATCGCCGGAACCGCTACGGCCGTATCAGTGGGAGCGCGGCCAACTGGAGTCCTTCCGACTTTCCGTGAACGCTGCACAAGCCGAAGAAGCGAAAACAAAATGGCCGATTTAGAAAAGTGCCTTCCCGAGGTCCCTCGAGCTCGGCGACGGGATCGTCGGAACCGCGACGGCCGTATTAGTGGGAGTGCGGCAAACTCGAGTGCTTCCGACTTTTCGCGAAAGCTGCACGAGCCGCAGAAGCGAAAACAAAATGGCCGATTTAGAAAAGTGCCTTCCCGAGGTCCCTCGAGCTCGGCGACGGGATCGTCGGAACCGCGACGGCCGTATCACTGGGAGCGCATCAAACTCGAGTCCTTCCGACTTTTCGCGAAAGCTGCAGGAGCCGAAGAAGCGAAAACAAAATGGCCGATTTCAAAAACTGCCTTCCCGAGGTCCCGCGAGCACGGCGACGGGATCGTCGGAACCGCGACGGCCGTATTAGTGGGAGCGCGGAAAAACCCGAGTGCTTCCGACTTTTCGCGAAAGCTGCAGGAGCCGAAGAAGCGAAAACAAAATGGCCGATTTAGAAAAGTGCCTTCCCGAGATCGCGCGAGCTCAGCGACGGGACCGTCGGAACCGCGACGGCCGTATTAGTGGGAGGCAGAAAACTCGAGTCCTTCCGACTTTCTGTGAAAGCTACACTAGCCGAAGAACCGAAAACAAAATGGCCGATTTAGAAAAGTGCCTTCCCGAGATCGTGCGAGCTCGGCGACGGGACCGTCGGAACCGCGACGGCCGTATTAGTGGGAGGCAGAAAACTCGAGTCCTTCCGACTTTTCGCGAAAGCTGCACGAGCCGCAGAAGTGAAAACAAAATGGCCGATTTAGAAAAGTGCCTTCCCGAGGTCCCGCGAGCTCGGCGACGGGATCGTCGGAACCGCGACGGCCGTATTAGTGGGAGCGCGGCAAACTCGAGTGCTTCCGACTTTTCGCGAAAGCTGCAGGAGCCGAAGAAGCGAAAACAAAATGGCCGATTTAGAAAAGTGCCTTCCCGAGATCGTGCGAGCTCGGCGACGGGACCGTCGGAACCGCGACGGCCGTATTAGTGGGAGGCAGAAAACTCGAGTCCTTCCGACTTTTCGCGAAAGCTGCACGAGCCACAGAAGTGAAAACAAAATGGCCGATTTAGAAAAGTGCCTTCCCGAGGTTGCGCGAGCTCGGCGACGGGATCGTTGGATCCGCGTCGGCCGTATTAGTGGGAGCGTGGCAAACTCGAGTGCGTCTGACTTTTCGCGAAAGCTGCACGAGCCGAAGAAGCGAAAACAAAATGGCCGATTTAGAAAAGTGCCTTCCCGAGGTCCCGCGAGCTCGGCGAAGGGATCGTCGGAACCGCAACGGCCGTATTTGTGGGAGCGCACTTGAGTCCCTCCGACTTTGGGTGAACGCTGCCCGAGCCAAAGAAGCGAAAACAAAACACTTTCTTGATGGAAATCTAGTTTTCAACTCTGTTCAGTCTGAAACGTCGTTTAAGAGCATAAAAATGAGTTACTGCAGCTTACGGGAAGTATAGTGATGAAAGCTTCAGGTATTCATGAACATAAGATATAATTTGAAGTTCTGATGTTCTCAGAGGCTTTCTTGATGGAAAATATTAAAAAATGAATTCTTTAAGAAAATCAAGTTTTCAACTCTGTTCAGTCTGAAACGTCGTTTAAGAGCATAAAAATGGGTAACTGCAGCTTCCGGGCAATATAGTGATGAAAGCTTCAGGTTTCATGAACATATCATACAATTTGAAGTTCCGATGTTCGAAGACGCTTTCTTGATGGAAAATATAAAAAAATGAATTCTTTAAGAAAATCTAGTTTTCAACACTCTATAGTGTGAAACGTCGATTAAGAGCATAAAAATGAGTAAATGCAGCTTACGGGTGATGAAAGCTTCAGGTATTCATGAACATATCATATAATTTGAATTCCTGATGTTCTCAGAGACTTTCTTGATGGAAAATATAAAAAAAATGAATTCTTTAAGAAAATCTAGTTTTCAACTCTGTTCAGTCTGAAACGTCGTTTAAGAGCATAAAAATAAGTTACTGCAGCTTACTGGCAGTATAGTGATGAAAGCTTCAGGTATTCATGAACATATCATACAATTTGAAGTGCAGATGTTCTGAGACACTTTCTTGATGGAAAATTTAAAAAAAATTAATTCTTTTAGAAAATCTTGTTTTCAACTCTGTTCAGTCTGAATCGTCGTTTAAGAGCATAAAAATGAGTAAATGCAGCTTACGGGAAGTATAGTGATGAAAGCTTCAGGTATTCATGAACATATCATATAATTTGAATTCCTGATGTTCTCAGAGGCTTTCTTGATGGAAAATATAAAAAAATGAATTCTTTAAGAAAATCAAGTTTTCAACTCTGTTCAGTCTGAATCGTCGTTTAAGAGCATAAAAATGAGTAAATGCAGCTTACGGGAAGTATAGTGATGAAAGCTTCAGGTATTCATGAACATATCATATAATTTGAATTCCTGATGTTCTCAGAGGCTTTCTTGATGGAAAATATAAAAAAATTAATTCTTTAAGAAAATCAAGTTTTCAACTCTGTTCAGTCTGAATCGTCGTTTAAGAGCATAAAAATGAGTAAATGCAGCTTACGGGAAGTATAGTGATGAAAGCTTCAGGTATTCATGAACATATCATATAATTTGAATTCCTAATGTTCTCAGAGGCTTTCTTGATGGAAAATATAAAAAAATGAATTCTTTAAGAAAATCAAGTTTTCAACTCTGTTCAGTCTGAAACGTCGTTTAAGAGCATAAAAATGAGTAAATGAAGCTTACGCGAAGTATAGTGATGAAAACTTCAGGTATTCATGAACATATCATATAATTTGAAGTTCTGATGTTCTCAGAGGCTTTCTTGATGGAAAATATTAAAAAAATGAATTCTTTAAGAAAATCAAGTTTTCAACTCTGTTCAGTCTGAAACGTCGTTTAAGAGCATAAAAATGAGTAAATGAAGCTTACGCGAAGTATAGTGATGAAAACTTCAGGTATTCATGAACATATCATATAATTTGAAGTTCTGATGTTCTCAGAGGCTTTCTTGATGGAAAATATAAAAAAAAATGAATTCTTTAAGAAAATCAAGTTTTCAACTCTGTTCAGTCTGAAACGTCGTTTAAGAGCATAAAAATGGGTAACTGCAGCTTCCGGGCAATATAGTGATGAAAGCTTCAGGTTTCACGAATATATCATACAATTTGAAGTTCCGATGTTCGAAGACGCTTTCTTGATGGAAAATATAAAAAAAATGAATTCTATAAGAAAATCTAGTTTTCAACTCTGTTCAGTCTGAACGTCGTTTAAGAGCATAAAAATGGGTAACTGCAGCTTACGGGCAGTATAGTGATGAAAGCGTCAGGTTTCATGAACATATTACACAATTTGATGTTCCGATGTTCTGAGACACTTTCTTGATGGAAAATATAATTAAAAAAAAGAATTCTTTAAGAAAATCTAGTTTTCAACTCTGTTCAGTCTGACACGTCGTTTAAGAGCATAAAAATGAGTAAATGCAGCTTACAAGCAGTATAGTGATGAACGCTTCAGGTATTTAAGAAAGTATCATACAATTTGAAGTTCGGATGTTCGAAGACGCTTTCTTGATGGAAAATATAAAAAAATGAATTCTTTAAGAAAATCTAGTTGTCAACACTTTTCAGTGTGAAACGTCGATTAAGAGCATACAAATGAGAAAATGCTGATTACTGGCAGAGGTGTCAAGTAACGAAGTACAATTACTTCGTTCCTTTACTTAAGTAGGAATTTTGAGTATCTATACTTTACTGGAGTATTTATTTTTCAGACTACTTTTTTACTTCTACTCCTTATGTTTTCACGCAACTATCTGTACTTTCTACTCCCTACTTTAAAAAAAAAATAGCCTCGTTACTATTTCATTTTGGTTTGTTTTTCATTCCGGCTAGCTAGCCAGATAAATCGCGCCATCCGGATAGAGTGAATTTGATTGTGGTTGGATGAGAAGTATATGCCATTCCGACACCCTATTGGTTTTTTACGCGATGCACCTGAACATGACACAAATCAACCGTTACAATCACGTCACTCTAAAGCAAGGACAGCAGAGAAGCCGATTGCAAATATGTCCGTCTCGGAGAACCCGCGACGAGAAATACGCGCCGCCGAATAGCTGTTGTGCCGGGAGGGACAGTCACGTTCAATGCGTGAGACTTGAGAGCCCCGATACTTCCGTCTCTCTGCTCCTCTCTGCCGGCGGTTCCCCGGTCGCGCGAGTTTCTCCAGCGACTGTCTGTTTGAGGTAAATAGGATGTCTATACAGTTGATAGGTTTACAGATGCGCTCCATAGCGGGGAGTTTAAAAAGGAACCAACGCGCCTATGACTTTTTTTTTGCCATGAGATATGGCTGGTATGGACTTTTTTCAACATACATATTACAATACTTATAGGCAACTAGTTATTATCATGTCTTCCGCTCCATGAAATGCATGTTAATGCTCAGTAGTACACATGTGGTACTTTCATTGTAATAAAATGTGATCATTTTCAATGGGCATATTATATTGCAGCTGAAACAGGTAGCCTAGTGCATCCCACATTTTTCAATATACCATTTTAATACAACATTATGGCCTTTAGAAAAATGATTGTTTTGGTGGGGAAGTGCACTATAGGCCCCTGAGAGGCGGCTTAAGAAATCGTACTGAATGGGAAAAAGAAATTCCCCTTACATTACTTTTACTGTTTTACTTTTAAGTAGTTTTGAAACCCAGTACTTTTATACTTTTACTGAAGTAAAAAGCTTGAGTTTATACTTCTACTTTTACAAAAGTATTTCTATATCCTAGTATCTATACTTCTACTTAACCCTCCTGTTGCCATCTGGGTCAAAAAGACCCACTTTCGAGTGTTTATGTGCCTCGTCCCCGGGGTCAGAATGACCCGCGTTTATCGCCGAACTCCTGGCCCCGTCCCTGGGGTCTAAATGACCCGCATTTATCGCCGAGCTCCCGGCCCCGGGGTCAGAATGACCCGCGTTTATCGTCGAGCTCTCGGCCCCCGTCCCCGGAGTTAGAATGACCCGCGTTTATCGTCGAGCTCACAGCCCCCGTCCCCGGAGTTAGAATGACCCGCGTTTATCGTCGAGTTCCCGGCCCCCGTCCCCGGGGTCTGAATGACCCTCGTTTATAGCCGAGCTCCCGGCCTCGCCGTCGTCCCCGGGGTCAGAATGACCCGTGAGCCCTCGGCCTCGTCCTCGGGTCGAAACGACCCGAGTTTTACGTTGTATTACAAGTCATCCCGTATGCTGAATGTAAAAAATAAATAAATAAATGATACAAATAAAGACATGACAAGACAGTTGCATTGTATTTTTTTTCTTACATTTATTTAGTCATCACCAGTGTTACGAGCAACGACACAGAACACACACACACACACACACACACACACACACACACACACACACACACACACACACACACACACACACACACGCACAAATGTGTCCGCCACAGGATCACGGTTCGAAACGCAGACGACAGACGTAGCCTTCGAATTCCCCCGCGAGCTCTTTCGTTCTCCGGTAGCACTGCGAGCTGTGGTGGGGTCGCTCGGGGTCGCGCTCGGCGGACCGGGGAGCTTCCCCGGGCCCCGTGCGATCCACGGAGCCCGGCTCGCCCGCCAAACGGGCGAACCAACGTTCGGATTCGGTAGCGGCGGCGGCGGCGGCGGCCCGCCCCTCGGGCAATCGCGGAATCGTCAAAGGCCCGGTCCCGGTCCCGGTCCCTGTCCCGGTCCCTGTCCCGGTCGCGTTCCCTCTCTCGATCGACGCTGTCGGACGCGACTCTCCACGCTCTCAGCAGCGGCGGCGGCGCTTGGTCCGCCCTCTGCGGAAACATCACCCGTCGCCTGGCTTCTCGAGCGGGAGCGGAATCGTCCCAGGCCGGCACGGTCGCGGCCAGAGCCCATTCGATCGGCCTGGACGGGATCGCGTTCCAGCCGTTCGACCCGCCCCGCGCTTCTCGTTCTATGAAAGGGGTGTACTTATACGCTGTATTTATACACTATTTATTCACATCTGCGTAATCCCGCGGTCGGCTTCGTTGGTGCACTTGCGCTGATCGAAGGCTCTTTAGCCAAGACGCGAGACGTCATTTCGTACGTGTCCAGATTGTAAAGCCCTCTGAGGCGTTTACCAAAAAAAAGAAAATAATAATAATGTGTATTTGTTATTCTGAGCTATTCAAAATAAACTGAATTGATTCAAATTGAAATGAGGTGTCACAAGTTGTTATGTGCGAATAAGGACACTATGAAAGGGGTGTACTTATACGCTGTATTTATACACAATTTATTCACATCTGCGTAATCACGCGGTCGGCCTCGTTGGTGTGCTCGCGCTGATCGAAGGCTCTTTAGCAAAGACAGATTGACTCCGCAGGACACAGGGTGTGCGAGGAATGAGTGAGGACAACACGAGGGTTATTAATGTGAATACTTTTGACACCGCTGCTTACGGGCAGTATGAAAGCTTAAGTATTTATGAAAGTATCATACAATTTGAAGTTCTGATGTGCTGAGACACTTTATTTATGGAACGGTTTAAAAAAAAAAGAATTGTTGAAGAAAATGTAGTTTTCAAGTCCGTTTAGCCTAAAATGTCGTGTATGAAAATGAGTAAATGCAGCTTTCGGGCAGTAGAGAAATGGAAGCTTCAGGTATTCATTAAAAGCTCACATAATTTGTAGTTCCGCTGTTTTGAAACACTTTCTTGATGGAAAATTTAAAAAAAAAAATCTTTAAGAAAATCTAGTTTTCAACTCTGTTCAGTCGGAAACGTCGTTTAAGAGCATAAAAATGAGTAAATTCATAAACATATCATACAATTTGAAGTGCAGATGTTCTGAGACACTTTCTTGATGGAAAATTTAAAAAAAAATTAATTCTTTTAGAAAATCTTGTTTTCAACTCTGTTCAGTCTGAAACGTCGTTTAAGAGCATAAAAATGAGTAAATGCAGCTTACGGGAAGTATAGTGATGAAAGCTTCAGGTATTCATGAACATATCATATAATTTGAATTCCTGATGTTCTCAGAGGCTTTCTTGATGGAAAATATTTAAACAATTAATTCTTTAAGAAAATCAAGTTTTCAACTCTGTTCAGTCTGAAACGGCGTTTAAGAGCATAAAAATGAGTAAATGCAGCTTACGAGCAGTGTAGTGATGAAAGCTTCAGGTTTCATGAACATATTACACCATTTGATGTTCCGATGTTCTGAGACACTTTCTTGATGGAAAATATAAAAAAAAGAATTCTTTAAGAAAATCTAGTTTTCAACTCTGTTCAGTCTGAAACGTCGTTTAAGAGCATACAAATGGGTAACTGCAGCTTACGGGCAATATAGTGATGAAAGCTTCAGGTATTCATTAACATATCATACAATTTGCAGTGCAGATGTTCTGAGACACTTTCTTGATGGAAATTTAAAAAAAAAAAAGAATTCTTTTAAAAAATCTTGTTTTCAACTCTGTTCAGTCTGATTCGTCGTTTAAGAGCATACAAATGAGTAAATGAAGCTTACGGGAAGTATAGTGATGAACCCTTCAGGTATTTAAGAAAGTATCATACAATTTGAAGTTCCGATGTTCTGAGACACATTCTTGATTGGAAATTTAAAAAAAAAAGAATTCTTTTAGAAAATCTAGTTTTCAACTTTGTTCAGTCTAAAACGTCGTTTAACAGTATAAAAACGATTAAATGCAACTTACAGGCAGTATAGTGATGAAAGCTTCAGGTATTCATGAACATATCATACAATTTGAAGTTCCGATGTTCGAAGACGCTTTCTTGATGGAAAATATATTTTAAAAATGAATTCTTTAAGAAAATGTAGTTTGGCCATAACGATGAGGCTCCCGGAGTGCACGGTGGCTCACACTCCCCTGATGAAAGTTACAGAGTTTTTTCTGAGTAAATTCAATGATAACAAAAGTTGAACGAGTGTGTAGTTTGGGTTTTGGACCACAGGCAAAAACGACTCCCCCGTTGAGCGACCCGTGTCAAGATATGAAATGTGAAAGCTTCGCACACAAGTCACACGAAGCCTCGCCGGCCTCCCAATGATCACAGGACACAGACAGTTGTAGTATATTGTTTTATTTTGTATAGTTATAACCCCCAGTGTAACAAGCAATGGCATACACACACACACACACACACACACACACACACACACACACACACACACACACACACACACACACACACACACACACTTCTCCGACCCTGGGTCACAATTTCATGTAATTCCACATCCTCCACTTGTCCTGGGATCAAGGTGTGTCTTTTGGTCCTACAAGCTAGCGGATGGTACCGTTTGAATCGCAACTGCCATATTAGTGGGAGGCAGCAATCTCGAGTGCCTCCGACCTTCTTTTAAAGCTACACTAGCCGAAGAAGCAAAAAAAACAAACAAAATGGCCGTTTTAGAAAAGTGACTTCCCGAGGTCCGAAGAGCTCGTGGCGGGACAGTTGGAACCGCGACGGCCGTATTAGTGGGAGGCAGAAAACTCGAGTCCTTCCGACTTTCTGTAAAAGCTACAGGAGCCGAAGAAGCAAAAAAACAAAATGGCCGATTTAGAAAAGTGACTTCCCGAGGTCCCACGAGCTCGGGGACGGGACCGTTGGAACCGCGACGGCGGCATTAGTGGGAGGCAGAAAACTCGAGTCCTTCCGACTTTCCGCGAAAGCTGCACGAGCCACAGAAGCAAAAACAAAATGGCCGATTTAGAAAACTGTCTTCCCGAGGTCCCTCGAGCTCGGCGACGGGATCGCCGGAACCGCTACGGCCGTATCAGTGGGAGCGCGGCCAACTGGAGTCCTTCCGACTTTCCGTGAACGCTGCACAAGCCGAAGAAGCGAAAACAAAATGGCCGATTTAGAAAAGTGCCTTCCCGAGGTCCCTCGAGCTCGGCGACGGGATCGTCGGAACCGCGACGGCCGTATTAGTGGGAGTGCGGCAAACTCGAGTGCTTCCGACTTTTCGCGAAAGCTGCACGAGCCGCAGAAGCGAAAACAAAATGGCCGATTTAGAAAAGTGCCTTCCCGAGGTCCCTCGAGCTCGGCGACGGGATCGTCGGAACCGCGACGGCCGTATCACTGGGAGCGCATCAAACTCGAGTCCTTCCGACTTTTCGCGAAAGCTGCAGGAGCCGAAGAAGCGAAAACAAAATGGCCGATTTCAAAAACTGCCTTCCCGAGGTCCCGCGAGCACGGCGACGGGATCGTCGGAACCGCGACGGCCGTATTAGTGGGAGCGCGGAAAAACCCGAGTGCTTCCGACTTTTCGCGAAAGCTGCAGGAGCCGAAGAAGCGAAAACAAAATGGCCGATTTAGAAAAGTGCCTTCCCGAGATCGCGCGAGCTCAGCGACGGGACCGTCGGAACCGCGACGGCCGTATTAGTGGGAGGCAGAAAACTCGAGTCCTTCCGACTTTCTGTGAAAGCTACACTAGCCGAAGAACCGAAAACAAAATGGCCGATTTAGAAAAGTGCCTTCCCGAGATCGTGCGAGCTCGGCGACGGGACCGTCGGAACCGCGACGGCCGTATTAGTGGGAGGCAGAAAACTCGAGTCCTTCCGACTTTTCGCGAAAGCTGCACGAGCCGCAGAAGTGAAAACAAAATGGCCGATTTAGAAAAGTGCCTTCCCGAGGTCCCGCGAGCTCGGCGACGGGATCGTCGGAACCGCGACGGCCGTATTAGTGGGAGCGCGGCAAACTCGAGTGCTTCCGACTTTTCGCGAAAGCTGCAGGAGCCGAAGAAGCGAAAACAAAATGGCCGATTTAGAAAAGTGCCTTCCCGAGATCGTGCGAGCTCGGCGACGGGACCGTCGGAACCGCGACGGCCGTATTAGTGGGAGGCAGAAAACTCGAGTCCTTCCGACTTTTCGCGAAAGCTGCACGAGCCACAGAAGTGAAAACAAAATGGCCGATTTAGAAAAGTGCCTTCCCGAGGTCCCGTGAGCTCGGCGACGGGATCGTCGGAACCGCGACGGCCGTATTAGTGGGAGCGCGGCAAACTCGAGTGCTTCCGACTTTTCGCGAAAGCTGCAGGAGCCGAAGAAGCGAAAACAAAATGGCCGATTTAGAAAAGTGCCTTCCCGAGATCGTGCGAGCTCGGCGACGGGACCGTCGGAACCGCGACGGCCGTATTAGTGGGAGGCAGAAAATTCGAGTCCTTCCGACTTTCTGTGAAAGCTACACTAGCCAAAGAAGCGAAAACAAAATGGCCGATTTAGAAAAGTGCCTTCCCGAGGTCCCGCGAGCTCGGCGACGGGATCGTCGGAACCGCGACGGCCGTATCAGTGGGAGCGCATCAAACTCGAGTCCTTCCGACTTTTCGCGAAAGCTGCACGAGCCGAAGAAGTGAAAACAAAATGGCCGATTTCAAAAACTGCCTTCCCGAGGTCCCGCGAGCACGGCGACGGGATCGTCGGAACCGCGACGGCCGTATTAGTGGGAGTGCGGCAAACTCGAGTGCTTCCGACTTTTCGCGAAGGCTGCAGGAGCCGAAGAAGCGAAAACAAAATGGCCGATTTAGAAAAGTGCCTTCCCGAGATCGCGCGAGCTCAGCCACGGGACCGTCGGAACCGCGACGGCCGTATTAGTGGGAGGCAGAAAACTCGAGTCCTTCCGACTTTCTGTGAAAGCTACACTAGCCGAAGAACCGAAAACAAAATGGCCGATTTAGAAAAGTGCCTTCCCGAGATCGTGCGAGCTCGGCGACGGGACCGTCGGAACCGCGACGGCCGTATTAGTGGGAGGCAGAAAACTCGAGTCCTTCCGACTTTTCGCGAAAGCTGCACGAGCCGCAGAAGTGAAAACAAAATGGCCGATTTAGAAAAGTGCCTTCCCGAGGTCCCGCGAGCTCGGCGACGGGATCGTCGGAACCGCGACGGCCGTATTAGTGGGAGCGCGGCAAACTCGAGTGCTTCCGACTTTTCGCGAAAGCTGCAGGAGCCGAAGAAGCGAAAACAAAATGGCCGATTTAGAAAAGTGCCTTCCCGAGATCGTGCGAGCTCGGCGACGGGACCGTCGGAACCGCGACGGCCGTATTAGTGGGAGGCAGAAAACTTGAGTCCTTCCGACTTTCTGTGAAAGCTACACTAGCCGAAGAAGCGAAAACAAAATGGCCGATTTAGAAAAGTGCCTTCCCGAGGTCCCGCGAGCTCGGCGACGGGATCGTCGGAACCGCGACGGCCGTATCAGTGGGAGCGCGGCAAACTCGAGTGCTTCCGACTTTTCGCGAAAGCTGCAGGAGCCGAAGAAGCGAAAACAAAATGGCCGATTTAGAAAAGTGCCTTCCCGAGATCGTGCGAGCTCGGCGACGGGACCGTCGGAACCGCGACGGCCGTATTAGTGGGAGGCAGAAAATTTGAGTCCTTCCGACTTTCTGTGAAAGCTACACTAGCCGAAGAAGCGAAAACAAAATGGCCGATTTAGAAAAGTGCCTTCCCGAGGTTGCGCGAGCTCGGCGACGGGACCGTTGGATCCGCGTCGGCCGTATTAGTGGGAGCGTGGCAAACTCGAGTGCGTCTGACTTTTCGCGAAAGCTGCACGAGCCGAAGAAGCGAAAACAAAATGGCCGATTTGAAAAACTGCCTCCCCGAGGTCCCGCGAGCTCGGCGACGGGATCGTCGGAACCGCGACGGCCGTATCAGTGGGAGCGCAGCAAACTCGAGTCCCTCCGACTTTGGGTGAACGCTGCCCGAGCCGAAGAAGCGAAAACAAAATGGCCGATTTAGAAAAGTGCCTTCCCGAGGTCCCGCGAGCTCGGCGAAGGGATCGTCGGAACCGCAACGGCCGTATTTGTGGGAGCGCACTTGAGTCCCTCCGACTTTGGGTGAACGCTGCCCGAGCCAAAGAAGCGAAAACAAAACACTTTCTTGATGGAAATCTAGTTTTCAACTCTGTTCAGTCTGAAACGTCGTTTAAGAGCATAAAAATGAGTTACTGCAGCTTACGGGAAGTATAGTGATGAAAGCTTCAGGTATTCATGAACATAAGATATAATTTGAAGTTCTGATGTTCTCAGAGGCTTTCTTGATGGAAAATATTAAAAAATGAATTCTTTAAGAAAATCAAGTTTTCAACTCTGTTCAGTCTGAAACGTCGTTTAAGAGCATAAAAATGGGTAACTGCAGCTTCCGGGCAATATAGTGATGAAAGCTTCAGGTTTCATGAACATATCATACAATTTGAAGTTCCGATGTTCGAAGACGCTTTCTTGATGGAAAATATAAAAAAATGAATTCTTTAAGAAAATCTAGTTTTCAACACTCTATAGTGTGAAACGTCGATTAAGAGCATAAAAATGAGTAAATGCAGCTTACGGGTGATGAAAGCTTCAGGTATTCATGAACATATCATATAATTTGAATTCCTGATGTTCTCAGAGACTTTCTTGATGGAAAATATAAAAAAATGAATTCTTTAAGAAAATCTAGTTTTCAACTCTGTTCAGTCTGAAACGTCGTTTAAGAGCATAAAAATAAGTTACTGCAGCTTACTGGCAGTATAGTGATGAAAGCTTCAGGTATTCATGAACATATCATACAATTTGAAGTGCAGATGTTCTGAGACACTTTCTTGATGGAAAATTTAAAAAAAATTAATTCTTTTAGAAAATCTTGTTTTCAACTCTGTTCAGTCTGAATCGTCGTTTAAGAGCATAAAAATGAGTAAATGCAGCTTACGGGAAGTATAGTGATGAAAGCTTCAGGTATTCATGAACATATCATATAATTTGAATTCCTGATGTTCTCAGAGGCTTTCTTGATGGAAAATATAAAAAAATGAATTCTTTAAGAAAATCAAGTTTTCAACTCTGTTCAGTCTGAATCGTCGTTTAAGAGCATAAAAATGAGTAAATGCAGCTTACGGGAAGTATAGTGATGAAAGCTTCAGGTATTCATGAACATATCATATAATTTGAATTCCTGATGTTCTCAGAGGCTTTCTTGATGGAAAATATAAAAAAATGAATTCTTTAAGAAAATCAAGTTTTCAACTCTGTTCAGTCTGAATCGTCGTTTAAGAGCATAAAAATGAGTAAATGCAGCTTACGGGAAGTATAGTGATGAAAGCTTCAGGTATTCATGAACATATCATATAATTTGAATTCCTAATGTTCTCAGAGGCTTTCTTGATGGAAAATATAAAAAAATGAATTCTTTAAGAAAATCAAGTTTTCAACTCTGTTCAGTCTGAAACGTCGTTTAAGAGCATAAAAATGAGTAAATGAAGCTTACGCGAAGTATAGTGATGAAAACTTCAGGTATTCATGAACATATCATATAATTTGAAGTTCTGATGTTCTCAGAGGCTTTCTTGATGGAAAATATTAAAAAAATGAATTCTTTAAGAAAATCAAGTTTTCAACTCTGTTCAGTCTGAAACGTCGTTTAAGAGCATAAAAATGAGTAAATGAAGCTTACGCGAAGTATAGTGATGAAAACTTCAGGTATTCATGAACATATCATATAATTTGAAGTTCTGATGTTCTCAGAGGCTTTCTTGATGGAAAATATAAAAAAAAATGAATTCTTTAAGAAAATCAAGTTTTCAACTCTGTTCAGTCTGAAACGTCGTTTAAGAGCATAAAAATGGGTAACTGCAGCTTCCGGGCAATATAGTGATGAAAGCTTCAGGTTTCACGAATATATCATACAATTTGAAGTTCCGATGTTCGAAGACGCTTTCTTGATGGAAAATATAAAAAAAATGAATTCTATAAGAAAATCTAGTTTTCAACTCTGTTCAGTCTGAACGTCGTTTAAGAGCATAAAAATGGGTAACTGCAGCTTACGGGCAGTATAGTGATGAAAGCGTCAGGTTTCATGAACATATTACACAATTTGATGTTCCGATGTTCTGAGACACTTTCTTGATGGAAAATATAATTAAAAAAAAGAATTCTTTAAGAAAATCTAGTTTTCAACTCTGTTCAGTCTGACACGTCGTTTAAGAGCATAAAAATGAGTAAATGCAGCTTACAAGCAGTATAGTGATGAACGCTTCAGGTATTTAAGAAAGTATCATACAATTTGAAGTTCGGATGTTCGAAGACGCTTTCTTGATGGAAAATATAAAAAAATGAATTCTTTAAGAAAATCTAGTTGTCAACACTTTTCAGTGTGAAACGTCGATTAAGAGCATACAAATGAGAAAATGCTGATTACTGGCAGAGGTGTCAAGTAACGAAGTACAATTACTTCGTTCCTTTACTTAAGTAGGAATTTTGAGTATCTATACTTTACTGGAGTATTTATTTTTCAGACTACTTTTTTACTTCTACTCCTTATGTTTTCACGCAACTATCTGTACTTTCTACTCCCTACTTTAAAAAAAAAATAGCCTCGTTACTATTTCATTTTGGTTTGTTTTTCATTCCGGCTAGCTAGCCAGATAAATCGCGCCATCCGGATAGAGTGAATTTGATTGTGGTTGGATGAGAAGTATATGCCATTCCGACACCCTATTGGTTTTTTACGCGATGCACCTGAACATGACACAAATCAACCGTTACAATCACGTCACTCTAAAGCAAGGACAGCAGAGAAGCCGATTGCAAATATGTCCGTCTCGGAGAACCCGCGACGAGAAATACGCGCCGCCGAATAGCTGTTGTGCCGGGAGGGACAGTCACGTTCAATGCGTGAGACTTGAGAGCCCCGATACTTCCGTCTCTCTGCTCCTCTCTGCCGGCGGTTCCCCGGTCGCGCGAGTTTCTCCAGCGACTGTCTGTTTGAGGTAAATAGGATGTCTATACAGTTGATAGGTTTACAGATGCGCTCCATAGCGGGGAGTTTAAAAAGGAACCAACGCGCCTATGACTTTTTTTTTGCCATGAGATATGGCTGGTATGGACTTTTTTCAACATACATATTACAATACTTATAGGCAACTAGTTATTATCATGTCTTCCGCTCCATGAAATGCATGTTAATGCTCAGTAGTACACATGTGGTACTTTCATTGTAATAAAATGTGATCATTTTCAATGGGCATATTATATTGCAGCTGAAACAGGTAGCCTAGTGCATCCCACATTTTTCAATATACCATTTTAATACAACATTATGGCCTTTAGAAAAATGATTGTTTTGGTGGGGAAGTGCACTATAGGCCCCTGAGAGGCGGCTTAAGAAATCGTACTGAATGGGAAAAAGAAATTCCCCTTACATTACTTTTACTGTTTTACTTTTAAGTAGTTTTGAAACCCAGTACTTTTATACTTTTACTGAAGTAAAAAGCTTGAGTTTATACTTCTACTTTTACAAAAGTATTTCTATATCCTAGTATCTATACTTCTACTTAACCCTCCTGTTGCCATCTGGGTCAAAAAGACCCACTTTCGAGTGTTTATGTGCCTCGTCCCCGGGGTCAGAATGACCCGCGTTTATCGCCGAACTCCTGGCCCCGTCCCTGGGGTCTAAATGACCCGCATTTATCGCCGAGCTCCCGGCCCCGGGGTCAGAATGACCCGCGTTTATCGTCGAGCTCTCGGCCCCCGTCCCCGGAGTTAGAATGACCCGCGTTTATCGTCGAGCTCACAGCCCCCGTCCCCGGAGTTAGAATGACCCGCGTTTATCGTCGAGTTCCCGGCCCCCGTCCCCGGGGTCTGAATGACCCTCGTTTATAGCCGAGCTCCCGGCCTCGCCGTCGTCCCCGGGGTCAGAATGACCCGTGAGCCCTCGGCCTCGTCCTCGGGTCGAAACGACCCGAGTTTTACGTTGTATTACAAGTCATCCCGTATGCTGAATGTAAAAAATAAATAAATAAATGATACAAATAAAGACATGACAAGACAGTTGCATTGTATTTTTTTTCTTACATTTATTTAGTCATCACCAGTGTTACGAGCAACGACACAGAACACACACACACACACACACACACACACACACACACACACACACACACACACACACACACACACACACACACACACACGCACAAATGTGTCCGCCACAGGATCACGGTTCGAAACGCAGACGACAGACGTAGCCTTCGAATTCCCCCGCGAGCTCTTTCGTTCTCCGGTAGCACTGCGAGCTGTGGTGGGGTCGCTCGGGGTCGCGCTCGGCGGACCGGGGAGCTTCCCCGGGCCCCGTGCGATCCACGGAGCCCGGCTCGCCCGCCAAACGGGCGAACCAACGTTCGGATTCGGTAGCGGCGGCGGCGGCGGCGGCCCGCCCCTCGGGCAATCGCGGAATCGTCAAAGGCCCGGTCCCGGTCCCGGTCCCTGTCCCGGTCCCTGTCCCGGTCGCGTTCCCTCTCTCGATCGACGCTGTCGGACGCGACTCTCCACGCTCTCAGCAGCGGCGGCGGCGCTTGGTCCGCCCTCTGCGGAAACATCACCCGTCGCCTGGCTTCTCGAGCGGGAGCGGAATCGTCCCAGGCCGGCACGGTCGCGGCCAGAGCCCATTCGATCGGCCTGGACGGGATCGCGTTCCAGCCGTTCGACCCGCCCCGCGCTTCTCGTTCTATGAAAGGGGTGTACTTATACGCTGTATTTATACACTATTTATTCACATCTGCGTAATCCCGCGGTCGGCTTCGTTGGTGCACTTGCGCTGATCGAAGGCTCTTTAGCCAAGACGCGAGACGTCATTTCGTACGTGTCCAGATTGTAAAGCCCTCTGAGGCGTTTACCAAAAAAAAGAAAATAATAATAATGTGTATTTGTTATTCTGAGCTATTCAAAATAAACTGAATTGATTCAAATTGAAATGAGGTGTCACAAGTTGTTATGTGCGAATAAGGACACTATGAAAGGGGTGTACTTATACGCTGTATTTATACACAATTTATTCACATCTGCGTAATCACGCGGTCGGCCTCGTTGGTGTGCTCGCGCTGATCGAAGGCTCTTTAGCAAAGACAGATTGACTCCGCAGGACACAGGGTGTGCGAGGAATGAGTGAGGACAACACGAGGGTTATTAATGTGAATACTTTTGACACCGCTGCTTACGGGCAGTATGAAAGCTTAAGTATTTATGAAAGTATCATACAATTTGAAGTTCTGATGTGCTGAGACACTTTATTTATGGAACGGTTTAAAAAAAAAAGAATTGTTGAAGAAAATGTAGTTTTCAAGTCCGTTTAGCCTAAAATGTCGTGTATGAAAATGAGTAAATGCAGCTTTCGGGCAGTAGAGAAATGGAAGCTTCAGGTATTCATTAAAAGCTCACATAATTTGTAGTTCCGCTGTTTTGAAACACTTTCTTGATGGAAAATTTAAAAAAAAAAATCTTTAAGAAAATCTAGTTTTCAACTCTGTTCAGTCGGAAACGTCGTTTAAGAGCATAAAAATGAGTAAATTCATAAACATATCATACAATTTGAAGTGCAGATGTTCTGAGACACTTTCTTGATGGAAAATTTAAAAAAAAATTAATTCTTTTAGAAAATCTTGTTTTCAACTCTGTTCAGTCTGAATCGTCGTTTAAGAGCATAAAAATGAGTAAATGCAGCTTACGGGAAGTATAGTGATGAAAGCTTCAGGTATTCATGAACATATCATATAATTTGAATTCCTGATGTTCTCAGAGGCTTTCTTGATGGAAAATATTTAAACAATTAATTCTTTAAGAAAATCAAGTTTTCAACTCTGTTCAGTCTGAAACGGCGTTTAAGAGCATAAAAATGAGTAAATGCAGCTTACGAGCAGTGTAGTGATGAAAGCTTCAGGTTTCATGAACATATTACACCATTTGATGTTCCGATGTTCTGAGACACTTTCTTGATGGAAAATATAAAAAAAAGAATTCTTTAAGAAAATCTAGTTTTCAACTCTGTTCAGTCTGAAACGTCGTTTAAGAGCATACAAATGGGTAACTGCAGCTTACGGGCAATATAGTGATGAAAGCTTCAGGTATTCATTAACATATCATACAATTTGCAGTGCAGATGTTCTGAGACACTTTCTTGATGGAAATTTAAATAAAAAAAAAGAATTCTTTTAAAAAATCTTGTTTTCAACTCTGTTCAGTCTGATTCGTCGTTTAAGAGCATACAAATGAGTAAATGAAGCTTACGGGAAGTATAGTGATGAACCCTTCAGGTATTTAAGAAAGTATCATACAATTTGAAGTTCCGATGTTCTGAGACACATTCTTGATTGGAAATTTAAAAAAAAAAGAATTCTTTTAGAAAATCTAGTTTTCAACTTTGTTCAGTCTAAAACGTCGTTTAACAGTATAAAAACGATTAAATGCAACTTACAGGCAGTATAGTGATGAAAGCTTCAGGTATTCATGAACATATCATACAATTTGAAGTTCCGATGTTCGAAGACGCTTTCTTGATGGAAAATATATTTTAAAAATAAATTCTTTAAGAAAATGTAGTTTGGCCATAACGATGAGGCTCCCGGAGTGCACGGTGGCTCACACTCCCCTGATGAAAGTTACAGAGTTTTTTCTGAGTAAATTCAATGATAACAAAAGTTGAACGAGTGTGTAGTTTGGGTTTTGGACCACAGGCAAAAACGACTCCCCCGTTGAGCGACCCGTGTCAAGATATGAAATGTGAAAGCTTCGCACACAAGTCACACGAAGCCTCGCCGGCCTCCCAATGATCACAGGACACAGACAGTTGTAGTATATTGTTTTATTTTGTATAGTTATAACCCCCAGTGTAACAAGCAATGGCATACACACACACACACACACACACACACACACACACACACACACACACACACACACACACACACACACACACACACACACACACACACACACTTCTCCGACCCTGGGTCACAATTTCATGTAATTCCACATCCTCCACTTGTCCTGGGATCAAGGTGTGTCTTTTGGTCCTACAAGCTAGCGGATGGTACCGTTTGAATCGCAACTGCCATATTAGTGGGAGGCAGCAATCTCGAGTGCCTCCGACCTTCTTTTAAAGCTACACTAGCCGAAGAAGCAAAAAAAACAAACAAAATGGCCGTTTTAGAAAAGTGACTTCCCGAGGTCCGAAGAGCTCGTGGCGGGACAGTTGGAACCGCGACGGCCGTATTAGTGGGAGGCAGAAAACTCGAGTCCTTCCGACTTTCTGTAAAAGCTACAGGAGCCGAAGAAGCAAAAAAACAAAATGGCCGATTTAGAAAAGTGACTTCCCGAGGTCCCACGAGCTCGGGGACGGGACCGTTGGAACCGCGACGGCGGCATTAGTGGGAGGCAGAAAACTCGAGTCCTTCCGACTTTCCGCGAAAGCTGCACGAGCCACAGAAGCAAAAACAAAATGGCCGATTTAGAAAACTGTCTTCCCGAGGTCCCTCGAGCTCGGCGACGGGATCGCCGGAACCGCTACGGCCGTATCAGTGGGAGCGCGGCCAACTGGAGTCCTTCCGACTTTCCGTGAACGCTGCACAAGCCGAAGAAGCGAAAACAAAATGGCCGATTTAGAAAAGTGCCTTCCCGAGGTCCCTCGAGCTCGGCGACGGGATCGTCGGAACCGCGACGGCCGTATTAGTGGGAGCGCGGAAAAACCCGAGTGCTTCCGACTTTTCGCGAAAGCTGCAGGAGCCGAAGAAGCGAAAACAAAATGGCCGATTTAGAAAAGTGCCTTCCCGAGATCGCGCGAGCTCAGCGACGGGACCGTCGGAACCGCGACGGCCGTATTAGTGGGAGGCAGAAAACTCGAGTCCTTCCGACTTTCTGTGAAAGCTACACTAGCCGAAGAACTGAAAACAAAATGGCCGATTTAGAAAAGTGCCTTCCCGAGATCGTGCGAGCTCGGCGACGGGACCGTCGGAACCGCGACGGCCGTATTAGTGGGAGGCAGAAAATTCGAGTCCTTCCGACTTTCTGTGAAAGCTACACTAGCCGAAGAAGCGAAAACAAAATGGCCGATTTAGAAAAGTGCCTTCCCGAGGTCCCGCGAGCTCGGCGACGGGATCGTCGGAACCGCGACGGCCGTATCAGTGGGAGCGCATCAAACTCGAGTCCTTCCGACTTTTCGCGAAAGCTGCACGAGCCGAAGAAGTGAAAACAAAATGGCCGATTTCAAAAACTGCCTTCCCGAGGTCCCGCGAGCACGGCGACGGGATCGTCGGAACCGCGACGGCCGTATTAGTGGGAGTGCGGCAAACTCGAGTGCTTCCGACTTTTCGCGAAGGCTGCAGGAGCCGAAGAAGCGAAAACAAAATGGCCGATTTAGAAAAGTGCCTTCCCGAGATCGCGCGAGCTCAGCGACGGGACCGTCGGAACCGCGACGGCCGTATTAGTGGGAGGCAGAAAACTCGAGTCCTTCCGACTTTCTGTGAAAGCTACACTAGCCGAAGAACCGAAAACAAAATGGCCGATTTAGAAAAGTGCCTTCCCGAGATCGTGCGAGCTCGGCGACGGGACCGTCGGAACCGCGACGGCCGTATTAGTGGGAGGCAGAAAACTCGAGTCCTTCCGACTTTTCGCGAAAGCTGCACGAGCCGCAGAAGTGAAAACAAAATGGCCGATTTAGAAAAGTGCCTTCCCGAGGTCCCGCGAGCTCGGCGACGGGATCGTCGGAACCGCGACGGCCGTATTAGTGGGAGCGCGGCAAACTCGAGTGCTTCCGACTTTTCGCGAAAGCTGCAGGAGCCGAAGAAGCGAAAACAAAATGGCCGATTTAGAAAAGTGCCTTCCCGAGATCGTGCGAGCTCGGCGACGGGACCGTCGGAACCGCGACGGCCGTATTAGTGGGAGGCAGAAAACTTGAGTCCTTCCGACTTTCTGTGAAAGCTACACTAGCCGAAGAAGCGAAAACAAAATGGCCGATTTAGAAAAGTGCCTTCCCGAGGTCCCGCGAGCTCGGCGACGGGATCGTCGGAACCGCGACGGCCGTATCAGTGGGAGCGCGGCAAACTCGAGTGCTTCCGACTTTTCGCGAAAGCTGCAGGAGCCGAAGAAGCGAAAACAAAATGGCCGATTTAGAAAAGTGCCTTCCCGAGATCGTGCGAGCTCGGCGACGGGACCGTCGGAACCGCGACGGCCGTATTAGTGGGAGGCAGAAAACTTGAGTCCTTCCGACTTTCTGTGAAAGCTACACTAGCCGAAGAAGCGAAAACAAAATGGCCGATTTAGAAAAGTGCCTTCCCGAGGTTGCGCGAGCTCGGCGACGGGATCGTTGGATCCGCGTCGGCCGTATTAGTGGGAGCGTGGCAAACTCGAGTGCGTCTGACTTTTCGCGAAAGCTGCACGAGCCGAAGAAGCGAAAACAAAATGGCCGATTTAGAAAAGTGCCTTCCCGAGGTCCCGCGAGCTCGGCGAAGGGATCGTCGGAACCGCAACGGCCGTATTTGTGGGAGCGCACTTGAGTCCCTCCGACTTTGGGTGAACGCTGCCCGAGCCAAAGAAGCGAAAACAAAACACTTTCTTGATGGAAATCTAGTTTTCAACTCTGTTCAGTCTGAAACGTCGTTTAAGAGCATAAAAATGAGTTACTGCAGCTTACGGGAAGTATAGTGATGAAAGCTTCAGGTATTCATGAACATAAGATATAATTTGAAGTTCTGATGTTCTCAGAGGCTTTCTTGATGGAAAATATTAAAAAATGAATTCTTTAAGAAAATCAAGTTTTCAACTCTGTTCAGTCTGAAACGTCGTTTAAGAGCATAAAAATGGGTAACTGCAGCTTCCGGGCAATATAGTGATGAAAGCTTCAGGTTTCATGAACATATCATACAATTTGAAGTTCCGATGTTCGAAGACGCTTTCTTGATGGAAAATATAAAAAAATGAATTCTTTAAGAAAATCTAGTTTTCAACACTCTATAGTGTGAAACGTCGATTAAGAGCATAAAAATGAGTAAATGCAGCTTACGGGTGATGAAAGCTTCAGGTATTCATGAACATATCATATAATTTGAATTCCTGATGTTCTCAGAGACTTTCTTGATGGAAAATATAAAAAAAATGAATTCTTTAAGAAAATCTAGTTTTCAACTCTGTTCAGTCTGAAACGTCGTTTAAGAGCATAAAAATAAGTTACTGCAGCTTACTGGCAGTATAGTGATGAAAGCTTCAGGTATTCATGAACATATCATACAATTTGAAGTGCAGATGTTCTGAGACACTTTCTTGATGGAAAATTTAAAAAAAATTAATTCTTTTAGAAAATCTTGTTTTCAACTCTGTTCAGTCTGAATCGTCGTTTAAGAGCATAAAAATGAGTAAATGCAGCTTACGGGAAGTATAGTGATGAAAGCTTCAGGTATTCATGAACATATCATATAATTTGAATTCCTGATGTTCTCAGAGGCTTTCTTGATGGAAAATATAAAAAAATGAATTCTTTAAGAAAATCAAGTTTTCAACTCTGTTCAGTCTGAATCGTCGTTTAAGAGCATAAAAATGAGTAAATGCAGCTTACGGGAAGTATAGTGATGAAAGCTTCAGGTATTCATGAACATATCATATAATTTGAATTCCTGATGTTCTCAGAGGCTTTCTTGATGGAAAATATAAAAAAATTAATTCTTTAAGAAAATCAAGTTTTCAACTCTGTTCAGTCTGAATCGTCGTTTAAGAGCATAAAAATGAGTAAATGCAGCTTTATAGTGATGAAAGCTTCAGGTATTCATGAACATATCATATAATTTGAATTCCTAATGTTCTCAGAGGCTTTCTTGATGGAAAATATAAAAAAATGAATTCTTTAAGAAAATCAAGTTTTCAACTCTGTTCAGTCTGAAACGTCGTTTAAGAGCATAAAAATGAGTAAATGAAGCTTACGCGAAGTATAGTGATGAAAACTTCAGGTATTCATGAACATATCATATAATTTGAAGTTCTGATGTTCTCAGAGGCTTTCTTGATGGAAAATATTAAAAAAATGAATTCTTTAAGAAAATCAAGTTTTCAACTCTGTTCAGTCTGAAACGTCGTTTAAGAGCATAAAAATGAGTAAATGAAGCTTACGCGAAGTATAGTGATGAAAACTTCAGGTATTCATGAACATATCATATAATTTGAAGTTCTGATGTTCTCAGAGGCTTTCTTGATGGAAAATATAAAAAAAAATGAATTCTTTAAGAAAATCAAGTTTTCAACTCTGTTCAGTCTGAAACGTCGTTTAAGAGCATAAAAATGGGTAACTGCAGCTTCCGGGCAATATAGTGATGAAAGCTTCAGGTTTCACGAATATATCATACAATTTGAAGTTCCGATGTTCGAAGACGCTTTCTTGATGGAAAATATAAAAAAAATGAATTCTATAAGAAAATCTAGTTTTCAACTCTGTTCAGTCTGAACGTCGTTTAAGAGCATAAAAATGGGTAACTGCAGCTTACGGGCAGTATAGTGATGAAAGCGTCAGGTTTCATGAACATATTACACAATTTGATGTTCCGATGTTCTGAGACACTTTCTTGATGGAAAATATAATTAAAAAAAAGAATTCTTTAAGAAAATCTAGTTTTCAACTCTGTTCAGTCTGACACGTCGTTTAAGAGCATAAAAATGAGTAAATGCAGCTTACAAGCAGTATAGTGATGAACGCTTCAGGTATTTAAGAAAGTATCATACAATTTGAAGTTCGGATGTTCGAAGACGCTTTCTTGATGGAAAATATAAAAAAATGAATTCTTTAAGAAAATCTAGTTGTCAACACTTTTCAGTGTGAAACGTCGATTAAGAGCATACAAATGAGAAAATGCTGATTACTGGCAGAGGTGTCAAGTAACGAAGTACAATTACTTCGTTCCTTTACTTAAGTAGGAATTTTGAGTATCTATACTTTACTGGAGTATTTATTTTTCAGACTACTTTTTTACTTCTACTCCTTATGTTTTCACGCAACTATCTGTACTTTCTACTCCCTACTTTAAAAAAAAAATAGCCTCGTTACTATTTCATTTTGGTTTGTTTTTCATTCCGGCTAGCTAGCCAGATAAATCGCGCCATCCGGATAGAGTGAATTTGATTGTGGTTGGATGAGAAGTATATACCATTCCGACACCCTATTGGTTTTTTACGCGATGCACCTGAACATGACACAAATCAACCGTTACAATCACGTCACTCTAAAGCAAGGACAGCAGAGAAGCCGATTGCAAATATGTCCGTCTCGGAGAACCCGCGACGAGAAATACGCGCCGCCGAATAGCTGTTGTGCCGGGAGGGACAGTCACGTTCAATGCGTGAGACTTGAGAGCCCCGATACTTCCGTCTCTCTGCTCCTCTCTGCCGGCGGTTCCCCGGTCGCGCGAGTTTCTCCAGCGACTGTCTGTTTGAGGTAAATAGGATGTCTATACAGTTGATAGGTTTACAGATGCGCTCCATAGCGGGGAGTTTAAAAAGGAACCAACGCGCCTATGACTTTTTTTTTGCCATGAGATATGGCTGGTATGGACTTTTTTCAACATACATATTACAATACTTATAGGCAACTAGTTATTATCATGTCTTCCGCTCCATGAAATGCATGTTAATGCTCAGTAGTACACATGTGGTACTTTCATTGTAATAAAATGTGATCATTTTCAATGGGCATATTATATTGCAGCTGAAACAGGTAGCCTAGTGCATCCCACATTTTTCAATATACCATTTTAATACAACATTATGGCCTTTAGAAAAATGATTGTTTTGGTGGGGAAGTGCACTATAGGCCCCTGAGAGGCGGCTTAAGAAATCGTACTGAATGGGAAAAAGAAATTCCCCTTACATTACTTTTACTGTTTTACTTTTAAGTAGTTTTGAAACCCAGTACTTTTATACTTTTACTGAAGTAAAAAGCTTGAGTTTATACTTCTACTTTTACAAAAGTATTTCTATATCCTAGTATCTATACTTCTACTTAACCCTCCTGTTGCCATCTGGGTCAAAAAGACCCACTTTCGAGTGTTTATGTGCCTCGTCCCCGGGGTCAGAATGACCCGCGTTTATCGCCGAACTCCTGGCCCCGTCCCTGGGGTCTAAATGACCCGCATTTATCGCCGAGCTCCCGGCCCCGGGGTCAGAATGACCCGCGTTTATCGTCGAGCTCTCGGCCCCCGTCCCCGGAGTTAGAATGACCCGCGTTTATCGTCGAGCTCACAGCCCCCGTCCCCGGAGTTAGAATGACCCGCGTTTATCGTCGAGTTCCCGGCCCCCGTCCCCGGGGTCTGAATGACCCTCGTTTATAGCCGAGCTCCCGGCCTCGCCGTCGTCCCCGGGGTCAGAATGACCCGTGAGCCCTCGGCCTCGTCCTCGGGTCGAAACGACCCGAGTTTTACGTTGTATTACAAGTCATCCCGTATGCTGAATGTAAAAAATAAATAAATAAATGATACAAATAAAGACATGACAAGACAGTTGCATTGTATTTTTTTTCTTACATTTATTTAGTCATCACCAGTGTTACGAGCAACGACACAGAACACACACACACACACACACACACACACACACACACACACACACACACACACACACACACACACACACACACGCACAAATGTGTCCGCCACAGGATCACGGTTCGAAACGCAGACGACAGACGTAGCCTTCGAATTCCCCCGCGAGCTCTTTCGTTCTCCGGTAGCACTGCGAGCTGTGGTGGGGTCGCTCGGGGTCGCGCTCGGCGGACCGGGGAGCTTCCCCGGGCCCCGTGCGATCCACGGAGCCCGGCTCGCCCGCCAAACGGGCGAACCAACGTTCGGATTCGGTAGCGGCGGCGGCGGCGGCGGCCCGCCCCTCGGGCAATCGCGGAATCGTCAAAGGCCCGGTCCCGGTCCCGGTCCCTGTCCCGGTCCCTGTCCCGGTCGCGTTCCCTCTCTCGATCGACGCTGTCGGACGCGACTCTCCACGCTCTCAGCAGCGGCGGCGGCGCTTGGTCCGCCCTCTGCGGAAACATCACCCGTCGCCTGGCTTCTCGAGCGGGAGCGGAATCGTCCCAGGCCGGCACGGTCGCGGCCAGAGCCCATTCGATCGGCCTGGACGGGATCGCGTTCCAGCCGTTCGACCCGCCCCGCGCTTCTCGTTCTATGAAAGGGGTGTACTTATACGCTGTATTTATACACTATTTATTCACATCTGCGTAATCCCGCGGTCGGCTTCGTTGGTGCACTTGCGCTGATCGAAGGCTCTTTAGCCAAGACGCGAGACGTCATTTCGTACGTGTCCAGATTGTAAAGCCCTCTGAGGCGTTTACCAAAAAAAAGAAAATAATAATAATGTGTATTTGTTATTCTGAGCTATTCAAAATAAACTGAATTGATTCAAATTGAAATGAGGTGTCACAAGTTGTTATGTGCGAATAAGGACACTATGAAAGGGGTGTACTTATACGCTGTATTTATACACAATTTATTCACATCTGCGTAATCACGCGGTCGGCCTCGTTGGTGTGCTCGCGCTGATCGAAGGCTCTTTAGCAAAGACAGATTGACTCCGCAGGACACAGGGTGTGCGAGGAATGAGTGAGGACAACACGAGGGTTATTAATGTGAATACTTTTGACACCGCTGCTTACGGGCAGTATGAAAGCTTAAGTATTTATGAAAGTATCATACAATTTGAAGTTCTGATGTGCTGAGACACTTTATTTATGGAACGGTTTAAAAAAAAAAGAATTGTTGAAGAAAATGTAGTTTTCAAGTCCGTTTAGCCTAAAATGTCGTGTATGAAAATGAGTAAATGCAGCTTTCGGGCAGTAGAGAAATGGAAGCTTCAGGTATTCATTAAAAGCTCACATAATTTGTAGTTCCGCTGTTTTGAAACACTTTCTTGATGGAAAATTTAAAAAAAAAAATCTTTAAGAAAATCTAGTTTTCAACTCTGTTCAGTCGGAAACGTCGTTTAAGAGCATAAAAATGAGTAAATTCATAAACATATCATACAATTTGAAGTGCAGATGTTCTGAGACACTTTCTTGATGGAAAATTTAAAAAAAAATTAATTCTTTTAGAAAATCTTGTTTTCAACTCTGTTCAGTCTGAAACGTCGTTTAAGAGCATAAAAATGAGTAAATGCAGCTTACGGGAAGTATAGTGATGAAAGCTTCAGGTATTCATGAACATATCATATAATTTGAATTCCTGATGTTCTCAGAGGCTTTCTTGATGGAAAATATTTAAACAATTAATTCTTTAAGAAAATCAAGTTTTCAACTCTGTTCAGTCTGAAACGGCGTTTAAGAGCATAAAAATGAGTAAATGCAGCTTACGAGCAGTGTAGTGATGAAAGCTTCAGGTTTCATGAACATATTACACCATTTGATGTTCCGATGTTCTGAGACACTTTCTTGATGGAAAATATAAAAAAAAGAATTCTTTAAGAAAATCTAGTTTTCAACTCTGTTCAGTCTGAAACGTCGTTTAAGAGCATACAAATGGGTAACTGCAGCTTACGGGCAATATAGTGATGAAAGCTTCAGGTATTCATTAACATATCATACAATTTGCAGTGCAGATGTTCTGAGACACTTTCTTGATGGAAATTTAAAAAAAAAAAAGAATTCTTTTAAAAAATCTTGTTTTCAACTCTGTTCAGTCTGATTCGTCGTTTAAGAGCATACAAATGAGTAAATGAAGCTTACGGGAAGTATAGTGATGAACCCTTCAGGTATTTAAGAAAGTATCATACAATTTGAAGTTCCGATGTTCTGAGACACATTCTTGATTGGAAATTTAAAAAAAAAAGAATTCTTTTAGAAAATCTAGTTTTCAACTTTGTTCAGTCTAAAACGTCGTTTAACAGTATAAAAACGATTAAATGCAACTTACAGGCAGTATAGTGATGAAAGCTTCAGGTATTCATGAACATATCATACAATTTGAAGTTCCGATGTTCGAAGACGCTTTCTTGATGGAAAATATATTTTAAAAATGAATTCTTTAAGAAAATGTAGTTTGGCCATAACGATGAGGCTCCCGGAGTGCACGGTGGCTCACACTCCCCTGATGAAAGTTACAGAGTTTTTTCTGAGTAAATTCAATGATAACAAAAGTTGAACGAGTGTGTAGTTTGGGTTTTGGACCACAGGCAAAAACGACTCCCCCGTTGAGCGACCCGTGTCAAGATATGAAATGTGAAAGCTTCGCACACAAGTCACACGAAGCCTCGCCGGCCTCCCAATGATCACAGGACACAGACAGTTGTAGTATATTGTTTTATTTTGTATAGTTATAACCCCCAGTGTAACAAGCAATGGCATACACACACACACACACACACACACACACACACACACACACACACACACACACACACACACACACACACACACACACACACACACACACACACACACACACACACACACACACTTCTCCGACCCTGGGTCACAATTTCATGTAATTCCACATCCTCCACTTGTCCTGGGATCAAGGTGTGTCTTTTGGTCCTACAAGCTAGCGGATGGTACCGTTTGAATCGCAACTGCCATATTAGTGGGAGGCAGCAATCTCGAGTGCCTCCGACCTTCTTTTAAAGCTACACTAGCCGAAGAAGCAAAAAAAACAAACAAAATGGCCGTTTTAGAAAAGTGACTTCCCGAGGTCCGAAGAGCTCGTGGCGGGACAGTTGGAACCGCGACGGCCGTATTAGTGGGAGGCAGAAAACTCGAGTCCTTCCGACTTTCTGTAAAAGCTACAGGAGCCGAAGAAGCAAAAAAACAAAATGGCCGATTTAGAAAAGTGACTTCCCGAGGTCCCACGAGCTCGGGGACGGGACCGTTGGAACCGCGACGGCGGCATTAGTGGGAGGCAGAAAACTCGAGTCCTTCCGACTTTCCGCGAAAGCTGCACGAGCCACAGAAGCAAAAACAAAATGGCCGATTTAGAAAACTGTCTTCCCGAGGTCCCTCGAGCTCGGCGACGGGATCGCCGGAACCGCTACGGCCGTATCAGTGGGAGCGCGGCCAACTGGAGTCCTTCCGACTTTCCGTGAACGCTGCACAAGCCGAAGAAGCGAAAACAAAATGGCCGATTTAGAAAAGTGCCTTCCCGAGGTCCCTCGAGCTCGGCGACGGGATCGTCGGAACCGCGACGGCCGTATTAGTGGGAGTGCGGCAAACTCGAGTGCTTCCGACTTTTCGCGAAAGCTGCACGAGCCGCAGAAGCGAAAACAAAATGGCCGATTTAGAAAAGTGCCTTCCCGAGGTCCCTCGAGCTCGGCGACGGGATCGTCGGAACCGCGACGGCCGTATCACTGGGAGCGCATCAAACTCGAGTCCTTCCGACTTTTCGCGAAAGCTGCAGGAGCCGAAGAAGCGAAAACAAAATGGCCGATTTCAAAAACTGCCTTCCCGAGGTCCCGCGAGCACGGCGACGGGATCGTCGGAACCGCGACGGCCGTATTAGTGGGAGCGCGGAAAAACCCGAGTGCTTCCGACTTTTCGCGAAAGCTGCAGGAGCCGAAGAAGCGAAAACAAAATGGCCGATTTAGAAAAGTGCCTTCCCGAGATCGCGCGAGCTCAGCGACGGGACCGTCGGAACCGCGACGGCCGTATTAGTGGGAGGCAGAAAACTCGAGTCCTTCCGACTTTCTGTGAAAGCTACACTAGCCGAAGAACCGAAAACAAAATGGCCGATTTAGAAAAGTGCCTTCCCGAGATCGTGCGAGCTCGGCGACGGGACCGTCGGAACCGCGACGGCCGTATTAGTGGGAGGCAGAAAACTCGAGTCCTTCCGACTTTTCGCGAAAGCTGCACGAGCCGCAGAAGTGAAAACAAAATGGCCGATTTAGAAAAGTGCCTTCCCGAGGTCCCGCGAGCTCGGCGACGGGATCGTCGGAACCGCGACGGCCGTATTAGTGGGAGCGCGGCAAACTCGAGTGCTTCCGACTTTTCGCGAAAGCTGCAGGAGCCGAAGAAGCGAAAACAAAATGGCCGATTTAGAAAAGTGCCTTCCCGAGATCGTGCGAGCTCGGCGACGGGACCGTCGGAACCGCGACGGCCGTATTAGTGGGAGGCAGAAAACTCGAGTCCTTCCGACTTTTCGCGAAAGCTGCACGAGCCACAGAAGTGAAAACAAAATGGCCGATTTAGAAAAGTGCCTTCCCGAGGTCCCGTGAGCTCGGCGACGGGATCGTCGGAACCGCGACGGCCGTATTAGTGGGAGCGCGGCAAACTCGAGTGCTTCCGACTTTTCGCGAAAGCTGCAGGAGCCGAAGAAGCGAAAACAAAATGGCCGATTTAGAAAAGTGCCTTCCCGAGATCGTGCGAGCTCGGCGACGGGACCGTCGGAACCGCGACGGCCGTATTAGTGGGAGGCAGAAAATTCGAGTCCTTCCGACTTTCTGTGAAAGCTACACTAGCCGAAGAAGCGAAAACAAAATGGCCGATTTAGAAAAGTGCCTTCCCGAGGTCCCGCGAGCTCGGCGACGGGATCGTCGGAACCGCGACGGCCGTATCAGTGGGAGCGCATCAAACTCGAGTCCTTCCGACTTTTCGCGAAAGCTGCACGAGCCGAAGAAGTGAAAACAAAATGGCCGATTTCAAAAACTGCCTTCCCGAGGTCCCGCGAGCACGGCGACGGGATCGTCGGAACCGCGACGGCCGTATTAGTGGGAGTGCGGCAAACTCGAGTGCTTCCGACTTTTCGCGAAGGCTGCAGGAGCCGAAGAAGCGAAAACAAAATGGCCGATTTAGAAAAGTGCCTTCCCGAGATCGCGCGAGCTCAGCGACGGGACCGTCGGAACCGCGACGGCCGTATTAGTGGGAGGCAGAAAACTCGAGTCCTTCCGACTTTCTGTGAAAGCTACACTAGCCGAAGAACCGAAAACAAAATGGCCGATTTAGAAAAGTGCCTTCCCGAGATCGTGCGAGCTCGGCGACGGGACCGTCGGAACCGCGACGGCCGTATTAGTGGGAGGCAGAAAACTCGAGTCCTTCCGACTTTTCGCGAAAGCTGCACGAGCCGCAGAAGTGAAAACAAAATGGCCGATTTAGAAAAGTGCCTTCCCGAGGTCCCGCGAGCTCGGCGACGGGATCGTCGGAACCGCGACGGCCGTATTAGTGGGAGCGCGGCAAACTCGAGTGCTTCCGACTTTTCGCGAAAGCTGCAGGAGCCGAAGAAGCGAAAACAAAATGGCCGATTTAGAAAAGTGCCTTCCCGAGATCGTGCGAGCTCGGCGACGGGACCGTCGGAACCGCGACGGCCGTATTAGTGGGAGGCAGAAAACTTGAGTCCTTCCGACTTTCTGTGAAAGCTACACTAGCCGAAGAAGCGAAAACAAAATGGCCGATTTAGAAAAGTGCCTTCCCGAGGTCCCGCGAGCTCGGCGACGGGATCGTCGGAACCGCGACGGCCGTATCAGTGGGAGCGCGGCAAACTCGAGTGCTTCCGACTTTTCGCGAAAGCTGCAGGAGCCGAAGAAGCGAAAACAAAATGGCCGATTTAGAAAAGTGCCTTCCCGAGATCGTGCGAGCTCGGCGACGGGACCGTCGGAACCGCGACGG
Source organism: Clinocottus analis (assembly GCF_023055335.1). Taxonomy (NCBI): domain Eukaryota; kingdom Metazoa; phylum Chordata; class Actinopteri; order Perciformes; family Cottidae; genus Clinocottus; species Clinocottus analis. The sequence continues at coordinate 14,806,689 of NW_027175932.1, read as the reverse complement.
CCGTATTAGTGGGAGGCAGAAAATTTGAGTCCTTCCGACTTTCTGTGAAAGCTACACTAGCCGAAGAAGCGAAAACAAAATGGCCGATTTAGAAAAGTGCCTTCCCGAGGTTGCGCGAGCTCGGCGACGGGACCGTTGGATCCGCGTCGGCCGTATTAGTGGGAGCGTGGCAAACTCGAGTGCGTCTGACTTTTCGCGAAAGCTGCACGAGCCGAAGAAGCGAAAACAAAATGGCCGATTTGAAAAACTGCCTCCCCGAGGTCCCGCGAGCTCGGCGACGGGATCGTCGGAACCGCGACGGCCGTATCAGTGGGAGCGCAGCAAACTCGAGTCCCTCCGACTTTGGGTGAACGCTGCCCGAGCCGAAGAAGCGAAAACAAAATGGCCGATTTAGAAAAGTGCCTTCCCGAGGTCCCGCGAGCTCGGCGAAGGGATCGTCGGAACCGCAACGGCCGTATTTGTGGGAGCGCACTTGAGTCCCTCCGACTTTGGGTGAACGCTGCCCGAGCCAAAGAAGCGAAAACAAAACACTTTCTTGATGGAAATCTAGTTTTCAACTCTGTTCAGTCTGAAACGTCGTTTAAGAGCATAAAAATGAGTTACTGCAGCTTACGGGAAGTATAGTGATGAAAGCTTCAGGTATTCATGAACATAAGATATAATTTGAAGTTCTGATGTTCTCAGAGGCTTTCTTGATGGAAAATATTAAAAAATGAATTCTTTAAGAAAATCAAGTTTTCAACTCTGTTCAGTCTGAAACGTCGTTTAAGAGCATAAAAATGGGTAACTGCAGCTTCCGGGCAATATAGTGATGAAAGCTTCAGGTTTCATGAACATATCATACAATTTGAAGTTCCGATGTTCGAAGACGCTTTCTTGATGGAAAATATAAAAAAATGAATTCTTTAAGAAAATCTAGTTTTCAACACTCTATAGTGTGAAACGTCGATTAAGAGCATAAAAATGAGTAAATGCAGCTTACGGGTGATGAAAGCTTCAGGTATTCATGAACATATCATATAATTTGAATTCCTGATGTTCTCAGAGACTTTCTTGATGGAAAATATAAAAAAAATGAATTCTTTAAGAAAATCTAGTTTTCAACTCTGTTCAGTCTGAAACGTCGTTTAAGAGCATAAAAATAAGTTACTGCAGCTTACTGGCAGTATAGTGATGAAAGCTTCAGGTATTCATGAACATATCATACAATTTGAAGTGCAGATGTTCTGAGACACTTTCTTGATGGAAAATTTAAAAAAAATTAATTCTTTTAGAAAATCTTGTTTTCAACTCTGTTCAGTCTGAATCGTCGTTTAAGAGCATAAAAATGAGTAAATGCAGCTTACGGGAAGTATAGTGATGAAAGCTTCAGGTATTCATGAACATATCATATAATTTGAATTCCTGATGTTCTCAGAGGCTTTCTTGATGGAAAATATAAAAAAATGAATTCTTTAAGAAAATCAAGTTTTCAACTCTGTTCAGTCTGAATCGTCGTTTAAGAGCATAAAAATGAGTAAATGCAGCTTACGGGAAGTATAGTGATGAAAGCTTCAGGTATTCATGAACATATCATATAATTTGAATTCCTGATGTTCTCAGAGGCTTTCTTGATGGAAAATATAAAAAAATTAATTCTTTAAGAAAATCAAGTTTTCAACTCTGTTCAGTCTGAATCGTCGTTTAAGAGCATAAAAATGAGTAAATGCAGCTTACGGGAAGTATAGTGATGAAAGCTTCAGGTATTCATGAACATATCATATAATTTGAATTCCTAATGTTCTCAGAGGCTTTCTTGATGGAAAATATAAAAAAATGAATTCTTTAAGAAAATCAAGTTTTCAACTCTGTTCAGTCTGAAACGTCGTTTAAGAGCATAAAAATGAGTAAATGAAGCTTACGCGAAGTATAGTGATGAAAACTTCAGGTATTCATGAACATATCATATAATTTGAAGTTCTGATGTTCTCAGAGGCTTTCTTGATGGAAAATATTAAAAAAATGAATTCTTTAAGAAAATCAAGTTTTCAACTCTGTTCAGTCTGAAACGTCGTTTAAGAGCATAAAAATGAGTAAATGAAGCTTACGCGAAGTATAGTGATGAAAACTTCAGGTATTCATGAACATATCATATAATTTGAAGTTCTGATGTTCTCAGAGGCTTTCTTGATGGAAAATATAAAAAAAAATGAATTCTTTAAGAAAATCAAGTTTTCAACTCTGTTCAGTCTGAAACGTCGTTTAAGAGCATAAAAATGGGTAACTGCAGCTTCCGGGCAATATAGTGATGAAAGCTTCAGGTTTCACGAATATATCATACAATTTGAAGTTCCGATGTTCGAAGACGCTTTCTTGATGGAAAATATAAAAAAAATGAATTCTATAAGAAAATCTAGTTTTCAACTCTGTTCAGTCTGAACGTCGTTTAAGAGCATAAAAATGGGTAACTGCAGCTTACGGGCAGTATAGTGATGAAAGCGTCAGGTTTCATGAACATATTACACAATTTGATGTTCCGATGTTCTGAGACACTTTCTTGATGGAAAATATAATTAAAAAAAAGAATTCTTTAAGAAAATCTAGTTTTCAACTCTGTTCAGTCTGACACGTCGTTTAAGAGCATAAAAATGAGTAAATGCAGCTTACAAGCAGTATAGTGATGAACGCTTCAGGTATTTAAGAAAGTATCATACAATTTGAAGTTCGGATGTTCGAAGACGCTTTCTTGATGGAAAATATAAAAAAATGAATTCTTTAAGAAAATCTAGTTGTCAACACTTTTCAGTGTGAAACGTCGATTAAGAGCATACAAATGAGAAAATGCTGATTACTGGCAGAGGTGTCAAGTAACGAAGTACAATTACTTCGTTCCTTTACTTAAGTAGGAATTTTGAGTATCTATACTTTACTGGAGTATTTATTTTTCAGACTACTTTTTTACTTCTACTCCTTATGTTTTCACGCAACTATCTGTACTTTCTACTCCCTACTTTAAAAAAAAAATAGCCTCGTTACTATTTCATTTTGGTTTGTTTTTCATTCCGGCTAGCTAGCCAGATAAATCGCGCCATCCGGATAGAGTGAATTTGATTGTGGTTGGATGAGAAGTATATGCCATTCCGACACCCTATTGGTTTTTTACGCGATGCACCTGAACATGACACAAATCAACCGTTACAATCACGTCACTCTAAAGCAAGGACAGCAGAGAAGCCGATTGCAAATATGTCCGTCTCGGAGAACCCGCGACGAGAAATACGCGCCGCCGAATAGCTGTTGTGCCGGGAGGGACAGTCACGTTCAATGCGTGAGACTTGAGAGCCCCGATACTTCCGTCTCTCTGCTCCTCTCTGCCGGCGGTTCCCCGGTCGCGCGAGTTTCTCCAGCGACTGTCTGTTTGAGGTAAATAGGATGTCTATACAGTTGATAGGTTTACAGATGCGCTCCATAGCGGGGAGTTTAAAAAGGAACCAACGCGCCTATGACTTTTTTTTTGCCATGAGATATGGCTGGTATGGACTTTTTTCAACATACATATTACAATACTTATAGGCAACTAGTTATTATCATGTCTTCCGCTCCATGAAATGCATGTTAATGCTCAGTAGTACACATGTGGTACTTTCATTGTAATAAAATGTGATCATTTTCAATGGGCATATTATATTGCAGCTGAAACAGGTAGCCTAGTGCATCCCACATTTTTCAATATACCATTTTAATACAACATTATGGCCTTTAGAAAAATGATTGTTTTGGTGGGGAAGTGCACTATAGGCCCCTGAGAGGCGGCTTAAGAAATCGTACTGAATGGGAAAAAGAAATTCCCCTTACATTACTTTTACTGTTTTACTTTTAAGTAGTTTTGAAACCCAGTACTTTTATACTTTTACTGAAGTAAAAAGCTTGAGTTTATACTTCTACTTTTACAAAAGTATTTCTATATCCTAGTATCTATACTTCTACTTAACCCTCCTGTTGCCATCTGGGTCAAAAAGACCCACTTTCGAGTGTTTATGTGCCTCGTCCCCGGGGTCAGAATGACCCGCGTTTATCGCCGAACTCCTGGCCCCGTCCCTGGGGTCTAAATGACCCGCATTTATCGCCGAGCTCCCGGCCCCGGGGTCAGAATGACCCGCGTTTATCGTCGAGCTCTCGGCCCCCGTCCCCGGAGTTAGAATGACCCGCGTTTATCGTCGAGCTCACAGCCCCCGTCCCCGGAGTTAGAATGACCCGCGTTTATCGTCGAGTTCCCGGCCCCCGTCCCCGGGGTCTGAATGACCCTCGTTTATAGCCGAGCTCCCGGCCTCGCCGTCGTCCCCGGGGTCAGAATGACCCGTGAGCCCTCGGCCTCGTCCTCGGGTCGAAACGACCCGAGTTTTACGTTGTATTACAAGTCATCCCGTATGCTGAATGTAAAAAATAAATAAATAAATGATACAAATAAAGACATGACAAGACAGTTGCATTGTATTTTTTTTCTTACATTTATTTAGTCATCACCAGTGTTACGAGCAACGACACAGAACACACACACACACACACACACACACACACACACACACACACACACACACACACACACACACACACACACGCACAAATGTGTCCGCCACAGGATCACGGTTCGAAACGCAGACGACAGACGTAGCCTTCGAATTCCCCCGCGAGCTCTTTCGTTCTCCGGTAGCACTGCGAGCTGTGGTGGGGTCGCTCGGGGTCGCGCTCGGCGGACCGGGGAGCTTCCCCGGGCCCCGTGCGATCCACGGAGCCCGGCTCGCCCGCCAAACGGGCGAACCAACGTTCGGATTCGGTAGCGGCGGCGGCGGCGGCGGCCCGCCCCTCGGGCAATCGCGGAATCGTCAAAGGCCCGGTCCCGGTCCCGGTCCCTGTCCCGGTCCCTGTCCCGGTCGCGTTCCCTCTCTCGATCGACGCTGTCGGACGCGACTCTCCACGCTCTCAGCAGCGGCGGCGGCGCTTGGTCCGCCCTCTGCGGAAACATCACCCGTCGCCTGGCTTCTCGAGCGGGAGCGGAATCGTCCCAGGCCGGCACGGTCGCGGCCAGAGCCCATTCGATCGGCCTGGACGGGATCGCGTTCCAGCCGTTCGACCCGCCCCGCGCTTCTCGTTCTATGAAAGGGGTGTACTTATACGCTGTATTTATACACTATTTATTCACATCTGCGTAATCCCGCGGTCGGCTTCGTTGGTGCACTTGCGCTGATCGAAGGCTCTTTAGCCAAGACGCGAGACGTCATTTCGTACGTGTCCAGATTGTAAAGCCCTCTGAGGCGTTTACCAAAAAAAAGAAAATAATAATAATGTGTATTTGTTATTCTGAGCTATTCAAAATAAACTGAATTGATTCAAATTGAAATGAGGTGTCACAAGTTGTTATGTGCGAATAAGGACACTATGAAAGGGGTGTACTTATACGCTGTATTTATACACAATTTATTCACATCTGCGTAATCACGCGGTCGGCCTCGTTGGTGTGCTCGCGCTGATCGAAGGCTCTTTAGCAAAGACAGATTGACTCCGCAGGACACAGGGTGTGCGAGGAATGAGTGAGGACAACACGAGGGTTATTAATGTGAATACTTTTGACACCGCTGCTTACGGGCAGTATGAAAGCTTAAGTATTTATGAAAGTATCATACAATTTGAAGTTCTGATGTGCTGAGACACTTTATTTATGGAACGGTTTAAAAAAAAAAGAATTGTTGAAGAAAATGTAGTTTTCAAGTCCGTTTAGCCTAAAATGTCGTGTATGAAAATGAGTAAATGCAGCTTTCGGGCAGTAGAGAAATGGAAGCTTCAGGTATTCATTAAAAGCTCACATAATTTGTAGTTCCGCTGTTTTGAAACACTTTCTTGATGGAAAATTTAAAAAAAAAAATCTTTAAGAAAATCTAGTTTTCAACTCTGTTCAGTCGGAAACGTCGTTTAAGAGCATAAAAATGAGTAAATTCATAAACATATCATACAATTTGAAGTGCAGATGTTCTGAGACACTTTCTTGATGGAAAATTTAAAAAAAAATTAATTCTTTTAGAAAATCTTGTTTTCAACTCTGTTCAGTCTGAAACGTCGTTTAAGAGCATAAAAATGAGTAAATGCAGCTTACGGGAAGTATAGTGATGAAAGCTTCAGGTATTCATGAACATATCATATAATTTGAATTCCTGATGTTCTCAGAGGCTTTCTTGATGGAAAATATTTAAACAATTAATTCTTTAAGAAAATCAAGTTTTCAACTCTGTTCAGTCTGAAACGGCGTTTAAGAGCATAAAAATGAGTAAATGCAGCTTACGAGCAGTGTAGTGATGAAAGCTTCAGGTTTCATGAACATATTACACCATTTGATGTTCCGATGTTCTGAGACACTTTCTTGATGGAAAATATAAAAAAAAGAATTCTTTAAGAAAATCTAGTTTTCAACTCTGTTCAGTCTGAAACGTCGTTTAAGAGCATACAAATGGGTAACTGCAGCTTACGGGCAATATAGTGATGAAAGCTTCAGGTATTCATTAACATATCATACAATTTGCAGTGCAGATGTTCTGAGACACTTTCTTGATGGAAATTTAAAAAAAAAAAAGAATTCTTTTAAAAAATCTTGTTTTCAACTCTGTTCAGTCTGATTCGTCGTTTAAGAGCATACAAATGAGTAAATGAAGCTTACGGGAAGTATAGTGATGAACCCTTCAGGTATTTAAGAAAGTATCATACAATTTGAAGTTCCGATGTTCTGAGACACATTCTTGATTGGAAATTTAAAAAAAAAAGAATTCTTTTAGAAAATCTAGTTTTCAACTTTGTTCAGTCTAAAACGTCGTTTAACAGTATAAAAACGATTAAATGCAACTTACAGGCAGTATAGTGATGAAAGCTTCAGGTATTCATGAACATATCATACAATTTGAAGTTCCGATGTTCGAAGACGCTTTCTTGATGGAAAATATATTTTAAAAATGAATTCTTTAAGAAAATGTAGTTTGGCCATAACGATGAGGCTCCCGGAGTGCACGGTGGCTCACACTCCCCTGATGAAAGTTACAGAGTTTTTTCTGAGTAAATTCAATGATAACAAAAGTTGAACGAGTGTGTAGTTTGGGTTTTGGACCACAGGCAAAAACGACTCCCCCGTTGAGCGACCCGTGTCAAGATATGAAATGTGAAAGCTTCGCACACAAGTCACACGAAGCCTCGCCGGCCTCCCAATGATCACAGGACACAGACAGTTGTAGTATATTGTTTTATTTTGTATAGTTATAACCCCCAGTGTAACAAGCAATGGCATACACACACACACACACACACACACACACACACACACACACACACACACACACACACACACACACACACACACACACTTCTCCGACCCTGGGTCACAATTTCATGTAATTCCACATCCTCCACTTGTCCTGGGATCAAGGTGTGTCTTTTGGTCCTACAAGCTAGCGGATGGTACCGTTTGAATCGCAACTGCCATATTAGTGGGAGGCAGCAATCTCGAGTGCCTCCGACCTTCTTTTAAAGCTACACTAGCCGAAGAAGCAAAAAAAACAAACAAAATGGCCGTTTTAGAAAAGTGACTTCCCGAGGTCCGAAGAGCTCGTGGCGGGACAGTTGGAACCGCGACGGCCGTATTAGTGGGAGGCAGAAAACTCGAGTCCTTCCGACTTTCTGTAAAAGCTACAGGAGCCGAAGAAGCAAAAAAACAAAATGGCCGATTTAGAAAAGTGACTTCCCGAGGTCCCACGAGCTCGGGGACGGGACCGTTGGAACCGCGACGGCGGCATTAGTGGGAGGCAGAAAACTCGAGTCCTTCCGACTTTCCGCGAAAGCTGCACGAGCCACAGAAGCAAAAACAAAATGGCCGATTTAGAAAACTGTCTTCCCGAGGTCCCTCGAGCTCGGCGACGGGATCGCCGGAACCGCTACGGCCGTATCAGTGGGAGCGCGGCCAACTGGAGTCCTTCCGACTTTCCGTGAACGCTGCACAAGCCGAAGAAGCGAAAACAAAATGGCCGATTTAGAAAAGTGCCTTCCCGAGGTCCCTCGAGCTCGGCGACGGGATCGTCGGAACCGCGACGGCCGTATTAGTGGGAGTGCGGCAAACTCGAGTGCTTCCGACTTTTCGCGAAAGCTGCACGAGCCGCAGAAGCGAAAACAAAATGGCCGATTTAGAAAAGTGCCTTCCCGAGGTCCCTCGAGCTCGGCGACGGGATCGTCGGAACCGCGACGGCCGTATCACTGGGAGCGCATCAAACTCGAGTCCTTCCGACTTTTCGCGAAAGCTGCAGGAGCCGAAGAAGCGAAAACAAAATGGCCGATTTCAAAAACTGCCTTCCCGAGGTCCCGCGAGCACGGCGACGGGATCGTCGGAACCGCGACGGCCGTATTAGTGGGAGCGCGGAAAAACCCGAGTGCTTCCGACTTTTCGCGAAAGCTGCAGGAGCCGAAGAAGCGAAAACAAAATGGCCGATTTAGAAAAGTGCCTTCCCGAGATCGCGCGAGCTCAGCGACGGGACCGTCGGAACCGCGACGGCCGTATTAGTGGGAGGCAGAAAACTCGAGTCCTTCCGACTTTCTGTGAAAGCTACACTAGCCGAAGAACCGAAAACAAAATGGCCGATTTAGAAAAGTGCCTTCCCGAGATCGTGCGAGCTCGGCGACGGGACCGTCGGAACCGCGACGGCCGTATTAGTGGGAGGCAGAAAACTCGAGTCCTTCCGACTTTTCGCGAAAGCTGCACGAGCCGCAGAAGTGAAAACAAAATGGCCGATTTAGAAAAGTGCCTTCCCGAGGTCCCGCGAGCTCGGCGACGGGATCGTCGGAACCGCGACGGCCGTATTAGTGGGAGCGCGGCAAACTCGAGTGCTTCCGACTTTTCGCGAAAGCTGCAGGAGCCGAAGAAGCGAAAACAAAATGGCCGATTTAGAAAAGTGCCTTCCCGAGATCGTGCGAGCTCGGCGACGGGACCGTCGGAACCGCGACGGCCGTATTAGTGGGAGGCAGAAAACTCGAGTCCTTCCGACTTTTCGCGAAAGCTGCACGAGCCACAGAAGTGAAAACAAAATGGCCGATTTAGAAAAGTGCCTTCCCGAGGTTGCGCGAGCTCGGCGACGGGATCGTTGGATCCGCGTCGGCCGTATTAGTGGGAGCGTGGCAAACTCGAGTGCGTCTGACTTTTCGCGAAAGCTGCACGAGCCGAAGAAGCGAAAACAAAATGGCCGATTTAGAAAAGTGCCTTCCCGAGGTCCCGCGAGCTCGGCGAAGGGATCGTCGGAACCGCAACGGCCGTATTTGTGGGAGCGCACTTGAGTCCCTCCGACTTTGGGTGAACGCTGCCCGAGCCAAAGAAGCGAAAACAAAACACTTTCTTGATGGAAATCTAGTTTTCAACTCTGTTCAGTCTGAAACGTCGTTTAAGAGCATAAAAATGAGTTACTGCAGCTTACGGGAAGTATAGTGATGAAAGCTTCAGGTATTCATGAACATAAGATATAATTTGAAGTTCTGATGTTCTCAGAGGCTTTCTTGATGGAAAATATTAAAAAATGAATTCTTTAAGAAAATCAAGTTTTCAACTCTGTTCAGTCTGAAACGTCGTTTAAGAGCATAAAAATGGGTAACTGCAGCTTCCGGGCAATATAGTGATGAAAGCTTCAGGTTTCATGAACATATCATACAATTTGAAGTTCCGATGTTCGAAGACGCTTTCTTGATGGAAAATATAAAAAAATGAATTCTTTAAGAAAATCTAGTTTTCAACACTCTATAGTGTGAAACGTCGATTAAGAGCATAAAAATGAGTAAATGCAGCTTACGGGTGATGAAAGCTTCAGGTATTCATGAACATATCATATAATTTGAATTCCTGATGTTCTCAGAGACTTTCTTGATGGAAAATATAAAAAAAATGAATTCTTTAAGAAAATCTAGTTTTCAACTCTGTTCAGTCTGAAACGTCGTTTAAGAGCATAAAAATAAGTTACTGCAGCTTACTGGCAGTATAGTGATGAAAGCTTCAGGTATTCATGAACATATCATACAATTTGAAGTGCAGATGTTCTGAGACACTTTCTTGATGGAAAATTTAAAAAAAATTAATTCTTTTAGAAAATCTTGTTTTCAACTCTGTTCAGTCTGAATCGTCGTTTAAGAGCATAAAAATGAGTAAATGCAGCTTACGGGAAGTATAGTGATGAAAGCTTCAGGTATTCATGAACATATCATATAATTTGAATTCCTGATGTTCTCAGAGGCTTTCTTGATGGAAAATATAAAAAAATGAATTCTTTAAGAAAATCAAGTTTTCAACTCTGTTCAGTCTGAATCGTCGTTTAAGAGCATAAAAATGAGTAAATGCAGCTTACGGGAAGTATAGTGATGAAAGCTTCAGGTATTCATGAACATATCATATAATTTGAATTCCTGATGTTCTCAGAGGCTTTCTTGATGGAAAATATAAAAAAATGAATTCTTTAAGAAAATCAAGTTTTCAACTCTGTTCAGTCTGAATCGTCGTTTAAGAGCATAAAAATGAGTAAATGCAGCTTACGGGAAGTATAGTGATGAAAGCTTCAGGTATTCATGAACATATCATATAATTTGAATTCCTAATGTTCTCAGAGGCTTTCTTGATGGAAAATATAAAAAAATGAATTCTTTAAGAAAATCAAGTTTTCAACTCTGTTCAGTCTGAAACGTCGTTTAAGAGCATAAAAATGAGTAAATGAAGCTTACGCGAAGTATAGTGATGAAAACTTCAGGTATTCATGAACATATCATATAATTTGAAGTTCTGATGTTCTCAGAGGCTTTCTTGATGGAAAATATTAAAAAAATGAATTCTTTAAGAAAATCAAGTTTTCAACTCTGTTCAGTCTGAAACGTCGTTTAAGAGCATAAAAATGAGTAAATGAAGCTTACGCGAAGTATAGTGATGAAAACTTCAGGTATTCATGAACATATCATATAATTTGAAGTTCTGATGTTCTCAGAGGCTTTCTTGATGGAAAATATAAAAAAAAATGAATTCTTTAAGAAAATCAAGTTTTCAACTCTGTTCAGTCTGAAACGTCGTTTAAGAGCATAAAAATGGGTAACTGCAGCTTCCGGGCAATATAGTGATGAAAGCTTCAGGTTTCACGAATATATCATACAATTTGAAGTTCCGATGTTCGAAGACGCTTTCTTGATGGAAAATATAAAAAAAATGAATTCTATAAGAAAATCTAGTTTTCAACTCTGTTCAGTCTGAACGTCGTTTAAGAGCATAAAAATGGGTAACTGCAGCTTACGGGCAGTATAGTGATGAAAGCGTCAGGTTTCATGAACATATTACACAATTTGATGTTCCGATGTTCTGAGACACTTTCTTGATGGAAAATATAATTAAAAAAAAGAATTCTTTAAGAAAATCTAGTTTTCAACTCTGTTCAGTCTGACACGTCGTTTAAGAGCATAAAAATGAGTAAATGCAGCTTACAAGCAGTATAGTGATGAACGCTTCAGGTATTTAAGAAAGTATCATACAATTTGAAGTTCGGATGTTCGAAGACGCTTTCTTGATGGAAAATATAAAAAAATGAATTCTTTAAGAAAATCTAGTTGTCAACACTTTTCAGTGTGAAACGTCGATTAAGAGCATACAAATGAGAAAATGCTGATTACTGGCAGAGGTGTCAAGTAACGAAGTACAATTACTTCGTTCCTTTACTTAAGTAGGAATTTTGAGTATCTATACTTTACTGGAGTATTTATTTTTCAGACTACTTTTTTACTTCTACTCCTTATGTTTTCACGCAACTATCTGTACTTTCTACTCCCTACTTTAAAAAAAAAATAGCCTCGTTACTATTTCATTTTGGTTTGTTTTTCATTCCGGCTAGCTAGCCAGATAAATCGCGCCATCCGGATAGAGTGAATTTGATTGTGGTTGGATGAGAAGTATATGCCATTCCGACACCCTATTGGTTTTTTACGCGATGCACCTGAACATGACACAAATCAACCGTTACAATCACGTCACTCTAAAGCAAGGACAGCAGAGAAGCCGATTGCAAATATGTCCGTCTCGGAGAACCCGCGACGAGAAATACGCGCCGCCGAATAGCTGTTGTGCCGGGAGGGACAGTCACGTTCAATGCGTGAGACTTGAGAGCCCCGATACTTCCGTCTCTCTGCTCCTCTCTGCCGGCGGTTCCCCGGTCGCGCGAGTTTCTCCAGCGACTGTCTGTTTGAGGTAAATAGGATGTCTATACAGTTGATAGGTTTACAGATGCGCTCCATAGCGGGGAGTTTAAAAAGGAACCAACGCGCCTATGACTTTTTTTTTGCCATGAGATATGGCTGGTATGGACTTTTTTCAACATACATATTACAATACTTATAGGCAACTAGTTATTATCATGTCTTCCGCTCCATGAAATGCATGTTAATGCTCAGTAGTACACATGTGGTACTTTCATTGTAATAAAATGTGATCATTTTCAATGGGCATATTATATTGCAGCTGAAACAGGTAGCCTAGTGCATCCCACATTTTTCAATATACCATTTTAATACAACATTATGGCCTTTAGAAAAATGATTGTTTTGGTGGGGAAGTGCACTATAGGCCCCTGAGAGGCGGCTTAAGAAATCGTACTGAATGGGAAAAAGAAATTCCCCTTACATTACTTTTACTGTTTTACTTTTAAGTAGTTTTGAAACCCAGTACTTTTATACTTTTACTGAAGTAAAAAGCTTGAGTTTATACTTCTACTTTTACAAAAGTATTTCTATATCCTAGTATCTATACTTCTACTTAACCCTCCTGTTGCCATCTGGGTCAAAAAGACCCACTTTCGAGTGTTTATGTGCCTCGTCCCCGGGGTCAGAATGACCCGCGTTTATCGCCGAACTCCTGGCCCCGTCCCTGGGGTCTAAATGACCCGCATTTATCGCCGAGCTCCCGGCCCCGGGGTCAGAATGACCCGCGTTTATCGTCGAGCTCTCGGCCCCCGTCCCCGGAGTTAGAATGACCCGCGTTTATCGTCGAGCTCACAGCCCCCGTCCCCGGAGTTAGAATGACCCGCGTTTATCGTCGAGTTCCCGGCCCCCGTCCCCGGGGTCTGAATGACCCTCGTTTATAGCCGAGCTCCCGGCCTCGCCGTCGTCCCCGGGGTCAGAATGACCCGTGAGCCCTCGGCCTCGTCCTCGGGTCGAAACGACCCGAGTTTTACGTTGTATTACAAGTCATCCCGTATGCTGAATGTAAAAAATAAATAAATAAATGATACAAATAAAGACATGACAAGACAGTTGCATTGTATTTTTTTTCTTACATTTATTTAGTCATCACCAGTGTTACGAGCAACGACACAGAACACACACACACACACACACACACACACACACACACACACACACACACACACACACACACACACACACACACGCACAAATGTGTCCGCCACAGGATCACGGTTCGAAACGCAGACGACAGACGTAGCCTTCGAATTCCCCCGCGAGCTCTTTCGTTCTCCGGTAGCACTGCGAGCTGTGGTGGGGTCGCTCGGGGTCGCGCTCGGCGGACCGGGGAGCTTCCCCGGGCCCCGTGCGATCCACGGAGCCCGGCTCGCCCGCCAAACGGGCGAACCAACGTTCGGATTCGGTAGCGGCGGCGGCGGCGGCGGCCCGCCCCTCGGGCAATCGCGGAATCGTCAAAGGCCCGGTCCCGGTCCCGGTCCCTGTCCCGGTCCCTGTCCCGGTCGCGTTCCCTCTCTCGATCGACGCTGTCGGACGCGACTCTCCACGCTCTCAGCAGCGGCGGCGGCGCTTGGTCCGCCCTCTGCGGAAACATCACCCGTCGCCTGGCTTCTCGAGCGGGAGCGGAATCGTCCCAGGCCGGCACGGTCGCGGCCAGAGCCCATTCGATCGGCCTGGACGGGATCGCGTTCCAGCCGTTCGACCCGCCCCGCGCTTCTCGTTCTATGAAAGGGGTGTACTTATACGCTGTATTTATACACTATTTATTCACATCTGCGTAATCCCGCGGTCGGCTTCGTTGGTGCACTTGCGCTGATCGAAGGCTCTTTAGCCAAGACGCGAGACGTCATTTCGTACGTGTCCAGATTGTAAAGCCCTCTGAGGCGTTTACCAAAAAAAAGAAAATAATAATAATGTGTATTTGTTATTCTGAGCTATTCAAAATAAACTGAATTGATTCAAATTGAAATGAGGTGTCACAAGTTGTTATGTGCGAATAAGGACACTATGAAAGGGGTGTACTTATACGCTGTATTTATACACAATTTATTCACATCTGCGTAATCACGCGGTCGGCCTCGTTGGTGTGCTCGCGCTGATCGAAGGCTCTTTAGCAAAGACAGATTGACTCCGCAGGACACAGGGTGTGCGAGGAATGAGTGAGGACAACACGAGGGTTATTAATGTGAATACTTTTGACACCGCTGCTTACGGGCAGTATGAAAGCTTAAGTATTTATGAAAGTATCATACAATTTGAAGTTCTGATGTGCTGAGACACTTTATTTATGGAACGGTTTAAAAAAAAAAGAATTGTTGAAGAAAATGTAGTTTTCAAGTCCGTTTAGCCTAAAATGTCGTGTATGAAAATGAGTAAATGCAGCTTTCGGGCAGTAGAGAAATGGAAGCTTCAGGTATTCATTAAAAGCTCACATAATTTGTAGTTCCGCTGTTTTGAAACACTTTCTTGATGGAAAATTTAAAAAAAAAAATCTTTAAGAAAATCTAGTTTTCAACTCTGTTCAGTCGGAAACGTCGTTTAAGAGCATAAAAATGAGTAAATTCATAAACATATCATACAATTTGAAGTGCAGATGTTCTGAGACACTTTCTTGATGGAAAATTTAAAAAAAAATTAATTCTTTTAGAAAATCTTGTTTTCAACTCTGTTCAGTCTGAAACGTCGTTTAAGAGCATAAAAATGAGTAAATGCAGCTTACGGGAAGTATAGTGATGAAAGCTTCAGGTATTCATGAACATATCATATAATTTGAATTCCTGATGTTCTCAGAGGCTTTCTTGATGGAAAATATTTAAACAATTAATTCTTTAAGAAAATCAAGTTTTCAACTCTGTTCAGTCTGAAACGGCGTTTAAGAGCATAAAAATGAGTAAATGCAGCTTACGAGCAGTGTAGTGATGAAAGCTTCAGGTTTCATGAACATATTACACCATTTGATGTTCCGATGTTCTGAGACACTTTCTTGATGGAAAATATAAAAAAAAGAATTCTTTAAGAAAATCTAGTTTTCAACTCTGTTCAGTCTGAAACGTCGTTTAAGAGCATACAAATGGGTAACTGCAGCTTACGGGCAATATAGTGATGAAAGCTTCAGGTATTCATTAACATATCATACAATTTGCAGTGCAGATGTTCTGAGACACTTTCTTGATGGAAATTTAAAAAAAAAAAAGAATTCTTTTAAAAAATCTTGTTTTCAACTCTGTTCAGTCTGATTCGTCGTTTAAGAGCATACAAATGAGTAAATGAAGCTTACGGGAAGTATAGTGATGAACCCTTCAGGTATTTAAGAAAGTATCATACAATTTGAAGTTCCGATGTTCTGAGACACATTCTTGATTGGAAATTTAAAAAAAAAAGAATTCTTTTAGAAAATCTAGTTTTCAACTTTGTTCAGTCTAAAACGTCGTTTAACAGTATAAAAACGATTAAATGCAACTTACAGGCAGTATAGTGATGAAAGCTTCAGGTATTCATGAACATATCATACAATTTGAAGTTCCGATGTTCGAAGACGCTTTCTTGATGGAAAATATATTTTAAAAATGAATTCTTTAAGAAAATGTAGTTTGGCCATAACGATGAGGCTCCCGGAGTGCACGGTGGCTCACACTCCCCTGATGAAAGTTACAGAGTTTTTTCTGAGTAAATTCAATGATAACAAAAGTTGAACGAGTGTGTAGTTTGGGTTTTGGACCACAGGCAAAAACGACTCCCCCGTTGAGCGACCCGTGTCAAGATATGAAATGTGAAAGCTTCGCACACAAGTCACACGAAGCCTCGCCGGCCTCCCAATGATCACAGGACACAGACAGTTGTAGTATATTGTTTTATTTTGTATAGTTATAACCCCCAGTGTAACAAGCAATGGCATACACACACACACACACACACACACACACACACACACACACACACACACACACACACACACACACACACACACACACTTCTCCGACCCTGGGTCACAATTTCATGTAATTCCACATCCTCCACTTGTCCTGGGATCAAGGTGTGTCTTTTGGTCCTACAAGCTAGCGGATGGTACCGTTTGAATCGCAACTGCCATATTAGTGGGAGGCAGCAATCTCGAGTGCCTCCGACCTTCTTTTAAAGCTACACTAGCCGAAGAAGCAAAAAAAACAAACAAAATGGCCGTTTTAGAAAAGTGACTTCCCGAGGTCCGAAGAGCTCGTGGCGGGACAGTTGGAACCGCGACGGCCGTATTAGTGGGAGGCAGAAAACTCGAGTCCTTCCGACTTTCTGTAAAAGCTACAGGAGCCGAAGAAGCAAAAAAACAAAATGGCCGATTTAGAAAAGTGACTTCCCGAGGTCCCACGAGCTCGGGGACGGGACCGTTGGAACCGCGACGGCGGCATTAGTGGGAGGCAGAAAACTCGAGTCCTTCCGACTTTCCGCGAAAGCTGCACGAGCCACAGAAGCAAAAACAAAATGGCCGATTTAGAAAACTGTCTTCCCGAGGTCCCTCGAGCTCGGCGACGGGATCGCCGGAACCGCTACGGCCGTATCAGTGGGAGCGCGGCCAACTGGAGTCCTTCCGACTTTCCGTGAACGCTGCACAAGCCGAAGAAGCGAAAACAAAATGGCCGATTTAGAAAAGTGCCTTCCCGAGGTCCCTCGAGCTCGGCGACGGGATCGTCGGAACCGCGACGGCCGTATTAGTGGGAGTGCGGCAAACTCGAGTGCTTCCGACTTTTCGCGAAAGCTGCACGAGCCGCAGAAGCGAAAACAAAATGGCCGATTTAGAAAAGTGCCTTCCCGAGGTCCCTCGAGCTCGGCGACGGGATCGTCGGAACCGCGACGGCCGTATCACTGGGAGCGCATCAAACTCGAGTCCTTCCGACTTTTCGCGAAAGCTGCAGGAGCCGAAGAAGCGAAAACAAAATGGCCGATTTCAAAAACTGCCTTCCCGAGGTCCCGCGAGCACGGCGACGGGATCGTCGGAACCGCGACGGCCGTATTAGTGGGAGCGCGGAAAAACCCGAGTGCTTCCGACTTTTCGCGAAAGCTGCAGGAGCCGAAGAAGCGAAAACAAAATGGCCGATTTAGAAAAGTGCCTTCCCGAGATCGCGCGAGCTCAGCGACGGGACCGTCGGAACCGCGACGGCCGTATTAGTGGGAGGCAGAAAACTCGAGTCCTTCCGACTTTCTGTGAAAGCTACACTAGCCGAAGAACCGAAAACAAAATGGCCGATTTAGAAAAGTGCCTTCCCGAGATCGTGCGAGCTCGGCGACGGGACCGTCGGAACCGCGACGGCCGTATTAGTGGGAGGCAGAAAACTCGAGTCCTTCCGACTTTTCGCGAAAGCTGCACGAGCCGCAGAAGTGAAAACAAAATGGCCGATTTAGAAAAGTGCCTTCCCGAGGTCCCGCGAGCTCGGCGACGGGATCGTCGGAACCGCGACGGCCGTATTAGTGGGAGCGCGGCAAACTCGAGTGCTTCCGACTTTTCGCGAAAGCTGCAGGAGCCGAAGAAGCGAAAACAAAATGGCCGATTTAGAAAAGTGCCTTCCCGAGATCGTGCGAGCTCGGCGACGGGACCGTCGGAACCGCGACGGCCGTATTAGTGGGAGGCAGAAAACTCGAGTCCTTCCGACTTTTCGCGAAAGCTGCACGAGCCACAGAAGTGAAAACAAAATGGCCGATTTAGAAAAGTGCCTTCCCGAGGTCCCGTGAGCTCGGCGACGGGATCGTCGGAACCGCGACGGCCGTATTAGTGGGAGCGCGGCAAACTCGAGTGCTTCCGACTTTTCGCGAAAGCTGCAGGAGCCGAAGAAGCGAAAACAAAATGGCCGATTTAGAAAAGTGCCTTCCCGAGATCGTGCGAGCTCGGCGACGGGACCGTCGGAACCGCGACGGCCGTATTAGTGGGAGGCAGAAAATTCGAGTCCTTCCGACTTTCTGTGAAAGCTACACTAGCCAAAGAAGCGAAAACAAAATGGCCGATTTAGAAAAGTGCCTTCCCGAGGTCCCGCGAGCTCGGCGACGGGATCGTCGGAACCGCGACGGCCGTATCAGTGGGAGCGCATCAAACTCGAGTCCTTCCGACTTTTCGCGAAAGCTGCACGAGCCGAAGAAGTGAAAACAAAATGGCCGATTTCAAAAACTGCCTTCCCGAGGTCCCGCGAGCACGGCGACGGGATCGTCGGAACCGCGACGGCCGTATTAGTGGGAGTGCGGCAAACTCGAGTGCTTCCGACTTTTCGCGAAGGCTGCAGGAGCCGAAGAAGCGAAAACAAAATGGCCGATTTAGAAAAGTGCCTTCCCGAGATCGCGCGAGCTCAGCCACGGGACCGTCGGAACCGCGACGGCCGTATTAGTGGGAGGCAGAAAACTCGAGTCCTTCCGACTTTCTGTGAAAGCTACACTAGCCGAAGAACCGAAAACAAAATGGCCGATTTAGAAAAGTGCCTTCCCGAGATCGTGCGAGCTCGGCGACGGGACCGTCGGAACCGCGACGGCCGTATTAGTGGGAGGCAGAAAACTCGAGTCCTTCCGACTTTTCGCGAAAGCTGCACGAGCCGCAGAAGTGAAAACAAAATGGCCGATTTAGAAAAGTGCCTTCCCGAGGTCCCGCGAGCTCGGCGACGGGATCGTCGGAACCGCGACGGCCGTATTAGTGGGAGCGCGGCAAACTCGAGTGCTTCCGACTTTTCGCGAAAGCTGCAGGAGCCGAAGAAGCGAAAACAAAATGGCCGATTTAGAAAAGTGCCTTCCCGAGATCGTGCGAGCTCGGCGACGGGACCGTCGGAACCGCGACGGCCGTATTAGTGGGAGGCAGAAAACTTGAGTCCTTCCGACTTTCTGTGAAAGCTACACTAGCCGAAGAAGCGAAAACAAAATGGCCGATTTAGAAAAGTGCCTTCCCGAGGTCCCGCGAGCTCGGCGACGGGATCGTCGGAACCGCGACGGCCGTATCAGTGGGAGCGCGGCAAACTCGAGTGCTTCCGACTTTTCGCGAAAGCTGCAGGAGCCGAAGAAGCGAAAACAAAATGGCCGATTTAGAAAAGTGCCTTCCCGAGATCGTGCGAGCTCGGCGACGGGACCGTCGGAACCGCGACGGCCGTATTAGTGGGAGGCAGAAAATTTGAGTCCTTCCGACTTTCTGTGAAAGCTACACTAGCCGAAGAAGCGAAAACAAAATGGCCGATTTAGAAAAGTGCCTTCCCGAGGTTGCGCGAGCTCGGCGACGGGACCGTTGGATCCGCGTCGGCCGTATTAGTGGGAGCGTGGCAAACTCGAGTGCGTCTGACTTTTCGCGAAAGCTGCACGAGCCGAAGAAGCGAAAACAAAATGGCCGATTTGAAAAACTGCCTCCCCGAGGTCCCGCGAGCTCGGCGACGGGATCGTCGGAACCGCGACGGCCGTATCAGTGGGAGCGCAGCAAACTCGAGTCCCTCCGACTTTGGGTGAACGCTGCCCGAGCCGAAGAAGCGAAAACAAAATGGCCGATTTAGAAAAGTGCCTTCCCGAGGTCCCGCGAGCTCGGCGAAGGGATCGTCGGAACCGCAACGGCCGTATTTGTGGGAGCGCACTTGAGTCCCTCCGACTTTGGGTGAACGCTGCCCGAGCCAAAGAAGCGAAAACAAAACACTTTCTTGATGGAAATCTAGTTTTCAACTCTGTTCAGTCTGAAACGTCGTTTAAGAGCATAAAAATGAGTTACTGCAGCTTACGGGAAGTATAGTGATGAAAGCTTCAGGTATTCATGAACATAAGATATAATTTGAAGTTCTGATGTTCTCAGAGGCTTTCTTGATGGAAAATATTAAAAAATGAATTCTTTAAGAAAATCAAGTTTTCAACTCTGTTCAGTCTGAAACGTCGTTTAAGAGCATAAAAATGGGTAACTGCAGCTTCCGGGCAATATAGTGATGAAAGCTTCAGGTTTCATGAACATATCATACAATTTGAAGTTCCGATGTTCGAAGACGCTTTCTTGATGGAAAATATAAAAAAATGAATTCTTTAAGAAAATCTAGTTTTCAACACTCTATAGTGTGAAACGTCGATTAAGAGCATAAAAATGAGTAAATGCAGCTTACGGGTGATGAAAGCTTCAGGTATTCATGAACATATCATATAATTTGAATTCCTGATGTTCTCAGAGACTTTCTTGATGGAAAATATAAAAAAATGAATTCTTTAAGAAAATCTAGTTTTCAACTCTGTTCAGTCTGAAACGTCGTTTAAGAGCATAAAAATAAGTTACTGCAGCTTACTGGCAGTATAGTGATGAAAGCTTCAGGTATTCATGAACATATCATACAATTTGAAGTGCAGATGTTCTGAGACACTTTCTTGATGGAAAATTTAAAAAAAATTAATTCTTTTAGAAAATCTTGTTTTCAACTCTGTTCAGTCTGAATCGTCGTTTAAGAGCATAAAAATGAGTAAATGCAGCTTACGGGAAGTATAGTGATGAAAGCTTCAGGTATTCATGAACATATCATATAATTTGAATTCCTGATGTTCTCAGAGGCTTTCTTGATGGAAAATATAAAAAAATGAATTCTTTAAGAAAATCAAGTTTTCAACTCTGTTCAGTCTGAATCGTCGTTTAAGAGCATAAAAATGAGTAAATGCAGCTTACGGGAAGTATAGTGATGAAAGCTTCAGGTATTCATGAACATATCATATAATTTGAATTCCTGATGTTCTCAGAGGCTTTCTTGATGGAAAATATAAAAAAATGAATTCTTTAAGAAAATCAAGTTTTCAACTCTGTTCAGTCTGAATCGTCGTTTAAGAGCATAAAAATGAGTAAATGCAGCTTACGGGAAGTATAGTGATGAAAGCTTCAGGTATTCATGAACATATCATATAATTTGAATTCCTAATGTTCTCAGAGGCTTTCTTGATGGAAAATATAAAAAAATGAATTCTTTAAGAAAATCAAGTTTTCAACTCTGTTCAGTCTGAAACGTCGTTTAAGAGCATAAAAATGAGTAAATGAAGCTTACGCGAAGTATAGTGATGAAAACTTCAGGTATTCATGAACATATCATATAATTTGAAGTTCTGATGTTCTCAGAGGCTTTCTTGATGGAAAATATTAAAAAAATGAATTCTTTAAGAAAATCAAGTTTTCAACTCTGTTCAGTCTGAAACGTCGTTTAAGAGCATAAAAATGAGTAAATGAAGCTTACGCGAAGTATAGTGATGAAAACTTCAGGTATTCATGAACATATCATATAATTTGAAGTTCTGATGTTCTCAGAGGCTTTCTTGATGGAAAATATAAAAAAAAATGAATTCTTTAAGAAAATCAAGTTTTCAACTCTGTTCAGTCTGAAACGTCGTTTAAGAGCATAAAAATGGGTAACTGCAGCTTCCGGGCAATATAGTGATGAAAGCTTCAGGTTTCACGAATATATCATACAATTTGAAGTTCCGATGTTCGAAGACGCTTTCTTGATGGAAAATATAAAAAAAATGAATTCTATAAGAAAATCTAGTTTTCAACTCTGTTCAGTCTGAACGTCGTTTAAGAGCATAAAAATGGGTAACTGCAGCTTACGGGCAGTATAGTGATGAAAGCGTCAGGTTTCATGAACATATTACACAATTTGATGTTCCGATGTTCTGAGACACTTTCTTGATGGAAAATATAATTAAAAAAAAGAATTCTTTAAGAAAATCTAGTTTTCAACTCTGTTCAGTCTGACACGTCGTTTAAGAGCATAAAAATGAGTAAATGCAGCTTACAAGCAGTATAGTGATGAACGCTTCAGGTATTTAAGAAAGTATCATACAATTTGAAGTTCGGATGTTCGAAGACGCTTTCTTGATGGAAAATATAAAAAAATGAATTCTTTAAGAAAATCTAGTTGTCAACACTTTTCAGTGTGAAACGTCGATTAAGAGCATACAAATGAGAAAATGCTGATTACTGGCAGAGGTGTCAAGTAACGAAGTACAATTACTTCGTTCCTTTACTTAAGTAGGAATTTTGAGTATCTATACTTTACTGGAGTATTTATTTTTCAGACTACTTTTTTACTTCTACTCCTTATGTTTTCACGCAACTATCTGTACTTTCTACTCCCTACTTTAAAAAAAAAATAGCCTCGTTACTATTTCATTTTGGTTTGTTTTTCATTCCGGCTAGCTAGCCAGATAAATCGCGCCATCCGGATAGAGTGAATTTGATTGTGGTTGGATGAGAAGTATATGCCATTCCGACACCCTATTGGTTTTTTACGCGATGCACCTGAACATGACACAAATCAACCGTTACAATCACGTCACTCTAAAGCAAGGACAGCAGAGAAGCCGATTGCAAATATGTCCGTCTCGGAGAACCCGCGACGAGAAATACGCGCCGCCGAATAGCTGTTGTGCCGGGAGGGACAGTCACGTTCAATGCGTGAGACTTGAGAGCCCCGATACTTCCGTCTCTCTGCTCCTCTCTGCCGGCGGTTCCCCGGTCGCGCGAGTTTCTCCAGCGACTGTCTGTTTGAGGTAAATAGGATGTCTATACAGTTGATAGGTTTACAGATGCGCTCCATAGCGGGGAGTTTAAAAAGGAACCAACGCGCCTATGACTTTTTTTTTGCCATGAGATATGGCTGGTATGGACTTTTTTCAACATACATATTACAATACTTATAGGCAACTAGTTATTATCATGTCTTCCGCTCCATGAAATGCATGTTAATGCTCAGTAGTACACATGTGGTACTTTCATTGTAATAAAATGTGATCATTTTCAATGGGCATATTATATTGCAGCTGAAACAGGTAGCCTAGTGCATCCCACATTTTTCAATATACCATTTTAATACAACATTATGGCCTTTAGAAAAATGATTGTTTTGGTGGGGAAGTGCACTATAGGCCCCTGAGAGGCGGCTTAAGAAATCGTACTGAATGGGAAAAAGAAATTCCCCTTACATTACTTTTACTGTTTTACTTTTAAGTAGTTTTGAAACCCAGTACTTTTATACTTTTACTGAAGTAAAAAGCTTGAGTTTATACTTCTACTTTTACAAAAGTATTTCTATATCCTAGTATCTATACTTCTACTTAACCCTCCTGTTGCCATCTGGGTCAAAAAGACCCACTTTCGAGTGTTTATGTGCCTCGTCCCCGGGGTCAGAATGACCCGCGTTTATCGCCGAACTCCTGGCCCCGTCCCTGGGGTCTAAATGACCCGCATTTATCGCCGAGCTCCCGGCCCCGGGGTCAGAATGACCCGCGTTTATCGTCGAGCTCTCGGCCCCCGTCCCCGGAGTTAGAATGACCCGCGTTTATCGTCGAGCTCACAGCCCCCGTCCCCGGAGTTAGAATGACCCGCGTTTATCGTCGAGTTCCCGGCCCCCGTCCCCGGGGTCTGAATGACCCTCGTTTATAGCCGAGCTCCCGGCCTCGCCGTCGTCCCCGGGGTCAGAATGACCCGTGAGCCCTCGGCCTCGTCCTCGGGTCGAAACGACCCGAGTTTTACGTTGTATTACAAGTCATCCCGTATGCTGAATGTAAAAAATAAATAAATAAATGATACAAATAAAGACATGACAAGACAGTTGCATTGTATTTTTTTTCTTACATTTATTTAGTCATCACCAGTGTTACGAGCAACGACACAGAACACACACACACACACACACACACACACACACACACACACACACACACACACACACACACACACACGCACAAATGTGTCCGCCACAGGATCACGGTTCGAAACGCAGACGACAGACGTAGCCTTCGAATTCCCCCGCGAGCTCTTTCGTTCTCCGGTAGCACTGCGAGCTGTGGTGGGGTCGCTCGGGGTCGCGCTCGGCGGACCGGGGAGCTTCCCCGGGCCCCGTGCGATCCACGGAGCCCGGCTCGCCCGCCAAACGGGCGAACCAACGTTCGGATTCGGTAGCGGCGGCGGCGGCGGCGGCCCGCCCCTCGGGCAATCGCGGAATCGTCAAAGGCCCGGTCCCGGTCCCGGTCCCTGTCCCGGTCCCTGTCCCGGTCGCGTTCCCTCTCTCGATCGACGCTGTCGGACGCGACTCTCCACGCTCTCAGCAGCGGCGGCGGCGCTTGGTCCGCCCTCTGCGGAAACATCACCCGTCGCCTGGCTTCTCGAGCGGGAGCGGAATCGTCCCAGGCCGGCACGGTCGCGGCCAGAGCCCATTCGATCGGCCTGGACGGGATCGCGTTCCAGCCGTTCGACCCGCCCCGCGCTTCTCGTTCTATGAAAGGGGTGTACTTATACGCTGTATTTATACACTATTTATTCACATCTGCGTAATCCCGCGGTCGGCTTCGTTGGTGCACTTGCGCTGATCGAAGGCTCTTTAGCCAAGACGCGAGACGTCATTTCGTACGTGTCCAGATTGTAAAGCCCTCTGAGGCGTTTACCAAAAAAAAGAAAATAATAATAATGTGTATTTGTTATTCTGAGCTATTCAAAATAAACTGAATTGATTCAAATTGAAATGAGGTGTCACAAGTTGTTATGTGCGAATAAGGACACTATGAAAGGGGTGTACTTATACGCTGTATTTATACACAATTTATTCACATCTGCGTAATCACGCGGTCGGCCTCGTTGGTGTGCTCGCGCTGATCGAAGGCTCTTTAGCAAAGACAGATTGACTCCGCAGGACACAGGGTGTGCGAGGAATGAGTGAGGACAACACGAGGGTTATTAATGTGAATACTTTTGACACCGCTGCTTACGGGCAGTATGAAAGCTTAAGTATTTATGAAAGTATCATACAATTTGAAGTTCTGATGTGCTGAGACACTTTATTTATGGAACGGTTTAAAAAAAAAAGAATTGTTGAAGAAAATGTAGTTTTCAAGTCCGTTTAGCCTAAAATGTCGTGTATGAAAATGAGTAAATGCAGCTTTCGGGCAGTAGAGAAATGGAAGCTTCAGGTATTCATTAAAAGCTCACATAATTTGTAGTTCCGCTGTTTTGAAACACTTTCTTGATGGAAAATTTAAAAAAAAAAATCTTTAAGAAAATCTAGTTTTCAACTCTGTTCAGTCGGAAACGTCGTTTAAGAGCATAAAAATGAGTAAATTCATAAACATATCATACAATTTGAAGTGCAGATGTTCTGAGACACTTTCTTGATGGAAAATTTAAAAAAAAATTAATTCTTTTAGAAAATCTTGTTTTCAACTCTGTTCAGTCTGAAACGTCGTTTAAGAGCATAAAAATGAGTAAATGCAGCTTACGGGAAGTATAGTGATGAAAGCTTCAGGTATTCATGAACATATCATATAATTTGAATTCCTGATGTTCTCAGAGGCTTTCTTGATGGAAAATATTTAAACAATTAATTCTTTAAGAAAATCAAGTTTTCAACTCTGTTCAGTCTGAAACGGCGTTTAAGAGCATAAAAATGAGTAAATGCAGCTTACGAGCAGTGTAGTGATGAAAGCTTCAGGTTTCATGAACATATTACACCATTTGATGTTCCGATGTTCTGAGACACTTTCTTGATGGAAAATATAAAAAAAAGAATTCTTTAAGAAAATCTAGTTTTCAACTCTGTTCAGTCTGAAACGTCGTTTAAGAGCATACAAATGGGTAACTGCAGCTTACGGGCAATATAGTGATGAAAGCTTCAGGTATTCATTAACATATCATACAATTTGCAGTGCAGATGTTCTGAGACACTTTCTTGATGGAAATTTAAAAAAAAAAAAGAATTCTTTTAAAAAATCTTGTTTTCAACTCTGTTCAGTCTGATTCGTCGTTTAAGAGCATACAAATGAGTAAATGAAGCTTACGGGAAGTATAGTGATGAACCCTTCAGGTATTTAAGAAAGTATCATACAATTTGAAGTTCCGATGTTCTGAGACACATTCTTGATTGGAAATTTAAAAAAAAAAGAATTCTTTTAGAAAATCTAGTTTTCAACTTTGTTCAGTCTAAAACGTCGTTTAACAGTATAAAAACGATTAAATGCAACTTACAGGCAGTATAGTGATGAAAGCTTCAGGTATTCATGAACATATCATACAATTTGAAGTTCCGATGTTCGAAGACGCTTTCTTGATGGAAAATATATTTTAAAAATGAATTCTTTAAGAAAATGTAGTTTGGCCATAACGATGAGGCTCCCGGAGTGCACGGTGGCTCACACTCCCCTGATGAAAGTTACAGAGTTTTTTCTGAGTAAATTCAATGATAACAAAAGTTGAACGAGTGTGTAGTTTGGGTTTTGGACCACAGGCAAAAACGACTCCCCCGTTGAGCGACCCGTGTCAAGATATGAAATGTGAAAGCTTCGCACACAAGTCACACGAAGCCTCGCCGGCCTCCCAATGATCACAGGACACAGACAGTTGTAGTATATTGTTTTATTTTGTATAGTTATAACCCCCAGTGTAACAAGCAATGGCATACACACACACACACACACACACACACACACACACACACACACACACACACACACACACACACACACACACACACACACTTCTCCGACCCTGGGTCACAATTTCATGTAATTCCACATCCTCCACTTGTCCTGGGATCAAGGTGTGTCTTTTGGTCCTACAAGCTAGCGCATGGTACCGTTTGAATCGCAACTGCCATATTAGTGGGAGGCAGCAATCTCGAGTGCCTCCGACCTTCTTTTAAAGCTACACTAGCCGAAGAAGCAAAAAAAACAAACAAAATGGCCGTTTTAGAAAAGTGACTTCCCGAGGTCCGAAGAGCTCGTGGCGGGACAGTTGGAACCGCGACGGCCGTATTAGTGGGAGGCAGAAAACTCGAGTCCTTCCGACTTTCTGTAAAAGCTACAGGAGCCGAAGAAGCAAAAAAACAAAATGGCCGATTTAGAAAAGTGACTTCCCGAGGTCCCACGAGCTCGGGGACGGGACCGTTGGAACCGCGACGGCGGCATTAGTGGGAGGCAGAAAACTCGAGTCCTTCCGACTTTCCGCGAAAGCTGCACGAGCCACAGAAGCAAAAACAAAATGGCCGATTTAGAAAACTGTCTTCCCGAGGTCCCTCGAGCTCGGCGACGGGATCGCCGGAACCGCTACGGCCGTATCAGTGGGAGCGCGGCCAACTGGAGTCCTTCCGACTTTCCGTGAACGCTGCACAAGCCGAAGAAGCGAAAACAAAATGGCCGATTTAGAAAAGTGCCTTCCCGAGGTCCCTCGAGCTCGGCGACGGGATCGTCGGAACCGCGACGGCCGTATTAGTGGGAGCGCGGAAAAACCCGAGTGCTTCCGACTTTTCGCGAAAGCTGCAGGAGCCGAAGAAGCGAAAACAAAATGGCCGATTTAGAAAAGTGCCTTCCCGAGATCGCGCGAGCTCAGCGACGGGACCGTCGGAACCGCGACGGCCGTATTAGTGGGAGGCAGAAAACTCGAGTCCTTCCGACTTTCTGTGAAAGCTACACTAGCCGAAGAACTGAAAACAAAATGGCCGATTTAGAAAAGTGCCTTCCCGAGATCGTGCGAGCTCGGCGACGGGACCGTCGGAACCGCGACGGCCGTATTAGTGGGAGGCAGAAAACTCGAGTGCTTCCGACTTTTCGCGAAAGCTGCAGGAGCCGAAGAAGCGAAAACAAAATGGCCGATTTAGAAAAGTGCCTTCCCGAGATCGTGCGAGCTCGGCGACGGGACCGTCGGAACCGCGACGGCCGTATTAGTGGGAGGCAGAAAACTCGAGTCCTTCCGACTTTTCGCGAAAGCTGCACGAGCCACAGAAGTGAAAACAAAATGGCCGATTTAGAAAAGTGCCTTCCCGAGGTCCCGTGAGCTCGGCGACGGGATCGTCGGAACCGCGACGGCCGTATTAGTGGGAGCGCGGCAAACTCGAGTGCTTCCGACTTTTCGCGAAAGCTGCAGGAGCCGAAGAAGCGAAAACAAAATGGCCGATTTAGAAAAGTGCCTTCCCGAGATCGTGCGAGCTCGGCGACGGGACCGTCGGAACCGCGACGGCCGTATTAGTGGGAGGCAGAAAATTCGAGTCCTTCCGACTTTCTGTGAAAGCTACACTAGCCGAAGAAGCGAAAACAAAATGGCCGATTTAGAAAAGTGCCTTCCCGAGGTCCCGCGAGCTCGGCGACGGGATCGTCGGAACCGCGACGGCCGTATCAGTGGGAGCGCATCAAACTCGAGTCCTTCCGACTTTTCGCGAAAGCTGCACGAGCCGAAGAAGTGAAAACAAAATGGCCGATTTCAAAAACTGCCTTCCCGAGGTCCCGCGAGCACGGCGACGGGATCGTCGGAACCGCGACGGCCGTATTAGTGGGAGTGCGGCAAACTCGAGTGCTTCCGACTTTTCGCGAAGGCTGCAGGAGCCGAAGAAGCGAAAACAAAATGGCCGATTTAGAAAAGTGCCTTCCCGAGATCGCGCGAGCTCAGCGACGGGACCGTCGGAACCGCGACGGCCGTATTAGTGGGAGGCAGAAAACTCGAGTCCTTCCGACTTTCTGTGAAAGCTACACTAGCCGAAGAACCGAAAACAAAATGGCCGATTTAGAAAAGTGCCTTCCCGAGATCGTGCGAGCTCGGCGACGGGACCGTCGGAACCGCGACGGCCGTATTAGTGGGAGGCAGAAAACTCGAGTCCTTCCGACTTTTCGCGAAAGCTGCACGAGCCGCAGAAGTGAAAACAAAATGGCCGATTTAGAAAAGTGCCTTCCCGAGGTCCCGCGAGCTCGGCGACGGGATCGTCGGAACCGCGACGGCCGTATTAGTGGGAGTGCGGCAAACTCGAGTGCTTCCGACTTTTCGCGAAAGCTGCAGGAGCCGAAGAAGCGAAAACAAAATGGCCGATTTAGAAAAGTGCCTTCCCGAGATCGTGCGAGCTCGGCGACGGGACCGTCGGAACCGCGACGGCCGTATTAGTGGGAGGCAGAAAACTTGAGTCCTTCCGACTTTCTGTGAAAGCTACACTAGCCGAAGAAGCGAAAACAAAATGGCCGATTTAGAAAAGTGCCTTCCCGAGGTCCCGCGAGCTCGGCGACGGGATCGTCGGAACCGCGACGGCCGTATCAGTGGGAGCGCGGCAAACTCGAGTGCTTCCGACTTTTCGCGAAAGCTGCAGGAGCCGAAGAAGCGAAAACAAAATGGCCGATTTAGAAAAGTGCCTTCCCGAGATCGTGCGAGCTCGGCGACGGGACCGTCGGAACCGCGACGGCCGTATTAGTGGGAGGCAGAAAACTTGAGTCCTTCCGACTTTCTGTGAAAGCTACACTAGCCGAAGAAGCGAAAACAAAATGGCCGATTTAGAAAAGTGCCTTCCCGAGGTTGCGCGAGCTCGGCGACGGGATCGTTGGATCCGCGTCGGCCGTATTAGTGGGAGCGTGGCAAACTCGAGTGCGTCTGACTTTTCGCGAAAGCTGCACGAGCCGAAGAAGCGAAAACAAAATGGCCGATTTAGAAAAGTGCCTTCCCGAGGTCCCGCGAGCTCGGCGAAGGGATCGTCGGAACCGCAACGGCCGTATTTGTGGGAGCGCACTTGAGTCCCTCCGACTTTGGGTGAACGCTGCCCGAGCCAAAGAAGCGAAAACAAAACACTTTCTTGATGGAAATCTAGTTTTCAACTCTGTTCAGTCTGAAACGTCGTTTAAGAGCATAAAAATGAGTTACTGCAGCTTACGGGAAGTATAGTGATGAAAGCTTCAGGTATTCATGAACATAAGATATAATTTGAAGTTCTGATGTTCTCAGAGGCTTTCTTGATGGAAAATATTAAAAAAATGAATTCTTTAAGAAAATCAAGTTTTCAACTCTGTTCAGTCTGAAACGTCGTTTAAGAGCATAAAAATGGGTAACTGCAGCTTCCGGGCAATATAGTGATGAAAGCTTCAGGTTTCATGAACATATCATACAATTTGAAGTTCCGATGTTCGAAGACGCTTTCTTGATGGAAAATATAAAAAAATGAATTCTTTAAGAAAATCTAGTTTTCAACACTCTATAGTGTGAAACGTCGATTAAGAGCATAAAAATGAGTAAATGCAGCTTACGGGTGATGAAAGCTTCAGGTATTCATGAACATATCATATAATTTGAATTCCTGATGTTCTCAGAGACTTTCTTGATGGAAAATATAAAAAAAATGAATTCTTTAAGAAAATCTAGTTTTCAACTCTGTTCAGTCTGAAACGTCGTTTAAGAGCATAAAAATGAGTTACTGCAGCTTACGGGAAGTATAGTGATGAAAGCTTCAGGTATATCATACAATTTGAAGTTCCGATGTTCGAAGACGCTTTCTTGATGGAAAATATAAAAAAATGAATTCTTTAAGAAAATCTAGTTTTCAACACTGTATAGTGTGAAACGTCGATTAAGAGCATAAAAATGAGTAAATGCAGCTTACGGGTGATGAAAGCTTCAGGTATTCATGAACATATCATATAATTTGAATTCCTGATGTTCTCAGAGACTTTCTTGATGGAAAATATAAAAAAATGAATTCTTTAAGAAAATCTAGTTTTCAACTCTGTTCAGTCTGAAACGTCGTTTTAGAGCATAAAAATAAGTTACTGCAGCTTACTGGCAGTATAGTGATGAAAGCTTCAGGTATTCATGAACATATCATACAATTTGAAGTGCAGATGTTCTGAGACACTTTCTTGATGGAAAATTTAAAAAAAAATAATTCTTTTAGAAAATCTTGTTTTCAACTCTGTTCAGTCTGAATCGTCGTTTAAGAGCATAAAAATGAGTAAATGCAGCTTACGGGAAGTATAGTGATGAAAGCTTCAGGTATTCATGAACATATCATATAATTTGAATTCCTGATGTTCTCAGAGGCTTTCTTGATGGAAAATATAAAAAAATGAATTCTTTAAGAAAATCAAGTTTTCAACTCTGTTCAGTCTGAATCGTCGTTTAAGAGCATAAAAATGAGTAAATGCAGCTTACGGGAAGTATAGTGATGAAAGCTTCAGGTATTCATGAACATATCATATAATTTGAATTCCTGATGTTCTCAGAGGCTTTCTTGATGGAAAATATAAAAAAATGAATTCTTTAAGAAAATCAAGTTTTCAACTCTGTTCAGTCTGAATCGTCGTTTAAGAGCATAAAAATGAGTAAATGCAGCTTACGGGAAGTATAGTGATGAAAGCTTCAGGTATTCATGAACATATCATATAATTTGAATTCCTGATGTTCTCAGAGGCTTTCTTGATGGAAAATATAAAAAAATGAATTCTTTAAGAAAATCAAGTTTTCAACTCTGTTCAGTCTGAAACGTCGTTTAAGAGCATAAAAATGAGTAAATGAAGCTTACGCGAAGTATAGTGATGAAAACTTCAGGTATTCATGAACATATCATATAATTTGAAGTTCTGATGTTCTCAGAGGCTTTCTTGATGGAAAATATAAAAAAAATGAATTCTTTAAGAAAATCAAGTTTTCAACTCTGTTCAGTCTGAAACGTCGTTTAAGAGCATAAAAATGAGTAAATGAAGCTTACGCGAAGTATAGTGATGAAAACTTCAGGTATTCATGAACATATCATATAATTTGAAGTTCTGATGTTCTCAGAGGCTTTCTTGATGGAAAATATAAAAAAAAATGAATTCTTTAAGAAAATCAAGTTTTCAACTCTGTTCAGTCTGAAACGTCGTTTAAGAGCATAAAAATGGGTAACTGCAGCTTCCGGGCAATATAGTGATGAAAGCTTCAGGTTTCACGAATATATCATACAATTTGAAGTTCCGATGTTCGAAGACGCTTTCTTGATGGAAAATATAAAAAAAATGAATTCTTTAAGAAAATCTAGTTTTCAACTCTGTTCAGTCTGAACGTCGTTTAAGAGCATAAAAATGGGTAACTGCAGCTTCCGGGCAGTATAGTGATGAAAGCGTCAGGTTTCATGAACATATTACACAATTTGATGTTCCGATGTTCTGAGACACTTTCTTGATGGAAAATATAATTAAAAAAAAGAATTCTTTAAGAAAATCTAGTTTTCAACTCTGTTCAGTCTGACACGTCGTTTAAGAGCATAAAAATGAGTAAATGCAGCTTACAAGCAGTATAGTGATGAACGCTTCAGGTATTTAAGAAAGTATCATACAATTTGAAGTTCGGATGTTCGAAGACGCTTTCTTGATGGAAAATATAAAAAAATGAATTCTTTAAGAAAATCTAGTTGTCAACACTTTTCAGTGTGAAACGTCGATTAAGAGCATACAAATGAGAAAATGCTGATTACGGGCAGAGGTGTCAAGTAACGAAGTACAATTACTTCGTTCCTTTACTTAAGTAGGAATTTTGAGTATCTATACTTTACTGGAGTATTTATTTTTCAGACTACTTTTTTACTTCTACTCCTTATGTTTTCACGCAACTATCTGTACTTTCTACTCCCTACTTTAAAAAAAAAATAGCCTCGTTACTATTTCATTTTGGTTTGTTTTTCATTCCGGCTAGCTAGCCAGATAAATCGCGCCATCCGGATAGAGTGAATTTGATTGTGGTTGGATGAGAAGTATATGCCATTCCGACACCCTATTGGTTTTTTACGCGATGCACCTGAACATGACACAAATCAACCGTTACAATCACGTCACTCTAAAGCAAGGACAGCAGAGAAGCCGATTGCAAATATGTCCGTCTCGGAGAACCCGCGACGAGAAATACGCGCCGCCGAATAGCTGTTGTGCCGGGAGGGACAGTCACGTTCAATGCGTGAGACTTGAGAGCCCCGATACTTCCGTCTCTCTGCTCCTCTCTGCCGGCGGTTCCCCGGTCGCGCGAGTTTCTCCAGCGACTGTCTGTTTGAGGTAAATAGGATGTCTATACAGTTGATAGGTTTACAGATGCGCTCCATAGCGGGGAGTTTAAAAAGGAACCAACGCGCCTATGACTTTTTTTTTGCCATGAGATATGGCTGGTATGGACTTTTTTCAACATACATATTACAATACTTATAGGCAACTAGTTATTATCATGTCTTCCGCTCCATGAAATGCATGTTAATGCTCAGTAGTACACATGTGGTACTTTCATTGTAATAAAATGTGATCATTTTCAATGGGCATATTATATTGCAGCTGAAACAGGTAGCCTAGTGCATCCCACATTTTTCAATATACCATTTTAATACAACATTATGGCCTTTAGAAAAATGATTGTTTTGGTGGGGAAGTGCACTATAGGCCCCTGAGAGGCGGCTTAAGAAATCGTACTGAATGGGAAAAAGAAATTCCCCTTACATTACTTTTACTGTTTTACTTTTAAGTAGTTTTGAAACCCAGTACTTTTATACTTTTACTGAAGTAAAAAGCTTGAGTTTATACTTCTACTTTTACAAAAGTATTTCTATATCCTAGTATCTATACTTCTACTTAACCCTCCTGTTGCCATCTGGGTCAAAAAGACCCACTTTCGAGTGTTTATGTGCCTCGTCCCCGGGGTCAGAATGACCCGCGTTTATCGCCGAACTCCTGGCCCCGTCCCTGGGGTCTAAATGACCCGCATTTATCGCCGAGCTCCCGGCCCCGGGGTCAGAATGACCCGCGTTTATCGTCGAGCTCTCGGCCCCCGTCCCCGGAGTTAGAATGACCCGCGTTTATCGTCGAGCTCACAGCCCCCGTCCCCGGAGTTAGAATGACCCGCGTTTATCGTCGAGTTCCCGGCCCCCGTCCCCGGGGTCTGAATGACCCTCGTTTATAGCCGAGCTCCCGGCCTCGCCGTCGTCCCCGGGGTCAGAATGACCCGTGAGCCCTCGGCCTCGTCCTCGGGTCGAAACGACCCGAGTTTTACGTTGTATTACAAGTCATCCCGTATGCTGAATGTAAAAAATAAATAAATAAATGATACAAATAAAGACATGACAAGACAGTT
Organism: Clinocottus analis; assembly: GCF_023055335.1. NCBI lineage: Eukaryota > Metazoa > Chordata > Actinopteri > Perciformes > Cottidae > Clinocottus > Clinocottus analis. The sequence goes on along the minus strand of NW_027175932.1, from coordinate 14,772,593 downwards.
GCATTGTATTTTTTTTCTTACATTTATTTAGTCATCACCAGTGTTACGAGCAACGACACAGAACACACACACACACACACACACACACACACACACACACACACACACACACACACACACACACACACACACACGCACAAATGTGTCCGCCACAGGATCACGGTTCGAAACGCAGACGACAGACGTAGCCTTCGAATTCCCCCGCGAGCTCTTTCGTTCTCCGGTAGCACTGCGAGCTGTGGTGGGGTCGCTCGGGGTCGCGCTCGGCGGACCGGGGAGCTTCCCCGGGCCCCGTGCGATCCACGGAGCCCGGCTCGCCCGCCAAACGGGCGAACCAACGTTCGGATTCGGTAGCGGCGGCGGCGGCGGCGGCCCGCCCCTCGGGCAATCGCGGAATCGTCAAAGGCCCGGTCCCGGTCCCGGTCCCTGTCCCGGTCCCTGTCCCGGTCGCGTTCCCTCTCTCGATCGACGCTGTCGGACGCGACTCTCCACGCTCTCAGCAGCGGCGGCGGCGCTTGGTCCGCCCTCTGCGGAAACATCACCCGTCGCCTGGCTTCTCGAGCGGGAGCGGAATCGTCCCAGGCCGGCACGGTCGCGGCCAGAGCCCATTCGATCGGCCTGGACGGGATCGCGTTCCAGCCGTTCGACCCGCCCCGCGCTTCTCGTTCTATGAAAGGGGTGTACTTATACGCTGTATTTATACACTATTTATTCACATCTGCGTAATCCCGCGGTCGGCTTCGTTGGTGCACTTGCGCTGATCGAAGGCTCTTTAGCCAAGACGCGAGACGTCATTTCGTACGTGTCCAGATTGTAAAGCCCTCTGAGGCGTTTACCAAAAAAAAGAAAATAATAATAATGTGTATTTGTTATTCTGAGCTATTCAAAATAAACTGAATTGATTCAAATTGAAATGAGGTGTCACAAGTTGTTATGTGCGAATAAGGACACTATGAAAGGGGTGTACTTATACGCTGTATTTATACACAATTTATTCACATCTGCGTAATCACGCGGTCGGCCTCGTTGGTGTGCTCGCGCTGATCGAAGGCTCTTTAGCAAAGACAGATTGACTCCGCAGGACACAGGGTGTGCGAGGAATGAGTGAGGACAACACGAGGGTTATTAATGTGAATACTTTTGACACCGCTGCTTACGGGCAGTATGAAAGCTTAAGTATTTATGAAAGTATCATACAATTTGAAGTTCTGATGTGCTGAGACACTTTATTTATGGAACGGTTTAAAAAAAAAAGAATTGTTGAAGAAAATGTAGTTTTCAAGTCCGTTTAGCCTAAAATGTCGTGTATGAAAATGAGTAAATGCAGCTTTCGGGCAGTAGAGAAATGGAAGCTTCAGGTATTCATTAAAAGCTCACATAATTTGTAGTTCCGCTGTTTTGAAACACTTTCTTGATGGAAAATTTAAAAAAAAAAATCTTTAAGAAAATCTAGTTTTCAACTCTGTTCAGTCGGAAACGTCGTTTAAGAGCATAAAAATGAGTAAATTCATAAACATATCATACAATTTGAAGTGCAGATGTTCTGAGACACTTTCTTGATGGAAAATTTAAAAAAAAATTAATTCTTTTAGAAAATCTTGTTTTCAACTCTGTTCAGTCTGAAACGTCGTTTAAGAGCATAAAAATGAGTAAATGCAGCTTACGGGAAGTATAGTGATGAAAGCTTCAGGTATTCATGAACATATCATATAATTTGAATTCCTGATGTTCTCAGAGGCTTTCTTGATGGAAAATATTTAAACAATTAATTCTTTAAGAAAATCAAGTTTTCAACTCTGTTCAGTCTGAAACGGCGTTTAAGAGCATAAAAATGAGTAAATGCAGCTTACGAGCAGTGTAGTGATGAAAGCTTCAGGTTTCATGAACATATTACACCATTTGATGTTCCGATGTTCTGAGACACTTTCTTGATGGAAAATATAAAAAAAAGAATTCTTTAAGAAAATCTAGTTTTCAACTCTGTTCAGTCTGAAACGTCGTTTAAGAGCATACAAATGGGTAACTGCAGCTTACGGGCAATATAGTGATGAAAGCTTCAGGTATTCATTAACATATCATACAATTTGCAGTGCAGATGTTCTGAGACACTTTCTTGATGGAAATTTAAAAAAAAAAAAGAATTCTTTTAAAAAATCTTGTTTTCAACTCTGTTCAGTCTGATTCGTCGTTTAAGAGCATACAAATGAGTAAATGAAGCTTACGGGAAGTATAGTGATGAACCCTTCAGGTATTTAAGAAAGTATCATACAATTTGAAGTTCCGATGTTCTGAGACACATTCTTGATTGGAAATTTAAAAAAAAAAGAATTCTTTTAGAAAATCTAGTTTTCAACTTTGTTCAGTCTAAAACGTCGTTTAACAGTATAAAAACGATTAAATGCAACTTACAGGCAGTATAGTGATGAAAGCTTCAGGTATTCATGAACATATCATACAATTTGAAGTTCCGATGTTCGAAGACGCTTTCTTGATGGAAAATATATTTTAAAAATGAATTCTTTAAGAAAATGTAGTTTGGCCATAACGATGAGGCTCCCGGAGTGCACGGTGGCTCACACTCCCCTGATGAAAGTTACAGAGTTTTTTCTGAGTAAATTCAATGATAACAAAAGTTGAACGAGTGTGTAGTTTGGGTTTTGGACCACAGGCAAAAACGACTCCCCCGTTGAGCGACCCGTGTCAAGATATGAAATGTGAAAGCTTCGCACACAAGTCACACGAAGCCTCGCCGGCCTCCCAATGATCACAGGACACAGACAGTTGTAGTATATTGTTTTATTTTGTATAGTTATAACCCCCAGTGTAACAAGCAATGGCATACACACACACACACACACACACACACACACACACACACACACACACACACACACACACACACACACACACACACACACTTCTCCGACCCTGGGTCACAATTTCATGTAATTCCACATCCTCCACTTGTCCTGGGATCAAGGTGTGTCTTTTGGTCCTACAAGCTAGCGGATGGTACCGTTTGAATCGCAACTGCCATATTAGTGGGAGGCAGCAATCTCGAGTGCCTCCGACCTTCTTTTAAAGCTACACTAGCCGAAGAAGCAAAAAAAACAAACAAAATGGCCGTTTTAGAAAAGTGACTTCCCGAGGTCCGAAGAGCTCGTGGCGGGACAGTTGGAACCGCGACGGCCGTATTAGTGGGAGGCAGAAAACTCGAGTCCTTCCGACTTTCTGTAAAAGCTACAGGAGCCGAAGAAGCAAAAAAACAAAATGGCCGATTTAGAAAAGTGACTTCCCGAGGTCCCACGAGCTCGGGGACGGGACCGTTGGAACCGCGACGGCGGCATTAGTGGGAGGCAGAAAACTCGAGTCCTTCCGACTTTCCGCGAAAGCTGCACGAGCCACAGAAGCAAAAACAAAATGGCCGATTTAGAAAACTGTCTTCCCGAGGTCCCTCGAGCTCGGCGACGGGATCGCCGGAACCGCTACGGCCGTATCAGTGGGAGCGCGGCCAACTGGAGTCCTTCCGACTTTCCGTGAACGCTGCACAAGCCGAAGAAGCGAAAACAAAATGGCCGATTTAGAAAAGTGCCTTCCCGAGGTCCCTCGAGCTCGGCGACGGGATCGTCGGAACCGCGACGGCCGTATTAGTGGGAGTGCGGCAAACTCGAGTGCTTCCGACTTTTCGCGAAAGCTGCACGAGCCGCAGAAGCGAAAACAAAATGGCCGATTTAGAAAAGTGCCTTCCCGAGGTCCCTCGAGCTCGGCGACGGGATCGTCGGAACCGCGACGGCCGTATCACTGGGAGCGCATCAAACTCGAGTCCTTCCGACTTTTCGCGAAAGCTGCAGGAGCCGAAGAAGCGAAAACAAAATGGCCGATTTCAAAAACTGCCTTCCCGAGGTCCCGCGAGCACGGCGACGGGATCGTCGGAACCGCGACGGCCGTATTAGTGGGAGCGCGGAAAAACCCGAGTGCTTCCGACTTTTCGCGAAAGCTGCAGGAGCCGAAGAAGCGAAAACAAAATGGCCGATTTAGAAAAGTGCCTTCCCGAGATCGCGCGAGCTCAGCGACGGGACCGTCGGAACCGCGACGGCCGTATTAGTGGGAGGCAGAAAACTCGAGTCCTTCCGACTTTCTGTGAAAGCTACACTAGCCGAAGAACCGAAAACAAAATGGCCGATTTAGAAAAGTGCCTTCCCGAGATCGTGCGAGCTCGGCGACGGGACCGTCGGAACCGCGACGGCCGTATTAGTGGGAGGCAGAAAACTCGAGTCCTTCCGACTTTTCGCGAAAGCTGCACGAGCCGCAGAAGTGAAAACAAAATGGCCGATTTAGAAAAGTGCCTTCCCGAGGTCCCGCGAGCTCGGCGACGGGATCGTCGGAACCGCGACGGCCGTATTAGTGGGAGCGCGGCAAACTCGAGTGCTTCCGACTTTTCGCGAAAGCTGCAGGAGCCGAAGAAGCGAAAACAAAATGGCCGATTTAGAAAAGTGCCTTCCCGAGATCGTGCGAGCTCGGCGACGGGACCGTCGGAACCGCGACGGCCGTATTAGTGGGAGGCAGAAAACTCGAGTCCTTCCGACTTTTCGCGAAAGCTGCACGAGCCACAGAAGTGAAAACAAAATGGCCGATTTAGAAAAGTGCCTTCCCGAGGTCCCGTGAGCTCGGCGACGGGATCGTCGGAACCGCGACGGCCGTATTAGTGGGAGCGCGGCAAACTCGAGTGCTTCCGACTTTTCGCGAAAGCTGCAGGAGCCGAAGAAGCGAAAACAAAATGGCCGATTTAGAAAAGTGCCTTCCCGAGATCGTGCGAGCTCGGCGACGGGACCGTCGGAACCGCGACGGCCGTATTAGTGGGAGGCAGAAAATTCGAGTCCTTCCGACTTTCTGTGAAAGCTACACTAGCCAAAGAAGCGAAAACAAAATGGCCGATTTAGAAAAGTGCCTTCCCGAGGTCCCGCGAGCTCGGCGACGGGATCGTCGGAACCGCGACGGCCGTATCAGTGGGAGCGCATCAAACTCGAGTCCTTCCGACTTTTCGCGAAAGCTGCACGAGCCGAAGAAGTGAAAACAAAATGGCCGATTTCAAAAACTGCCTTCCCGAGGTCCCGCGAGCACGGCGACGGGATCGTCGGAACCGCGACGGCCGTATTAGTGGGAGTGCGGCAAACTCGAGTGCTTCCGACTTTTCGCGAAGGCTGCAGGAGCCGAAGAAGCGAAAACAAAATGGCCGATTTAGAAAAGTGCCTTCCCGAGATCGCGCGAGCTCAGCCACGGGACCGTCGGAACCGCGACGGCCGTATTAGTGGGAGGCAGAAAACTCGAGTCCTTCCGACTTTCTGTGAAAGCTACACTAGCCGAAGAACCGAAAACAAAATGGCCGATTTAGAAAAGTGCCTTCCCGAGATCGTGCGAGCTCGGCGACGGGACCGTCGGAACCGCGACGGCCGTATTAGTGGGAGGCAGAAAACTCGAGTCCTTCCGACTTTTCGCGAAAGCTGCACGAGCCGCAGAAGTGAAAACAAAATGGCCGATTTAGAAAAGTGCCTTCCCGAGGTCCCGCGAGCTCGGCGACGGGATCGTCGGAACCGCGACGGCCGTATTAGTGGGAGCGCGGCAAACTCGAGTGCTTCCGACTTTTCGCGAAAGCTGCAGGAGCCGAAGAAGCGAAAACAAAATGGCCGATTTAGAAAAGTGCCTTCCCGAGATCGTGCGAGCTCGGCGACGGGACCGTCGGAACCGCGACGGCCGTATTAGTGGGAGGCAGAAAACTTGAGTCCTTCCGACTTTCTGTGAAAGCTACACTAGCCGAAGAAGCGAAAACAAAATGGCCGATTTAGAAAAGTGCCTTCCCGAGGTCCCGCGAGCTCGGCGACGGGATCGTCGGAACCGCGACGGCCGTATCAGTGGGAGCGCGGCAAACTCGAGTGCTTCCGACTTTTCGCGAAAGCTGCAGGAGCCGAAGAAGCGAAAACAAAATGGCCGATTTAGAAAAGTGCCTTCCCGAGATCGTGCGAGCTCGGCGACGGGACCGTCGGAACCGCGACGGCCGTATTAGTGGGAGGCAGAAAATTTGAGTCCTTCCGACTTTCTGTGAAAGCTACACTAGCCGAAGAAGCGAAAACAAAATGGCCGATTTAGAAAAGTGCCTTCCCGAGGTTGCGCGAGCTCGGCGACGGGACCGTTGGATCCGCGTCGGCCGTATTAGTGGGAGCGTGGCAAACTCGAGTGCGTCTGACTTTTCGCGAAAGCTGCACGAGCCGAAGAAGCGAAAACAAAATGGCCGATTTGAAAAACTGCCTCCCCGAGGTCCCGCGAGCTCGGCGACGGGATCGTCGGAACCGCGACGGCCGTATCAGTGGGAGCGCAGCAAACTCGAGTCCCTCCGACTTTGGGTGAACGCTGCCCGAGCCGAAGAAGCGAAAACAAAATGGCCGATTTAGAAAAGTGCCTTCCCGAGGTCCCGCGAGCTCGGCGAAGGGATCGTCGGAACCGCAACGGCCGTATTTGTGGGAGCGCACTTGAGTCCCTCCGACTTTGGGTGAACGCTGCCCGAGCCAAAGAAGCGAAAACAAAACACTTTCTTGATGGAAATCTAGTTTTCAACTCTGTTCAGTCTGAAACGTCGTTTAAGAGCATAAAAATGAGTTACTGCAGCTTACGGGAAGTATAGTGATGAAAGCTTCAGGTATTCATGAACATAAGATATAATTTGAAGTTCTGATGTTCTCAGAGGCTTTCTTGATGGAAAATATTAAAAAATGAATTCTTTAAGAAAATCAAGTTTTCAACTCTGTTCAGTCTGAAACGTCGTTTAAGAGCATAAAAATGGGTAACTGCAGCTTCCGGGCAATATAGTGATGAAAGCTTCAGGTTTCATGAACATATCATACAATTTGAAGTTCCGATGTTCGAAGACGCTTTCTTGATGGAAAATATAAAAAAATGAATTCTTTAAGAAAATCTAGTTTTCAACACTCTATAGTGTGAAACGTCGATTAAGAGCATAAAAATGAGTAAATGCAGCTTACGGGTGATGAAAGCTTCAGGTATTCATGAACATATCATATAATTTGAATTCCTGATGTTCTCAGAGACTTTCTTGATGGAAAATATAAAAAAATGAATTCTTTAAGAAAATCTAGTTTTCAACTCTGTTCAGTCTGAAACGTCGTTTAAGAGCATAAAAATAAGTTACTGCAGCTTACTGGCAGTATAGTGATGAAAGCTTCAGGTATTCATGAACATATCATACAATTTGAAGTGCAGATGTTCTGAGACACTTTCTTGATGGAAAATTTAAAAAAAATTAATTCTTTTAGAAAATCTTGTTTTCAACTCTGTTCAGTCTGAATCGTCGTTTAAGAGCATAAAAATGAGTAAATGCAGCTTACGGGAAGTATAGTGATGAAAGCTTCAGGTATTCATGAACATATCATATAATTTGAATTCCTGATGTTCTCAGAGGCTTTCTTGATGGAAAATATAAAAAAATGAATTCTTTAAGAAAATCAAGTTTTCAACTCTGTTCAGTCTGAATCGTCGTTTAAGAGCATAAAAATGAGTAAATGCAGCTTACGGGAAGTATAGTGATGAAAGCTTCAGGTATTCATGAACATATCATATAATTTGAATTCCTGATGTTCTCAGAGGCTTTCTTGATGGAAAATATAAAAAAATGAATTCTTTAAGAAAATCAAGTTTTCAACTCTGTTCAGTCTGAATCGTCGTTTAAGAGCATAAAAATGAGTAAATGCAGCTTACGGGAAGTATAGTGATGAAAGCTTCAGGTATTCATGAACATATCATATAATTTGAATTCCTAATGTTCTCAGAGGCTTTCTTGATGGAAAATATAAAAAAATGAATTCTTTAAGAAAATCAAGTTTTCAACTCTGTTCAGTCTGAAACGTCGTTTAAGAGCATAAAAATGAGTAAATGAAGCTTACGCGAAGTATAGTGATGAAAACTTCAGGTATTCATGAACATATCATATAATTTGAAGTTCTGATGTTCTCAGAGGCTTTCTTGATGGAAAATATAAAAAAAATGAATTCTTTAAGAAAATCAAGTTTTCAACTCTGTTCAGTCTGAAACGTCGTTTAAGAGCATAAAAATGAGTAAATGAAGCTTACGCGAAGTATAGTGATGAAAACTTCAGGTATTCATGAACATATCATATAATTTGAAGTTCTGATGTTCTCAGAGGCTTTCTTGATGGAAAATATAAAAAAAAATGAATTCTTTAAGAAAATCAAGTTTTCAACTCTGTTCAGTCTGAAACGTCGTTTAAGAGCATAAAAATGGGTAACTGCAGCTTCCGGGCAATATAGTGATGAAAGCTTCAGGTTTCACGAATATATCATACAATTTGAAGTTCCGATGTTCGAAGACGCTTTCTTGATGGAAAATATAAAAAAAATGAATTCTTTAAGAAAATCTAGTTTTCAACTCTGTTCAGTCTGAACGTCGTTTAAGAGCATAAAAATGGGTAACTGCAGCTTACGGGCAGTATAGTGATGAAAGCGTCAGGTTTCATGAACATATTACACAATTTGATGTTCCGATGTTCTGAGACACTTTCTTGATGGAAAATATAATTAAAAAAAAGAATTCTTTAAGAAAATCTAGTTTTCAACTCTGTTCAGTCTGACACGTCGTTTAAGAGCATAAAAATGAGTAAATGCAGCTTACAAGCAGTATAGTGATGAACGCTTCAGGTATTTAAGAAAGTATCATACAATTTGAAGTTCGGATGTTCGAAGACGCTTTCTTGATGGAAAATATAAAAAAATGAATTCTTTAAGAAAATCTAGTTGTCAACACTTTTCAGTGTGAAACGTCGATTAAGAGCATACAAATGAGAAAATGCTGATTACGGGCAGAGGTGTCAAGTAACGAAGTACAATTACTTCGTTCCTTTACTTAAGTAGGAATTTTGAGTATCTATACTTTACTGGAGTATTTATTTTTCAGACTACTTTTTTACTTCTACTCCTTATGTTTTCACGCAACTATCTGTACTTTCTACTCCCTACTTTAAAAAAAAAATAGCCTCGTTACTATTTCATTTTGGTTTGTTTTTCATTCCGGCTAGCTAGCCAGATAAATCGCGCCATCCGGATAGAGTGAATTTGATTGTGGTTGGATGAGAAGTATATGCCATTCCGACACCCTATTGGTTTTTTACGCGATGCACCTGAACATGACACAAATCAACCGTTACAATCACGTCACTCTAAAGCAAGGACAGCAGAGAAGCCGATTGCAAATATGTCCGTCTCGGAGAACCCGCGACGAGAAATACGCGCCGCCGAATAGCTGTTGTGCCGGGAGGGACAGTCACGTTCAATGCGTGAGACTTGAGAGCCCCGATACTTCCGTCTCTCTGCTCCTCTCTGCCGGCGGTTCCCCGGTCGCGCGAGTTTCTCCAGCGACTGTCTGTTTGAGGTAAATAGGATGTCTATACAGTTGATAGGTTTACAGATGCGCTCCATAGCGGGGAGTTTAAAAAGGAACCAACGCGCCTATGACTTTTTTTTTGCCATGAGATATGGCTGGTATGGACTTTTTTCAACATACATATTACAATACTTATAGGCAACTAGTTATTATCATGTCTTCCGCTCCATGAAATGCATGTTAATGCTCAGTAGTACACATGTGGTACTTTCATTGTAATAAAATGTGATCATTTTCAATGGGCATATTATATTGCAGCTGAAACAGGTAGCCTAGTGCATCCCACATTTTTCAATATACCATTTTAATACAACATTATGGCCTTTAGAAAAATGATTGTTTTGGTGGGGAAGTGCACTATAGGCCCCTGAGAGGCGGCTTAAGAAATCGTACTGAATGGGAAAAAGAAATTCCCCTTACATTACTTTTACTGTTTTACTTTTAAGTAGTTTTGAAACCCAGTACTTTTATACTTTTACTGAAGTAAAAAGCTTGAGTTTATACTTCTACTTTTACAAAAGTATTTCTATATCCTAGTATCTATACTTCTACTTAACCCTCCTGTTGCCATCTGGGTCAAAAAGACCCACTTTCGAGTGTTTATGTGCCTCGTCCCCGGGGTCAGAATGACCCGCGTTTATCGCCGAACTCCTGGCCCCGTCCCTGGGGTCTAAATGACCCGCATTTATCGCCGAGCTCCCGGCCCCGGGGTCAGAATGACCCGCGTTTATCGTCGAGCTCTCGGCCCCCGTCCCCGGAGTTAGAATGACCCGCGTTTATCGTCGAGCTCACAGCCCCCGTCCCCGGAGTTAGAATGACCCGCGTTTATCGTCGAGTTCCCGGCCCCCGTCCCCGGGGTCTGAATGACCCTCGTTTATAGCCGAGCTCCCGGCCTCGCCGTCGTCCCCGGGGTCAGAATGACCCGTGAGCCCTCGGCCTCGTCCTCGGGTCGAAACGACCCGAGTTTTACGTTGTATTACAAGTCATCCCGTATGCTGAATGTAAAAAATAAATAAATAAATGATACAAATAAAGACATGACAAGACAGTTGCATTGTATTTTTTTTCTTACATTTATTTAGTCATCACCAGTGTTACGAGCAACGACACAGAACACACACACACACACACACACACACACACACACACACACACACACACACACACACACACACACACACACACACACACACACACACACACACACGCACAAATGTGTCCGCCACAGGATCACGGTTCGAAACGCAGACGACAGACGTAGCCTTCGAATTCCCCCGCGAGCTCTTTCGTTCTCCGGTAGCACTGCGAGCTGTGGTGGGGTCGCTCGGGGTCGCGCTCGGCGGACCGGGGAGCTTCCCCGGGCCCCGTGCGATCCACGGAGCCCGGCTCGCCCGCCAAACGGGCGAACCAACGTTCGGATTCGGTAGCGGCGGCGGCGGCGGCGGCCCGCCCCTCGGGCAATCGCGGAATCGTCAAAGGCCCGGTCCCGGTCCCTGTCCCGGTCCCTGTCCCGGTCGCGTTCCCTCTCTCGATCGACGCTGTCGGACGCGACTCTCCACGCTCTCAGCAGCGGCGGCGGCGCTTGGTCCGCCCTCTGCGGAAACATCACCCGTCGCCTGGCTTCTCGAGCGGGAGCGGAATCGTCCCAGGCCGGCACGGTCGCGGCCAGAGCCCATTCGATCGGCCTGGACGGGATCGCGTTCCAGCCGTTCGACCCGCCCCGCGCTTCTCGTTCTATGAAAGGGGTGTACTTATACGCTGTATTTATACACTATTTATTCACATCTGCGTAATCCCGCGGTCGGCTTCGTTGGTGCACTCGCGCTGATCGAAGGCTCTTTAGCCAAGACGCGAGACGTCATTTCGTACGTGTCCAGATTGTAAAGCCCTCTGAGGCGTTTACCAAAAAAAAGAAAATAATAATAATGTGTATTTGTTATTCTGAGCTATTCAAAATAAACTGAATTGATTCAAATTGAAATGAGGTGTCACAAGTTGTTATGTGCGAATAAGGACACTATGAAAGGGGTGTACTTATACGCTGTATTTATACACAATTTATTCACATCTGCGTAATCACGCGGTCGGCCTCGTTGGTGTGCTCGCGCTGATCGAAGGCTCTTTAGCAAAGACAGATTGACTCCGCAGGACACAGGGTGTGCGAGGAATGAGTGAGGACAACACGAGGGTTATTAATGTGAATACTTTTGACACCGCTGCTTACGGGCAGTATGAAAGCTTAAGTATTTATGAAAGTATCATACAATTTGAAGTTCTGATGTGCTGAGACACTTTATTTATGGAACGGTTTAAAAAAAAAAGAATTGTTGAAGAAAATGTAGTTTTCAAGTCCGTTTAGCCTAAAATGTCGTGTATGAAAATGAGTAAATGCAGCTTTCGGGCAGTAGAGAAATGGAAGCTTCAGGTATTCATTAAAAGCTCACATAATTTGTAGTTCCGCTGTTTTGAAACACTTTCTTGATGGAAAATTAAAAAAAAAAAAATCTTTAAGAAAATCTAGTTTTCAACTCTGTTCAGTCGGAAACGTCGTTTAAGAGCATAAAAATGAGTAAATTCATAAACATATCATACAATTTGAAGTGCAGATGTTCTGAGACACTTTCTTGATGGAAAATTTAAAAAAAAATTAATTCTTTTAGAAAATCTTGTTTTCAACTCTGTTCAGTCTGAATCGTCGTTTAAGAGCATAAAAATGAGTAAATGCAGCTTACGGGAAGTATAGTGATGAAAGCTTCAGGTATTCATGAACATATCATATAATTTGAATTCCTGATGTTCTCAGAGGCTTTCTTGATGGAAAATATTTAAACAATTAATTCTTTAAGAAAATCAAGTTTTCAACTCTGTTCAGTCTGAAACGGCGTTTAAGAGCATAAAAATGAGTAAATGCAGCTTACGAGCAGTGTAGTGATGAAAGCTTCAGGTTTCATGAACATATTACACCATTTGATGTTCCGATGTTCTGAGACACTTTCTTGATGGAAAATATAAAAAAAAGAATTCTTTAAGAAAATCTAGTTTTCAACTCTGTTCAGTCTGAAACGTCGTTTAAGAGCATACAAATGGGTAACTGCAGCTTACGGGCAATATAGTGATGAAAGCTTCAGGTATTCATTAACATATCATACAATTTGCAGTGCAGATGTTCTGAGACACTTTCTTGATGGAAATTTAAATTAAAAAAAAGAATTCTTTTAAAAAATCTTGTTTTCAACTCTGTTCAGTCTGATTCGTCGTTTAAGAGCATACAAATGAGTAAATGAAGCTTACGGGAAGTATAGTGATGAACCCTTCAGGTATTTAAGAAAGTATCATACAATTTGAAGTTCCGATGTTCTGAGACACATTCTTGATTGGAAATTTAAAAAAAAAAGAATTCTTTTAGAAAATCTAGTTTTCAACTTTGTTCAGTCTAAAACGTCGTTTAACAGTATAAAAACGATTAAATGCAACTTACAGGCAGTATAGTGATGAAAGCTTCAGGTATTCATGAACATATCATACAATTTGAAGTTCCGATGTTCGAAGACGCTTTCTTGATGGAAAATATATTTTAAAAATGAATTCTTTAAGAAAATGTAGTTTGGCCATAACGATGAGGCTCCCGGAGTGCACGGTGGCTCACACTCCCCTGATGAAAGTTACAGAGTTTTTTCTGAGTAAATTCAATGATAACAAAAGTTGAACGAGTGTGTAGTTTGGGTTTTGGACCACAGGCAAAAACGACTCCCCCGTTGAGCGACCCGTGTCAAGATATGAAATGTGAAAGCTTCGCACACAAGTCACACGAAGCCTCGCCGGCCTCCCAATGATCACAGGACACAGACAGTTGTAGTATATTGTTTTATTTTGTATAGTTATAACCCCCAGTGTAACAAGCAATGGCATACACACACACACACACACACACACACACACACACACACACACACACACACACACACACACACACACACACACACACACACACACTTCTCCGACCCTGGGTCACAATTTCATGTAATTCCACATCCTCCACTTGTCCTGGGATCAAGGTGTGTCTTTTGGTCCTACAAGCTAGCGGATGGTACCGTTTGAATCGCAACTGCCATATTAGTGGGAGGCAGCAATCTCGAGTGCCTCCGACCTTCTTTTAAAGCTACACTAGCCGAAGAAGCAAAAAAAACAAACAAAATGGCCGTTTTAGAAAAGTGACTTCCCGAGGTCCGAAGAGCTCGTGGCGGGACAGTTGGAACCGCGACGGCCGTATTAGTGGGAGGCAGAAAACTCGAGTCCTTCCGACTTTCTGTAAAAGCTACAGGAGCCGAAGAAGCAAAAAAACAAAATGGCCGATTTAGAAAAGTGACTTCCCGAGGTCCCACGAGCTCGGGGACGGGACCGTTGGAACCGCGACGGCGGCATTAGTGGGAGGCAGAAAACTCGAGTCCTTCCGACTTTCCGCGAAAGCTGCACGAGCCACAGAAGCAAAAACAAAATGGCCGATTTAGAAAACTGTCTTCCCGAGGTCCCTCGAGCTCGGCGACGGGATCGCCGGAACCGCTACGGCCGTATCAGTGGGAGCGCGGCCAACTGGAGTCCTTCCGACTTTCCGTGAACGCTGCACAAGCCGAAGAAGCGAAAACAAAATGGCCGATTTAGAAAAGTGCCTTCCCGAGGTCCCTCGAGCTCGGCGACGGGATCGTCGGAACCGCGACGGCCGTATTAGTGGGAGCGCGGAAAAACCCGAGTGCTTCCGACTTTTCGCGAAAGCTGCAGGAGCCGAAGAAGCGAAAACAAAATGGCCGATTTAGAAAAGTGCCTTCCCGAGATCGCGCGAGCTCAGCGACGGGACCGTCGGAACCGCGACGGCCGTATTAGTGGGAGGCAGAAAACTCGAGTCCTTCCGACTTTCTGTGAAAGCTACACTAGCCGAAGAACTGAAAACAAAATGGCCGATTTAGAAAAGTGCCTTCCCGAGATCGTGCGAGCTCGGCGACGGGACCGTCGGAACCGCGACGGCCGTATTAGTGGGAGGCAGAAAACTCGAGTCCTTCCGACTTTTCGCGAAAGCTGCACGAGCCGCAGAAGTGAAAACAAAATGGCCGATTTAGAAAAGTGCCTTCCCGAGGTCCCGCGAGCTCGGCGACGGGATCGTCGGAACCGCGACGGCCGTATTAGTGGGAGCGCGGCAAACTCGAGTGCTTCCGACTTTTCGCGAAAGCTGCAGGAGCCGAAGAAGCGAAAACAAAATGGCCGATTTAGAAAAGTGCCTTCCCGAGATCGTGCGAGCTCGGCGACGGGACCGTCGGAACCGCGACGGCCGTATTAGTGGGAGCGCGGAAAAACCCGAGTGCTTCCGACTTTTCGCGAAAGCTGCAGGAGCCGAAGAAGCGAAAACAAAATGGCCGATTTAGAAAAGTGCCTTCCCGAGATCGCGCGAGCTCAGCGACGGGACCGTCGGAACCGCGACGGCCGTATTAGTGGGAGGCAGAAAACTCGAGTCCTTCCGACTTTCTGTGAAAGCTACACTAGCCGAAGAACCGAAAACAAAATGGCCGATTTAGAAAAGTGCCTTCCCGAGATCGTGCGAGCTCGGCGACGGGACCGTCGGAACCGCGACGGCCGTATTAGTGGGAGGCAGAAAACTCGAGTCCTTCCGACTTTTCGCGAAAGCTGCACGAGCCGCAGAAGTGAAAACAAAATGGCCGATTTAGAAAAGTGCCTTCCCGAGGTCCCGCGAGCTCGGCGACGGGATCGTCGGAACCGCGACGGCCGTATTAGTGGGAGCGCGGCAAACTCGAGTGCTTCCGACTTTTCGCGAAAGCTGCAGGAGCCGAAGAAGCGAAAACAAAATGGCCGATTTAGAAAAGTGCCTTCCCGAGATCGTGCGAGCTCGGCGACGGGACCGTCGGAACCGCGACGGCCGTATTAGTGGGAGGCAGAAAACTCGAGTCCTTCCGACTTTTCGCGAAAGCTGCACGAGCCACAGAAGTGAAAACAAAATGGCCGATTTAGAAAAGTGCCTTCCCGAGGTCCCGTGAGCTCGGCGACGGGATCGTCGGAACCGCGACGGCCGTATTAGTGGGAGCGCGGCAAACTCGAGTGCTTCCGACTTTTCGCGAAAGCTGCAGGAGCCGAAGAAGCGAAAACAAAATGGCCGATTTAGAAAAGTGCCTTCCCGAGATCGTGCGAGCTCGGCGACGGGACCGTCGGAACCGCGACGGCCGTATTAGTGGGAGGCAGAAAATTCGAGTCCTTCCGACTTTCTGTGAAAGCTACACTAGCCAAAGAAGCGAAAACAAAATGGCCGATTTAGAAAAGTGCCTTCCCGAGGTCCCGCGAGCTCGGCGACGGGATCGTCGGAACCGCGACGGCCGTATCAGTGGGAGCGCATCAAACTCGAGTCCTTCCGACTTTTCGCGAAAGCTGCACGAGCCGAAGAAGTGAAAACAAAATGGCCGATTTCAAAAACTGCCTTCCCGAGGTCCCGCGAGCACGGCGACGGGATCGTCGGAACCGCGACGGCCGTATTAGTGGGAGTGCGGCAAACTCGAGTGCTTCCGACTTTTCGCGAAGGCTGCAGGAGCCGAAGAAGCGAAAACAAAATGGCCGATTTAGAAAAGTGCCTTCCCGAGATCGCGCGAGCTCAGCCACGGGACCGTCGGAACCGCGACGGCCGTATTAGTGGGAGGCAGAAAACTCGAGTCCTTCCGACTTTCTGTGAAAGCTACACTAGCCGAAGAACCGAAAACAAAATGGCCGATTTAGAAAAGTGCCTTCCCGAGATCGTGCGAGCTCGGCGACGGGACCGTCGGAACCGCGACGGCCGTATTAGTGGGAGGCAGAAAACTCGAGTCCTTCCGACTTTTCGCGAAAGCTGCACGAGCCGCAGAAGTGAAAACAAAATGGCCGATTTAGAAAAGTGCCTTCCCGAGGTCCCGCGAGCTCGGCGACGGGATCGTCGGAACCGCGACGGCCGTATTAGTGGGAGCGCGGCAAACTCGAGTGCTTCCGACTTTTCGCGAAAGCTGCAGGAGCCGAAGAAGCGAAAACAAAATGGCCGATTTAGAAAAGTGCCTTCCCGAGATCGTGCGAGCTCGGCGACGGGACCGTCGGAACCGCGACGGCCGTATTAGTGGGAGGCAGA
Source organism: Clinocottus analis (assembly GCF_023055335.1). Classification (NCBI taxonomy): domain Eukaryota; kingdom Metazoa; phylum Chordata; class Actinopteri; order Perciformes; family Cottidae; genus Clinocottus; species Clinocottus analis. Next base: position 14,755,981 of record NW_027175932.1, on the reverse strand, counting down.
AAACTTGAGTCCTTCCGACTTTCTGTGAAAGCTACACTAGCCGAAGAAGCGAAAACAAAATGGCCGATTTAGAAAAGTGCCTTCCCGAGGTCCCGCGAGCTCGGCGACGGGATCGTCGGAACCGCGACGGCCGTATCAGTGGGAGCGCGGCAAACTCGAGTGCTTCCGACTTTTCGCGAAAGCTGCAGGAGCCGAAGAAGCGAAAACAAAATGGCCGATTTAGAAAAGTGCCTTCCCGAGATCGTGCGAGCTCGGCGACGGGACCGTCGGAACCGCGACGGCCGTATTAGTGGGAGGCAGAAAATTTGAGTCCTTCCGACTTTCTGTGAAAGCTACACTAGCCGAAGAAGCGAAAACAAAATGGCCGATTTAGAAAAGTGCCTTCCCGAGGTTGCGCGAGCTCGGCGACGGGACCGTTGGATCCGCGTCGGCCGTATTAGTGGGAGCGTGGCAAACTCGAGTGCGTCTGACTTTTCGCGAAAGCTGCACGAGCCGAAGAAGCGAAAACAAAATGGCCGATTTGAAAAACTGCCTCCCCGAGGTCCCGCGAGCTCGGCGACGGGATCGTCGGAACCGCGACGGCCGTATCAGTGGGAGCGCAGCAAACTCGAGTCCCTCCGACTTTGGGTGAACGCTGCCCGAGCCGAAGAAGCGAAAACAAAATGGCCGATTTAGAAAAGTGCCTTCCCGAGGTCCCGCGAGCTCGGCGAAGGGATCGTCGGAACCGCAACGGCCGTATTTGTGGGAGCGCACTTGAGTCCCTCCGACTTTGGGTGAACGCTGCCCGAGCCAAAGAAGCGAAAACAAAACACTTTCTTGATGGAAATCTAGTTTTCAACTCTGTTCAGTCTGAAACGTCGTTTAAGAGCATAAAAATGAGTTACTGCAGCTTACGGGAAGTATAGTGATGAAAGCTTCAGGTATTCATGAACATAAGATATAATTTGAAGTTCTGATGTTCTCAGAGGCTTTCTTGATGGAAAATATTAAAAAATGAATTCTTTAAGAAAATCAAGTTTTCAACTCTGTTCAGTCTGAAACGTCGTTTAAGAGCATAAAAATGGGTAACTGCAGCTTCCGGGCAATATAGTGATGAAAGCTTCAGGTTTCATGAACATATCATACAATTTGAAGTTCCGATGTTCGAAGACGCTTTCTTGATGGAAAATATAAAAAAATGAATTCTTTAAGAAAATCTAGTTTTCAACACTCTATAGTGTGAAACGTCGATTAAGAGCATAAAAATGAGTAAATGCAGCTTACGGGTGATGAAAGCTTCAGGTATTCATGAACATATCATATAATTTGAATTCCTGATGTTCTCAGAGACTTTCTTGATGGAAAATATAAAAAAATGAATTCTTTAAGAAAATCTAGTTTTCAACTCTGTTCAGTCTGAAACGTCGTTTAAGAGCATAAAAATAAGTTACTGCAGCTTACTGGCAGTATAGTGATGAAAGCTTCAGGTATTCATGAACATATCATACAATTTGAAGTGCAGATGTTCTGAGACACTTTCTTGATGGAAAATTTAAAAAAAATTAATTCTTTTAGAAAATCTTGTTTTCAACTCTGTTCAGTCTGAATCGTCGTTTAAGAGCATAAAAATGAGTAAATGCAGCTTACGGGAAGTATAGTGATGAAAGCTTCAGGTATTCATGAACATATCATATAATTTGAATTCCTGATGTTCTCAGAGGCTTTCTTGATGGAAAATATAAAAAAATGAATTCTTTAAGAAAATCAAGTTTTCAACTCTGTTCAGTCTGAATCGTCGTTTAAGAGCATAAAAATGAGTAAATGCAGCTTACGGGAAGTATAGTGATGAAAGCTTCAGGTATTCATGAACATATCATATAATTTGAATTCCTGATGTTCTCAGAGGCTTTCTTGATGGAAAATATAAAAAAATGAATTCTTTAAGAAAATCAAGTTTTCAACTCTGTTCAGTCTGAATCGTCGTTTAAGAGCATAAAAATGAGTAAATGCAGCTTACGGGAAGTATAGTGATGAAAGCTTCAGGTATTCATGAACATATCATATAATTTGAATTCCTAATGTTCTCAGAGGCTTTCTTGATGGAAAATATAAAAAAATGAATTCTTTAAGAAAATCAAGTTTTCAACTCTGTTCAGTCTGAAACGTCGTTTAAGAGCATAAAAATGAGTAAATGAAGCTTACGCGAAGTATAGTGATGAAAACTTCAGGTATTCATGAACATATCATATAATTTGAAGTTCTGATGTTCTCAGAGGCTTTCTTGATGGAAAATATAAAAAAAATGAATTCTTTAAGAAAATCAAGTTTTCAACTCTGTTCAGTCTGAAACGTCGTTTAAGAGCATAAAAATGAGTAAATGAAGCTTACGCGAAGTATAGTGATGAAAACTTCAGGTATTCATGAACATATCATATAATTTGAAGTTCTGATGTTCTCAGAGGCTTTCTTGATGGAAAATATAAAAAAAAATGAATTCTTTAAGAAAATCAAGTTTTCAACTCTGTTCAGTCTGAAACGTCGTTTAAGAGCATAAAAATGGGTAACTGCAGCTTCCGGGCAATATAGTGATGAAAGCTTCAGGTTTCACGAATATATCATACAATTTGAAGTTCCGATGTTCGAAGACGCTTTCTTGATGGAAAATATAAAAAAAATGAATTCTTTAAGAAAATCTAGTTTTCAACTCTGTTCAGTCTGAACGTCGTTTAAGAGCATAAAAATGGGTAACTGCAGCTTACGGGCAGTATAGTGATGAAAGCGTCAGGTTTCATGAACATATTACACAATTTGATGTTCCGATGTTCTGAGACACTTTCTTGATGGAAAATATAATTAAAAAAAAGAATTCTTTAAGAAAATCTAGTTTTCAACTCTGTTCAGTCTGACACGTCGTTTAAGAGCATAAAAATGAGTAAATGCAGCTTACAAGCAGTATAGTGATGAACGCTTCAGGTATTTAAGAAAGTATCATACAATTTGAAGTTCGGATGTTCGAAGACGCTTTCTTGATGGAAAATATAAAAAAATGAATTCTTTAAGAAAATCTAGTTGTCAACACTTTTCAGTGTGAAACGTCGATTAAGAGCATACAAATGAGAAAATGCTGATTACGGGCAGAGGTGTCAAGTAACGAAGTACAATTACTTCGTTCCTTTACTTAAGTAGGAATTTTGAGTATCTATACTTTACTGGAGTATTTATTTTTCAGACTACTTTTTTACTTCTACTCCTTATGTTTTCACGCAACTATCTGTACTTTCTACTCCCTACTTTAAAAAAAAAATAGCCTCGTTACTATTTCATTTTGGTTTGTTTTTCATTCCGGCTAGCTAGCCAGATAAATCGCGCCATCCGGATAGAGTGAATTTGATTGTGGTTGGATGAGAAGTATATGCCATTCCGACACCCTATTGGTTTTTTACGCGATGCACCTGAACATGACACAAATCAACCGTTACAATCACGTCACTCTAAAGCAAGGACAGCAGAGAAGCCGATTGCAAATATGTCCGTCTCGGAGAACCCGCGACGAGAAATACGCGCCGCCGAATAGCTGTTGTGCCGGGAGGGACAGTCACGTTCAATGCGTGAGACTTGAGAGCCCCGATACTTCCGTCTCTCTGCTCCTCTCTGCCGGCGGTTCCCCGGTCGCGCGAGTTTCTCCAGCGACTGTCTGTTTGAGGTAAATAGGATGTCTATACAGTTGATAGGTTTACAGATGCGCTCCATAGCGGGGAGTTTAAAAAGGAACCAACGCGCCTATGACTTTTTTTTTGCCATGAGATATGGCTGGTATGGACTTTTTTCAACATACATATTACAATACTTATAGGCAACTAGTTATTATCATGTCTTCCGCTCCATGAAATGCATGTTAATGCTCAGTAGTACACATGTGGTACTTTCATTGTAATAAAATGTGATCATTTTCAATGGGCATATTATATTGCAGCTGAAACAGGTAGCCTAGTGCATCCCACATTTTTCAATATACCATTTTAATACAACATTATGGCCTTTAGAAAAATGATTGTTTTGGTGGGGAAGTGCACTATAGGCCCCTGAGAGGCGGCTTAAGAAATCGTACTGAATGGGAAAAAGAAATTCCCCTTACATTACTTTTACTGTTTTACTTTTAAGTAGTTTTGAAACCCAGTACTTTTATACTTTTACTGAAGTAAAAAGCTTGAGTTTATACTTCTACTTTTACAAAAGTATTTCTATATCCTAGTATCTATACTTCTACTTAACCCTCCTGTTGCCATCTGGGTCAAAAAGACCCACTTTCGAGTGTTTATGTGCCTCGTCCCCGGGGTCAGAATGACCCGCGTTTATCGCCGAACTCCTGGCCCCGTCCCTGGGGTCTAAATGACCCGCATTTATCGCCGAGCTCCCGGCCCCGGGGTCAGAATGACCCGCGTTTATCGTCGAGCTCTCGGCCCCCGTCCCCGGAGTTAGAATGACCCGCGTTTATCGTCGAGCTCACAGCCCCCGTCCCCGGAGTTAGAATGACCCGCGTTTATCGTCGAGTTCCCGGCCCCCGTCCCCGGGGTCTGAATGACCCTCGTTTATAGCCGAGCTCCCGGCCTCGCCGTCGTCCCCGGGGTCAGAATGACCCGTGAGCCCTCGGCCTCGTCCTCGGGTCGAAACGACCCGAGTTTTACGTTGTATTACAAGTCATCCCGTATGCTGAATGTAAAAAATAAATAAATAAATGATACAAATAAAGACATGACAAGACAGTTGCATTGTATTTTTTTTCTTACATTTATTTAGTCATCACCAGTGTTACGAGCAACGACACAGAACACACACACACACACACACACACACACACACACACACACACACACACACACACACACACACACACACACACACACACACACACGCACAAATGTGTCCGCCACAGGATCACGGTTCGAAACGCAGACGACAGACGTAGCCTTCGAATTCCCCCGCGAGCTCTTTCGTTCTCCGGTAGCACTGCGAGCTGTGGTGGGGTCGCTCGGGGTCGCGCTCGGCGGACCGGGGAGCTTCCCCGGGCCCCGTGCGATCCACGGAGCCCGGCTCGCCCGCCAAACGGGCGAACCAACGTTCGGATTCGGTAGCGGCGGCGGCGGCGGCGGCCCGCCCCTCGGGCAATCGCGGAATCGTCAAAGGCCCGGTCCCGGTCCCTGTCCCGGTCCCTGTCCCGGTCGCGTTCCCTCTCTCGATCGACGCTGTCGGACGCGACTCTCCACGCTCTCAGCAGCGGCGGCGGCGCTTGGTCCGCCCTCTGCGGAAACATCACCCGTCGCCTGGCTTCTCGAGCGGGAGCGGAATCGTCCCAGGCCGGCACGGTCGCGGCCAGAGCCCATTCGATCGGCCTGGACGGGATCGCGTTCCAGCCGTTCGACCCGCCCCGCGCTTCTCGTTCTATGAAAGGGGTGTACTTATACGCTGTATTTATACACTATTTATTCACATCTGCGTAATCCCGCGGTCGGCTTCGTTGGTGCACTCGCGCTGATCGAAGGCTCTTTAGCCAAGACGCGAGACGTCATTTCGTACGTGTCCAGATTGTAAAGCCCTCTGAGGCGTTTACCAAAAAAAAGAAAATAATAATAATGTGTATTTGTTATTCTGAGCTATTCAAAATAAACTGAATTGATTCAAATTGAAATGAGGTGTCACAAGTTGTTATGTGCGAATAAGGACACTATGAAAGGGGTGTACTTATACGCTGTATTTATACACAATTTATTCACATCTGCGTAATCACGCGGTCGGCCTCGTTGGTGTGCTCGCGCTGATCGAAGGCTCTTTAGCAAAGACAGATTGACTCCGCAGGACACAGGGTGTGCGAGGAATGAGTGAGGACAACACGAGGGTTATTAATGTGAATACTTTTGACACCGCTGCTTACGGGCAGTATGAAAGCTTAAGTATTTATGAAAGTATCATACAATTTGAAGTTCTGATGTGCTGAGACACTTTATTTATGGAACGGTTTAAAAAAAAAAGAATTGTTGAAGAAAATGTAGTTTTCAAGTCCGTTTAGCCTAAAATGTCGTGTATGAAAATGAGTAAATGCAGCTTTCGGGCAGTAGAGAAATGGAAGCTTCAGGTATTCATTAAAAGCTCACATAATTTGTAGTTCCGCTGTTTTGAAACACTTTCTTGATGGAAAATTAAAAAAAAAAAAATCTTTAAGAAAATCTAGTTTTCAACTCTGTTCAGTCGGAAACGTCGTTTAAGAGCATAAAAATGAGTAAATTCATAAACATATCATACAATTTGAAGTGCAGATGTTCTGAGACACTTTCTTGATGGAAAATTTAAAAAAAAATTAATTCTTTTAGAAAATCTTGTTTTCAACTCTGTTCAGTCTGAATCGTCGTTTAAGAGCATAAAAATGAGTAAATGCAGCTTACGGGAAGTATAGTGATGAAAGCTTCAGGTATTCATGAACATATCATATAATTTGAATTCCTGATGTTCTCAGAGGCTTTCTTGATGGAAAATATTTAAACAATTAATTCTTTAAGAAAATCAAGTTTTCAACTCTGTTCAGTCTGAAACGGCGTTTAAGAGCATAAAAATGAGTAAATGCAGCTTACGAGCAGTGTAGTGATGAAAGCTTCAGGTTTCATGAACATATTACACCATTTGATGTTCCGATGTTCTGAGACACTTTCTTGATGGAAAATATAAAAAAAAGAATTCTTTAAGAAAATCTAGTTTTCAACTCTGTTCAGTCTGAAACGTCGTTTAAGAGCATACAAATGGGTAACTGCAGCTTACGGGCAATATAGTGATGAAAGCTTCAGGTATTCATTAACATATCATACAATTTGCAGTGCAGATGTTCTGAGACACTTTCTTGATGGAAATTTAAATAAAAAAAAAGAATTCTTTTAAAAAATCTTGTTTTCAACTCTGTTCAGTCTGATTCGTCGTTTAAGAGCATACAAATGAGTAAATGAAGCTTACGGGAAGTATAGTGATGAACCCTTCAGGTATTTAAGAAAGTATCATACAATTTGAAGTTCCGATGTTCTGAGACACATTCTTGATTGGAAATTTAAAAAAAAAAGAATTCTTTTAGAAAATCTAGTTTTCAACTTTGTTCAGTCTAAAACGTCGTTTAACAGTATAAAAACGATTAAATGCAACTTACAGGCAGTATAGTGATGAAAGCTTCAGGTATTCATGAACATATCATACAATTTGAAGTTCCGATGTTCGAAGACGCTTTCTTGATGGAAAATATATTTTAAAAATGAATTCTTTAAGAAAATGTAGTTTGGCCATAACGATGAGGCTCCCGGAGTGCACGGTGGCTCACACTCCCCTGATGAAAGTTACAGAGTTTTTTCTGAGTAAATTCAATGATAACAAAAGTTGAACGAGTGTGTAGTTTGGGTTTTGGACCACAGGCAAAAACGACTCCCCCGTTGAGCGACCCGTGTCAAGATATGAAATGTGAAAGCTTCGCACACAAGTCACACGAAGCCTCGCCGGCCTCCCAATGATCACAGGACACAGACAGTTGTAGTATATTGTTTTATTTTGTATAGTTATAACCCCCAGTGTAACAAGCAATGGCATACACACACACACACACACACACACACACACACACACACACACACACACACACACACACACACACACACACACACACACACACACACACACACACTTCTCCGACCCTGGGTCACAATTTCATGTAATTCCACATCCTCCACTTGTCCTGGGATCAAGGTGTGTCTTTTGGTCCTACAAGCTAGCGGATGGTACCGTTTGAATCGCAACTGCCATATTAGTGGGAGGCAGCAATCTCGAGTGCCTCCGACCTTCTTTTAAAGCTACACTAGCCGAAGAAGCAAAAAAAACAAACAAAATGGCCGTTTTAGAAAAGTGACTTCCCGAGGTCCGAAGAGCTCGTGGCGGGACAGTTGGAACCGCGACGGCCGTATTAGTGGGAGGCAGAAAACTCGAGTCCTTCCGACTTTCTGTAAAAGCTACAGGAGCCGAAGAAGCAAAAAAACAAAATGGCCGATTTAGAAAAGTGACTTCCCGAGGTCCCACGAGCTCGGGGACGGGACCGTTGGAACCGCGACGGCGGCATTAGTGGGAGGCAGAAAACTCGAGTCCTTCCGACTTTCCGCGAAAGCTGCACGAGCCACAGAAGCAAAAACAAAATGGCCGATTTAGAAAACTGTCTTCCCGAGGTCCCTCGAGCTCGGCGACGGGATCGCCGGAACCGCTACGGCCGTATCAGTGGGAGCGCGGCCAACTGGAGTCCTTCCGACTTTCCGTGAACGCTGCACAAGCCGAAGAAGCGAAAACAAAATGGCCGATTTAGAAAAGTGCCTTCCCGAGGTCCCTCGAGCTCGGCGACGGGATCGTCGGAACCGCGACGGCCGTATTAGTGGGAGCGCGGAAAAACCCGAGTGCTTCCGACTTTTCGCGAAAGCTGCAGGAGCCGAAGAAGCGAAAACAAAATGGCCGATTTAGAAAAGTGCCTTCCCGAGATCGCGCGAGCTCAGCGACGGGACCGTCGGAACCGCGACGGCCGTATTAGTGGGAGGCAGAAAACTCGAGTCCTTCCGACTTTCTGTGAAAGCTACACTAGCCGAAGAACTGAAAACAAAATGGCCGATTTAGAAAAGTGCCTTCCCGAGATCGTGCGAGCTCGGCGACGGGACCGTCGGAACCGCGACGGCCGTATTAGTGGGAGGCAGAAAACTCGAGTCCTTCCGACTTTTCGCGAAAGCTGCACGAGCCGCAGAAGTGAAAACAAAATGGCCGATTTAGAAAAGTGCCTTCCCGAGGTCCCGCGAGCTCGGCGACGGGATCGTCGGAACCGCGACGGCCGTATTAGTGGGAGCGCGGCAAACTCGAGTGCTTCCGACTTTTCGCGAAAGCTGCAGGAGCCGAAGAAGCGAAAACAAAATGGCCGATTTAGAAAAGTGCCTTCCCGAGATCGTGCGAGCTCGGCGACGGGACCGTCGGAACCGCGACGGCCGTATTAGTGGGAGGCAGAAAACTCGAGTCCTTCCGACTTTTCGCGAAAGCTGCACGAGCCACAGAAGTGAAAACAAAATGGCCGATTTAGAAAAGTGCCTTCCCGAGGTCCCGTGAGCTCGGCGACGGGATCGTCGGAACCGCGACGGCCGTATTAGTGGGAGCGCGGCAAACTCGAGTGCTTCCGACTTTTCGCGAAAGCTGCAGGAGCCGAAGAAGCGAAAACAAAATGGCCGATTTAGAAAAGTGCCTTCCCGAGATCGTGCGAGCTCGGCGACGGGACCGTCGGAACCGCGACGGCCGTATTAGTGGGAGGCAGAAAATTCGAGTCCTTCCGACTTTCTGTGAAAGCTACACTAGCCGAAGAAGCGAAAACAAAATGGCCGATTTAGAAAAGTGCCTTCCCGAGGTCCCGCGAGCTCGGCGACGGGATCGTCGGAACCGCGACGGCCGTATCAGTGGGAGCGCATCAAACTCGAGTCCTTCCGACTTTTCGCGAAAGCTGCACGAGCCGAAGAAGTGAAAACAAAATGGCCGATTTCAAAAACTGCCTTCCCGAGGTCCCGCGAGCACGGCGACGGGATCGTCGGAACCGCGACGGCCGTATTAGTGGGAGTGCGGCAAACTCGAGTGCTTCCGACTTTTCGCGAAGGCTGCAGGAGCCGAAGAAGCGAAAACAAAATGGCCGATTTAGAAAAGTGCCTTCCCGAGATCGCGCGAGCTCAGCGACGGGACCGTCGGAACCGCGACGGCCGTATTAGTGGGAGGCAGAAAACTCGAGTCCTTCCGACTTTCTGTGAAAGCTACACTAGCCGAAGAACCGAAAACAAAATGGCCGATTTAGAAAAGTGCCTTCCCGAGATCGTGCGAGCTCGGCGACGGGACCGTCGGAACCGCGACGGCCGTATTAGTGGGAGGCAGAAAACTCGAGTCCTTCCGACTTTTCGCGAAAGCTGCACGAGCCGCAGAAGTGAAAACAAAATGGCCGATTTAGAAAAGTGCCTTCCCGAGGTCCCGCGAGCTCGGCGACGGGATCGTCGGAACCGCGACGGCCGTATTAGTGGGAGCGCGGCAAACTCGAGTGCTTCCGACTTTTCGCGAAAGCTGCAGGAGCCGAAGAAGCGAAAACAAAATGGCCGATTTAGAAAAGTGCCTTCCCGAGATCGTGCGAGCTCGGCGACGGGACCGTCGGAACCGCGACGGCCGTATTAGTGGGAGGCAGAAAACTTGAGTCCTTCCGACTTTCTGTGAAAGCTACACTAGCCGAAGAAGCGAAAACAAAATGGCCGATTTAGAAAAGTGCCTTCCCGAGGTCCCGCGAGCTCGGCGACGGGATCGTCGGAACCGCGACGGCCGTATCAGTGGGAGCGCGGCAAACTCGAGTGCTTCCGACTTTTCGCGAAAGCTGCAGGAGCCGAAGAAGCGAAAACAAAATGGCCGATTTAGAAAAGTGCCTTCCCGAGATCGTGCGAGCTCGGCGACGGGACCGTCGGAACCGCGACGGCCGTATTAGTGGGAGGCAGAAAACTTGAGTCCTTCCGACTTTCTGTGAAAGCTACACTAGCCGAAGAAGCGAAAACAAAATGGCCGATTTAGAAAAGTGCCTTCCCGAGGTTGCGCGAGCTCGGCGACGGGATCGTTGGATCCGCGTCGGCCGTATTAGTGGGAGCGTGGCAAACTCGAGTGCGTCTGACTTTTCGCGAAAGCTGCACGAGCCGAAGAAGCGAAAACAAAATGGCCGATTTAGAAAAGTGCCTTCCCGAGGTCCTGCGAGCTCGGCGAAGGGATCGTCGGAACCGCAACGGCCGTATTTGTGGGAGCGCACTTGAGTCCCTCCGACTTTGGGTGAACGCTGCCCGAGCCAAAGAAGCGAAAACAAAACACTTTCTTGATGGAAATCTAGTTTTCAACTCTGTTCAGTCTGAAACGTCGTTTAAGAGCATAAAAATGAGTTACTGCAGCTTACGGGAAGTATAGTGATGAAAGCTTCAGGTATTCATGAACATAAGATATAATTTGAAGTTCTGATGTTCTCAGAGGCTTTCTTGATGGAAAATATTAAAAAATGAATTCTTTAAGAAAATCAAGTTTTCAACTCTGTTCAGTCTGAAACGTCGTTTAAGAGCATAAAAATGGGTAACTGCAGCTTCCGGGCAATATAGTGATGAAAGCTTCAGGTTTCATGAACATATCATACAATTTGAAGTTCCGATGTTCGAAGACGCTTTCTTGATGGAAAATATAAAAAAATGAATTCTTTAAGAAAATCTAGTTTTCAACACTCTATAGTGTGAAACGTCGATTAAGAGCATAAAAATGAGTAAATGCAGCTTACGGGTGATGAAAGCTTCAGGTATTCATGAACATATCATATAATTTGAATTCCTGATGTTCTCAGAGACTTTCTTGATGGAAAATATAAAAAAAATGAATTCTTTAAGAAAATCTAGTTTTCAACTCTGTTCAGTCTGAAACGTCGTTTAAGAGCATAAAAATAAGTTACTGCAGCTTACTGGCAGTATAGTGATGAAAGCTTCAGGTATTCATGAACATATCATACAATTTGAAGTGCAGATGTTCTGAGACACTTTCTTGATGGAAAATTTAAAAAAAATTAATTCTTTTAGAAAATCTTGTTTTCAACTCTGTTCAGTCTGAATCGTCGTTTAAGAGCATAAAAATGAGTAAATGCAGCTTACGGGAAGTATAGTGATGAAAGCTTCAGGTATTCATGAACATATCATATAATTTGAATTCCTGATGTTCTCAGAGGCTTTCTTGATGGAAAATATAAAAAAATGAATTCTTTAAGAAAATCAAGTTTTCAACTCTGTTCAGTCTGAATCGTCGTTTAAGAGCATAAAAATGAGTAAATGCAGCTTACGGGAAGTATAGTGATGAAAGCTTCAGGTATTCATGAACATATCATATAATTTGAATTCCTGATGTTCTCAGAGGCTTTCTTGATGGAAAATATAAAAAAATTAATTCTTTAAGAAAATCAAGTTTTCAACTCTGTTCAGTCTGAATCGTCGTTTAAGAGCATAAAAATGAGTAAATGCAGCTTACGGGAAGTATAGTGATGAAAGCTTCAGGTATTCATGAACATATCATATAATTTGAATTCCTAATGTTCTCAGAGGCTTTCTTGATGGAAAATATAAAAAAATGAATTCTTTAAGAAAATCAAGTTTTCAACTCTGTTCAGTCTGAAACGTCGTTTAAGAGCATAAAAATGAGTAAATGAAGCTTACGCGAAGTATAGTGATGAAAACTTCAGGTATTCATGAACATATCATATAATTTGAAGTTCTGATGTTCTCAGAGGCTTTCTTGATGGAAAATATTAAAAAAATGAATTCTTTAAGAAAATCAAGTTTTCAACTCTGTTCAGTCTGAAACGTCGTTTAAGAGCATAAAAATGAGTAAATGAAGCTTACGCGAAGTATAGTGATGAAAACTTCAGGTATTCATGAACATATCATATAATTTGAAGTTCTGATGTTCTCAGAGGCTTTCTTGATGGAAAATATAAAAAAAAATGAATTCTTTAAGAAAATCAAGTTTTCAACTCTGTTCAGTCTGAAACGTCGTTTAAGAGCATAAAAATGGGTAACTGCAGCTTCCGGGCAATATAGTGATGAAAGCTTCAGGTTTCACGAATATATCATACAATTTGAAGTTCCGATGTTCGAAGACGCTTTCTTGATGGAAAATATAAAAAAAATGAATTCTATAAGAAAATCTAGTTTTCAACTCTGTTCAGTCTGAACGTCGTTTAAGAGCATAAAAATGGGTAACTGCAGCTTACGGGCAGTATAGTGATGAAAGCGTCAGGTTTCATGAACATATTACACAATTTGATGTTCCGATGTTCTGAGACACTTTCTTGATGGAAAATATAATTAAAAAAAAGAATTCTTTAAGAAAATCTAGTTTTCAACTCTGTTCAGTCTGACACGTCGTTTAAGAGCATAAAAATGAGTAAATGCAGCTTACAAGCAGTATAGTGATGAACGCTTCAGGTATTTAAGAAAGTATCATACAATTTGAAGTTCGGATGTTCGAAGACGCTTTCTTGATGGAAAATATAAAAAAATGAATTCTTTAAGAAAATCTAGTTGTCAACACTTTTCAGTGTGAAACGTCGATTAAGAGCATACAAATGAGAAAATGCTGATTACTGGCAGAGGTGTCAAGTAACGAAGTACAATTACTTCGTTCCTTTACTTAAGTAGGAATTTTGAGTATCTATACTTTACTGGAGTATTTATTTTTCAGACTACTTTTTTACTTCTACTCCTTATGTTTTCACGCAACTATCTGTACTTTCTACTCCCTACTTTAAAAAAAAAAATAGCCTCGTTACTATTTCATTTTGGTTTGTTTTTCATTCCGGCTAGCTAGCCAGATAAATCGCGCCATCCGGATAGAGTGAATTTGATTGTGGTTGGATGAGAAGTATATGCCATTCCGACACCCTATTGGTTTTTTACGCGATGCACCTGAACATGACACAAATCAACCGTTACAATCACGTCACTCTAAAGCAAGGACAGCAGAGAAGCCGATTGCAAATATGTCCGTCTCGGAGAACCCGCGACGAGAAATACGCGCCGCCGAATAGCTGTTGTGCCGGGAGGGACAGTCACGTTCAATGCGTGAGACTTGAGAGCCCCGATACTTCCGTCTCTCTGCTCCTCTCTGCCGGCGGTTCCCCGGTCGCGCGAGTTTCTCCAGCGACTGTCTGTTTGAGGTAAATAGGATGTCTATACAGTTGATAGGTTTACAGATGCGCTCCATAGCGGGGAGTTTAAAAAGGAACCAACGCGCCTATGACTTTTTTTTTGCCATGAGATATGGCTGGTATGGACTTTTTTCAACATACATATTACAATACTTATAGGCAACTAGTTATTATCATGTCTTCCGCTCCATGAAATGCATGTTAATGCTCAGTAGTACACATGTGGTACTTTCATTGTAATAAAATGTGATCATTTTCAATGGGCATATTATATTGCAGCTGAAACAGGTAGCCTAGTGCATCCCACATTTTTCAATATACCATTTTAATACAACATTATGGCCTTTAGAAAAATGATTGTTTTGGTGGGGAAGTGCACTATAGGCCCCTGAGAGGCGGCTTAAGAAATCGTACTGAATGGGAAAAAGAAATTCCCCTTACATTACTTTTACTGTTTTACTTTTAAGTAGTTTTGAAACCCAGTACTTTTATACTTTTACTGAAGTAAAAAGCTTGAGTTTATACTTCTACTTTTACAAAAGTATTTCTATATCCTAGTATCTATACTTCTACTTAACCCTCCTGTTGCCATCTGGGTCAAAAAGACCCACTTTCGAGTGTTTATGTGCCTCGTCCCCGGGGTCAGAATGACCCGCGTTTATCGCCGAACTCCTGGCCCCGTCCCTGGGGTCTAAATGACCCGCATTTATCGCCGAGCTCCCGGCCCCGGGGTCAGAATGACCCGCGTTTATCGTCGAGCTCTCGGCCCCCGTCCCCGGAGTTAGAATGACCCGCGTTTATCGTCGAGCTCACAGCCCCCGTCCCCGGAGTTAGAATGACCCGCGTTTATCGTCGAGTTCCCGGCCCCCGTCCCCGGGGTCTGAATGACCCTCGTTTATAGCCGAGCTCCCGGCCTCGCCGTCGTCCCCGGGGTCAGAATGACCCGTGAGCCCTCGGCCTCGTCCTCGGGTCGAAACGACCCGAGTTTTACGTTGTATTACAAGTCATCCCGTATGCTGAATGTAAAAAATAAATAAATAAATGATACAAATAAAGACATGACAAGACAGTTGCATTGTATTTTTTTTCTTACATTTATTTAGTCATCACCAGTGTTACGAGCAACGACACAGAACACACACACACACACACACACACACACACACACACACACACACACACACACACACACACACACACACACACACACACACACACGCACAAATGTGTCCGCCACAGGATCACGGTTCGAAACGCAGACGACAGACGTAGCCTTCGAATTCCCCCGCGAGCTCTTTCGTTCTCCGGTAGCACTGCGAGCTGTGGTGGGGTCGCTCGGGGTCGCGCTCGGCGGACCGGGGAGCTTCCCCGGGCCCCGTGCGATCCACGGAGCCCGGCTCGCCCGCCAAACGGGCGAACCAACGTTCGGATTCGGTAGCGGCGGCGGCGGCGGCGGCCCGCCCCTCGGGCAATCGCGGAATCGTCAAAGGCCCGGTCCCGGTCCCGGTCCCTGTCCCGGTCCCTGTCCCGGTCGCGTTCCCTCTCTCGATCGACGCTGTCGGACGCGACTCTCCACGCTCTCAGCAGCGGCGGCGGCGCTTGGTCCGCCCTCTGCGGAAACATCACCCGTCGCCTGGCTTCTCGAGCGGGAGCGGAATCGTCCCAGGCCGGCACGGTCGCGGCCAGAGCCCATTCGATCGGCCTGGACGGGATCGCGTTCCAGCCGTTCGACCCGCCCCGCGCTTCTCGTTCTATGAAAGGGGTGTACTTATACGCTGTATTTATACACTATTTATTCACATCTGCGTAATCCCGCGGTCGGCTTCGTTGGTGCACTCGCGCTGATCGAAGGCTCTTTAGCCAAGACGCGAGACGTCATTTCGTACGTGTCCAGATTGTAAAGCCCTCTGAGGCGTTTACCAAAAAAAAGAAAATAATAATAATGTGTATTTGTTATTCTGAGCTATTCAAAATAAACTGAATTGATTCAAATTGAAATGAGGTGTCACAAGTTGTTATGTGCGAATAAGGACACTATGAAAGGGGTGTACTTATACGCTGTATTTATACACAATTTATTCACATCTGCGTAATCACGCGGTCGGCCTCGTTGGTGTGCTCGCGCTGATCGAAGGCTCTTTAGCAAAGACAGATTGACTCCGCAGGACACAGGGTGTGCGAGGAATGAGTGAGGACAACACGAGGGTTATTAATGTGAATACTTTTGACACCGCTGCTTACGGGCAGTATGAAAGCTTAAGTATTTATGAAAGTATCATACAATTTGAAGTTCTGATGTGCTGAGACACTTTATTTATGGAACGGTTTAAAAAAAAAAGAATTGTTGAAGAAAATGTAGTTTTCAAGTCCGTTTAGCCTAAAATGTCGTGTATGAAAATGAGTAAATGCAGCTTTCGGGCAGTAGAGAAATGGAAGCTTCAGGTATTCATTAAAAGCTCACATAATTTGTAGTTCCGCTGTTTTGAAACACTTTCTTGATGGAAAATTAAAAAAAAAAAAATCTTTAAGAAAATCTAGTTTTCAACTCTGTTCAGTCGGAAACGTCGTTTAAGAGCATAAAAATGAGTAAATTCATAAACATATCATACAATTTGAAGTGCAGATGTTCTGAGACACTTTCTTGATGGAAAATTTAAAAAAAAATTAATTCTTTTAGAAAATCTTGTTTTCAACTCTGTTCAGTCTGAATCGTCGTTTAAGAGCATAAAAATGAGTAAATGCAGCTTACGGGAAGTATAGTGATGAAAGCTTCAGGTATTCATGAACATATCATATAATTTGAATTCCTGATGTTCTCAGAGGCTTTCTTGATGGAAAATATTTAAACAATTAATTCTTTAAGAAAATCAAGTTTTCAACTCTGTTCAGTCTGAAACGGCGTTTAAGAGCATAAAAATGAGTAAATGCAGCTTACGAGCAGTGTAGTGATGAAAGCTTCAGGTTTCATGAACATATTACACCATTTGATGTTCCGATGTTCTGAGACACTTTCTTGATGGAAAATATAAAAAAAAGAATTCTTTAAGAAAATCTAGTTTTCAACTCTGTTCAGTCTGAAACGTCGTTTAAGAGCATACAAATGGGTAACTGCAGCTTACGGGCAATATAGTGATGAAAGCTTCAGGTATTCATTAACATATCATACAATTTGCAGTGCAGATGTTCTGAGACACTTTCTTGATGGAAATTTAAATAAAAAAAAAGAATTCTTTTAAAAAATCTTGTTTTCAACTCTGTTCAGTCTGATTCGTCGTTTAAGAGCATACAAATGAGTAAATGAAGCTTACGGGAAGTATAGTGATGAACCCTTCAGGTATTTAAGAAAGTATCATACAATTTGAAGTTCCGATGTTCTGAGACACATTCTTGATTGGAAATTTAAAAAAAAAAGAATTCTTTTAGAAAATCTAGTTTTCAACTTTGTTCAGTCTAAAACGTCGTTTAACAGTATAAAAACGATTAAATGCAACTTACAGGCAGTATAGTGATGAAAGCTTCAGGTATTCATGAACATATCATACAATTTGAAGTTCCGATGTTCGAAGACGCTTTCTTGATGGAAAATATATTTTAAAAATGAATTCTTTAAGAAAATGTAGTTTGGCCATAACGATGAGGCTCCCGGAGTGCACGGTGGCTCACACTCCCCTGATGAAAGTTACAGAGTTTTTTCTGAGTAAATTCAATGATAACAAAAGTTGAACGAGTGTGTAGTTTGGGTTTTGGACCACAGGCAAAAACGACTCCCCCGTTGAGCGACCCGTGTCAAGATATGAAATGTGAAAGCTTCGCACACAAGTCACACGAAGCCTCGCCGGCCTCCCAATGATCACAGGACACAGACAGTTGTAGTATATTGTTTTATTTTGTATAGTTATAACCCCCAGTGTAACAAGCAATGGCATACACACACACACACACACACACACACACACACACACACACACACACACACACACACACACACACACACACACACACACACACACACACACACACACTTCTCCGACCCTGGGTCACAATTTCATGTAATTCCACATCCTCCACTTGTCCTGGGATCAAGGTGTGTCTTTTGGTCCTACAAGCTAGCGGATGGTACCGTTTGAATCGCAACTGCCATATTAGTGGGAGGCAGCAATCTCGAGTGCCTCCGACCTTCTTTTAAAGCTACACTAGCCGAAGAAGCAAAAAAAACAAACAAAATGGCCGTTTTAGAAAAGTGACTTCCCGAGGTCCGAAGAGCTCGTGGCGGGACAGTTGGAACCGCGACGGCCGTATTAGTGGGAGGCAGAAAACTCGAGTCCTTCCGACTTTCTGTAAAAGCTACAGGAGCCGAAGAAGCAAAAAAACAAAATGGCCGATTTAGAAAAGTGACTTCCCGAGGTCCCACGAGCTCGGGGACGGGACCGTTGGAACCGCGACGGCGGCATTAGTGGGAGGCAGAAAACTCGAGTCCTTCCGACTTTCCGCGAAAGCTGCACGAGCCACAGAAGCAAAAACAAAATGGCCGATTTAGAAAACTGTCTTCCCGAGGTCCCTCGAGCTCGGCGACGGGATCGCCGGAACCGCTACGGCCGTATCAGTGGGAGCGCGGCCAACTGGAGTCCTTCCGACTTTCCGTGAACGCTGCACAAGCCGAAGAAGCGAAAACAAAATGGCCGATTTAGAAAAGTGCCTTCCCGAGGTCCCTCGAGCTCGGCGACGGGATCGTCGGAACCGCGACGGCCGTATTAGTGGGAGCGCGGAAAAACCCGAGTGCTTCCGACTTTTCGCGAAAGCTGCAGGAGCCGAAGAAGCGAAAACAAAATGGCCGATTTAGAAAAGTGCCTTCCCGAGATCGCGCGAGCTCAGCGACGGGACCGTCGGAACCGCGACGGCCGTATTAGTGGGAGGCAGAAAACTCGAGTCCTTCCGACTTTCTGTGAAAGCTACACTAGCCGAAGAACTGAAAACAAAATGGCCGATTTAGAAAAGTGCCTTCCCGAGATCGTGCGAGCTCGGCGACGGGACCGTCGGAACCGCGACGGCCGTATTAGTGGGAGGCAGAAAACTCGAGTCCTTCCGACTTTTCGCGAAAGCTGCACGAGCCGCAGAAGTGAAAACAAAATGGCCGATTTAGAAAAGTGCCTTCCCGAGGTCCCGCGAGCTCGGCGACGGGATCGTCGGAACCGCGACGGCCGTATTAGTGGGAGCGCGGCAAACTCGAGTGCTTCCGACTTTTCGCGAAAGCTGCAGGAGCCGAAGAAGCGAAAACAAAATGGCCGATTTAGAAAAGTGCCTTCCCGAGATCGTGCGAGCTCGGCGACGGGACCGTCGGAACCGCGACGGCCGTATTAGTGGGAGGCAGAAAACTCGAGTCCTTCCGACTTTTCGCGAAAGCTGCACGAGCCACAGAAGTGAAAACAAAATGGCCGATTTAGAAAAGTGCCTTCCCGAGGTCCCGTGAGC
The DNA here is from genome assembly GCF_023055335.1 of Clinocottus analis. Taxonomy (NCBI): domain Eukaryota; kingdom Metazoa; phylum Chordata; class Actinopteri; order Perciformes; family Cottidae; genus Clinocottus; species Clinocottus analis. The sequence continues at coordinate 14,736,750 of NW_027175932.1, read as the reverse complement.
TCGGCGACGGGATCGTCGGAACCGCGACGGCCGTATTAGTGGGAGCGCGGCAAACTCGAGTGCTTCCGACTTTTCGCGAAAGCTGCAGGAGCCGAAGAAGCGAAAACAAAATGGCCGATTTAGAAAAGTGCCTTCCCGAGATCGTGCGAGCTCGGCGACGGGACCGTCGGAACCGCGACGGCCGTATTAGTGGGAGGCAGAAAATTCGAGTCCTTCCGACTTTCTGTGAAAGCTACACTAGCCGAAGAAGCGAAAACAAAATGGCCGATTTAGAAAAGTGCCTTCCCGAGGTCCCGCGAGCTCGGCGACGGGATCGTCGGAACCGCGACGGCCGTATCAGTGGGAGCGCATCAAACTCGAGTCCTTCCGACTTTTCGCGAAAGCTGCACGAGCCGAAGAAGTGAAAACAAAATGGCCGATTTCAAAAACTGCCTTCCCGAGGTCCCGCGAGCACGGCGACGGGATCGTCGGAACCGCGACGGCCGTATTAGTGGGAGTGCGGCAAACTCGAGTGCTTCCGACTTTTCGCGAAGGCTGCAGGAGCCGAAGAAGCGAAAACAAAATGGCCGATTTAGAAAAGTGCCTTCCCGAGATCGCGCGAGCTCAGCGACGGGACCGTCGGAACCGCGACGGCCGTATTAGTGGGAGGCAGAAAACTCGAGTCCTTCCGACTTTCTGTGAAAGCTACACTAGCCGAAGAACCGAAAACAAAATGGCCGATTTAGAAAAGTGCCTTCCCGAGATCGTGCGAGCTCGGCGACGGGACCGTCGGAACCGCGACGGCCGTATTAGTGGGAGGCAGAAAACTCGAGTCCTTCCGACTTTTCGCGAAAGCTGCACGAGCCGCAGAAGTGAAAACAAAATGGCCGATTTAGAAAAGTGCCTTCCCGAGGTCCCGCGAGCTCGGCGACGGGATCGTCGGAACCGCGACGGCCGTATTAGTGGGAGCGCGGCAAACTCGAGTGCTTCCGACTTTTCGCGAAAGCTGCAGGAGCCGAAGAAGCGAAAACAAAATGGCCGATTTAGAAAAGTGCCTTCCCGAGATCGTGCGAGCTCGGCGACGGGACCGTCGGAACCGCGACGGCCGTATTAGTGGGAGGCAGAAAACTTGAGTCCTTCCGACTTTCTGTGAAAGCTACACTAGCCGAAGAAGCGAAAACAAAATGGCCGATTTAGAAAAGTGCCTTCCCGAGGTCCCGCGAGCTCGGCGACGGGATCGTCGGAACCGCGACGGCCGTATCAGTGGGAGCGCGGCAAACTCGAGTGCTTCCGACTTTTCGCGAAAGCTGCAGGAGCCGAAGAAGCGAAAACAAAATGGCCGATTTAGAAAAGTGCCTTCCCGAGATCGTGCGAGCTCGGCGACGGGACCGTCGGAACCGCGACGGCCGTATTAGTGGGAGGCAGAAAACTTGAGTCCTTCCGACTTTCTGTGAAAGCTACACTAGCCGAAGAAGCGAAAACAAAATGGCCGATTTAGAAAAGTGCCTTCCCGAGGTTGCGCGAGCTCGGCGACGGGATCGTTGGATCCGCGTCGGCCGTATTAGTGGGAGCGTGGCAAACTCGAGTGCGTCTGACTTTTCGCGAAAGCTGCACGAGCCGAAGAAGCGAAAACAAAATGGCCGATTTAGAAAAGTGCCTTCCCGAGGTCCCGCGAGCTCGGCGAAGGGATCGTCGGAACCGCAACGGCCGTATTTGTGGGAGCGCACTTGAGTCCCTCCGACTTTGGGTGAACGCTGCCCGAGCCAAAGAAGCGAAAACAAAACACTTTCTTGATGGAAATCTAGTTTTCAACTCTGTTCAGTCTGAAACGTCGTTTAAGAGCATAAAAATGAGTTACTGCAGCTTACGGGAAGTATAGTGATGAAAGCTTCAGGTATTCATGAACATAAGATATAATTTGAAGTTCTGATGTTCTCAGAGGCTTTCTTGATGGAAAATATTAAAAAATGAATTCTTTAAGAAAATCAAGTTTTCAACTCTGTTCAGTCTGAAACGTCGTTTAAGAGCATAAAAATGGGTAACTGCAGCTTCCGGGCAATATAGTGATGAAAGCTTCAGGTTTCATGAACATATCATACAATTTGAAGTTCCGATGTTCGAAGACGCTTTCTTGATGGAAAATATAAAAAAATGAATTCTTTAAGAAAATCTAGTTTTCAACACTCTATAGTGTGAAACGTCGATTAAGAGCATAAAAATGAGTAAATGCAGCTTACGGGTGATGAAAGCTTCAGGTATTCATGAACATATCATATAATTTGAATTCCTGATGTTCTCAGAGACTTTCTTGATGGAAAATATAAAAAAATGAATTCTTTAAGAAAATCTAGTTTTCAACTCTGTTCAGTCTGAAACGTCGTTTAAGAGCATAAAAATAAGTTACTGCAGCTTACTGGCAGTATAGTGATGAAAGCTTCAGGTATTCATGAACATATCATACAATTTGAAGTGCAGATGTTCTGAGACACTTTCTTGATGGAAAATTTAAAAAAAATTAATTCTTTTAGAAAATCTTGTTTTCAACTCTGTTCAGTCTGAATCGTCGTTTAAGAGCATAAAAATGAGTAAATGCAGCTTACGGGAAGTATAGTGATGAAAGCTTCAGGTATTCATGAACATATCATATAATTTGAATTCCTGATGTTCTCAGAGGCTTTCTTGATGGAAAATATAAAAAAATGAATTCTTTAAGAAAATCAAGTTTTCAACTCTGTTCAGTCTGAATCGTCGTTTAAGAGCATAAAAATGAGTAAATGCAGCTTACGGGAAGTATAGTGATGAAAGCTTCAGGTATTCATGAACATATCATATAATTTGAATTCCTGATGTTCTCAGAGGCTTTCTTGATGGAAAATATAAAAAAATTAATTCTTTAAGAAAATCAAGTTTTCAACTCTGTTCAGTCTGAATCGTCGTTTAAGAGCATAAAAATGAGTAAATGCAGCTTACGGGAAGTATAGTGATGAAAGCTTCAGGTATTCATGAACATATCATATAATTTGAATTCCTAATGTTCTCAGAGGCTTTCTTGATGGAAAATATAAAAAAAATGAATTCTTTAAGAAAATCAAGTTTTCAACTCTGTTCAGTCTGAAACGTCGTTTAAGAGCATAAAAATGAGTAAATGAAGCTTACGCGAAGTATAGTGATGAAAACTTCAGGTATTCATGAACATATCATATAATTTGAAGTTCTGATGTTCTCAGAGGCTTTCTTGATGGAAAATATTAAAAAAATGAATTCTTTAAGAAAATCAAGTTTTCAACTCTGTTCAGTCTGAAACGTCGTTTAAGAGCATAAAAATGAGTAAATGAAGCTTACGCGAAGTATAGTGATGAAAACTTCAGGTATTCATGAACATATCATATAATTTGAAGTTCTGATGTTCTCAGAGGCTTTCTTGATGGAAAATATAAAAAAAAATGAATTCTTTAAGAAAATCAAGTTTTCAACTCTGTTCAGTCTGAAACGTCGTTTAAGACCATAAAAATGGGTAACTGCAGCTTCCGGGCAATATAGTGATGAAAGCTTCAGGTTTCACGAATATATCATACAATTTGAAGTTCCGATGTTCGAAGACGCTTTCTTGATGGAAAATATAAAAAAAATGAATTCTATAAGAAAATCTAGTTTTCAACTCTGTTCAGTCTGAACGTCGTTTAAGAGCATAAAAATGGGTAACTGCAGCTTACGGGCAGTATAGTGATGAAAGCGTCAGGTTTCATGAACATATTACACAATTTGATGTTCCGATGTTCTGAGACACTTTCTTGATGGAAAATATAATTAAAAAAAAGAATTCTTTAAGAAAATCTAGTTTTCAACTCTGTTCAGTCTGACACGTCGTTTAAGAGCATAAAAATGAGTAAATGCAGCTTACAAGCAGTATAGTGATGAACGCTTCAGGTATTTAAGAAAGTATCATACAATTTGAAGTTCGGATGTTCGAAGACGCTTTCTTGATGGAAAATATAAAAAAATGAATTCTTTAAGAAAATCTAGTTGTCAACACTTTTCAGTGTGAAACGTCGATTAAGAGCATACAAATGAGAAAATGCTGATTACTGGCAGAGGTGTCAAGTAACGAAGTACAATTACTTCGTTCCTTTACTTAAGTAGGAATTTTGAGTATCTATACTTTACTGGAGTATTTATTTTTCAGACTACTTTTTTACTTCTACTCCTTATGTTTTCACGCAACTATCTGTACTTTCTACTCCCTACTTTAAAAAAAAAATAGCCTCGTTACTATTTCATTTTGGTTTGTTTTTCATTCCGGCTAGCTAGCCAGATAAATCGCGACATCCGGATAGAGTGAATTTGATTGTGGTTGGATGAGAAGTATATGCCATTCCGACACCCTATTGGTTTTTTACGCGATGCACCTGAACATGACACAAATCAACCGTTACAATCACGTCACTCTAAAGCAAGGACAGCAGAGAAGCCGATTGCAAATATGTCCGTCTCGGAGAACCCGCGACGAGAAATACGCGCCGCCGAATAGCTGTTGTGCCGGGAGGGACAGTCACGTTCAATGCGTGAGACTTGAGAGCCCCGATACTTCCGTCTCTCTGCTCCTCTCTGCCGGCGGTTCCCCGGTCGCGCGAGTTTCTCCAGCGACTGTCTGTTTGAGGTAAATAGGATGTCTATACAGTTGATAGGTTTACAGATGCGCTCCATAGCGGGGAGTTTAAAAAGGAACCAACGCGCCTATGACTTTTTTTTTGCCATGAGATATGGCTGGTATGGACTTTTTTCAACATACATATTACAATACTTATAGGCAACTAGTTATTATCATGTCTTCCGCTCCATGAAATGCATGTTAATGCTCAGTAGTACACATGTGGTACTTTCATTGTAATAAAATGTGATCATTTTCAATGGGCATATTATATTGCAGCTGAAACAGGTAGCCTAGTGCATCCCACATTTTTCAATATACCATTTTAATACAACATTATGGCCTTTAGAAAAATGATTGTTTTGGTGGGGAAGTGCACTATAGGCCCCTGAGAGGCGGCTTAAGAAATCGTACTGAATGGGAAAAAGAAATTCCCCTTACATTACTTTTACTGTTTTACTTTTAAGTAGTTTTGAAACCCAGTACTTTTATACTTTTACTGAAGTAAAAAGCTTGAGTTTATACTTCTACTTTTACAAAAGTATTTCTATATCCTAGTATCTATACTTCTACTTAACCCTCCTGTTGCCATCTGGGTCAAAAAGACCCACTTTCGAGTGTTTATGTGCCTCGTCCCCGGGGTCAGAATGACCCGCGTTTATCGCCGAACTCCTGGCCCCGTCCCTGGGGTCTAAATGACCCGCATTTATCGCCGAGCTCCCGGCCCCGGGGTCAGAATGACCCGCGTTTATCGTCGAGCTCTCGGCCCCCGTCCCCGGAGTTAGAATGACCCGCGTTTATCGTCGAGCTCACAGCCCCCGTCCCCGGAGTTAGAATGACCCGCGTTTATCGTCGAGTTCCCGGCCCCCGTCCCCGGGGTCTGAATGACCCTCGTTTATAGCCGAGCTCCCGGCCTCGCCGTCGTCCCCGGGGTCAGAATGACCCGTGAGCCCTCGGCCTCGTCCTCGGGTCGAAACGACCCGAGTTTTACGTTGTATTACAAGTCATCCCGTATGCTGAATGTAAAAAATAAATAAATAAATGATACAAATAAAGACATGACAAGACAGTTGCATTGTATTTTTTTTCTTACATTTATTTAGTCATCACCAGTGTTACGAGCAACGACACAGAACACACACACACACACACACACACACACACACACACACACACACACACACACACACACACACACACACACACACACACACACACACGCACAAATGTGTCCGCCACAGGATCACGGTTCGAAACGCAGACGACAGACGTAGCCTTCGAATTCCCCCGCGAGCTCTTTCGTTCTCCGGTAGCACTGCGAGCTGTGGTGGGGTCGCTCGGGGTCGCGCTCGGCGGACCGGGGAGCTTCCCCGGGCCCCGTGCGATCCACGGAGCCCGGCTCGCCCGCCAAACGGGCGAACCAACGTTCGGATTCGGTAGCGGCGGCGGCGGCGGCCCGCCCCTCGGGCAATCGCGGAATCGTCAAAGGCCCGGTCCCGGTCCCGGTCCCTGTCCCGGTCCCTGTCCCGGTCGCGTTCCCTCTCTCGATCGACGCTGTCGGACGCGACTCTCCACGCTCTCAGCAGCGGCGGCGGCGCTTGGTCCGCCCTCTGCGGAAACATCACCCGTCGCCTGGCTTCTCGAGCGGGAGCGGAATCGTCCCAGGCCGGCACGGTCGCGGCCAGAGCCCATTCGATCGGCCTGGACGGGATCGCGTTCCAGCCGTTCGACCCGCCCCGCGCTTCTCGTTCTATGAAAGGGGTGTACTTATACGCTGTATTTATACACTATTTATTCACATCTGCGTAATCCCGCGGTCGGCTTCGTTGGTGCACTCGCGCTGATCGAAGGCTCTTTAGCCAAGACGCGAGACGTCATTTCGTACGTGTCCAGATTGTAAAGCCCTCTGAGGCGTTTACCAAAAAAAAGAAAATAATAATAATGTGTATTTGTTATTCTGAGCTATTCAAAATAAACTGAATTGATTCAAATTGAAATGAGGTGTCACAAGTTGTTATGTGCGAATAAGGACACTATGAAAGGGGTGTACTTATACGCTGTATTTATACACAATTTATTCACATCTGCGTAATCACGCGGTCGGCCTCGTTGGTGTGCTCGCGCTGATCGAAGGCTCTTTAGCAAAGACAGATTGACTCCGCAGGACACAGGGTGTGCGAGGAATGAGTGAGGACAACACGAGGGTTATTAATGTGAATACTTTTGACACCGCTGCTTACGGGCAGTATGAAAGCTTAAGTATTTATGAAAGTATCATACAATTTGAAGTTCTGATGTGCTGAGACACTTTATTTATGGAACGGTTTAAAAAAAAAAGAATTGTTGAAGAAAATGTAGTTTTCAAGTCCGTTTAGCCTAAAATGTCGTGTATGAAAATGAGTAAATGCAGCTTTCGGGCAGTAGAGAAATGGAAGCTTCAGGTATTCATTAAAAGCTCACATAATTTGTAGTTCCGCTGTTTTGAAACACTTTCTTGATGGAAAATTAAAAAAAAAAAAATCTTTAAGAAAATCTAGTTTTCAACTCTGTTCAGTCGGAAACGTCGTTTAAGAGCATAAAAATGAGTAAATTCATAAACATATCATACAATTTGAAGTGCAGATGTTCTGAGACACTTTCTTGATGGAAAATTTAAAAAAAAATTAATTCTTTTAGAAAATCTTGTTTTCAACTCTGTTCAGTCTGAATCGTCGTTTAAGAGCATAAAAATGAGTAAATGCAGCTTACGGGAAGTATAGTGATGAAAGCTTCAGGTATTCATGAACATATCATATAATTTGAATTCCTGATGTTCTCAGAGGCTTTCTTGATGGAAAATATTTAAACAATTAATTCTTTAAGAAAATCAAGTTTTCAACTCTGTTCAGTCTGAAACGGCGTTTAAGAGCATAAAAATGAGTAAATGCAGCTTACGAGCAGTGTAGTGATGAAAGCTTCAGGTTTCATGAACATATTACACCATTTGATGTTCCGATGTTCTGAGACACTTTCTTGATGGAAAATATAAAAAAAAGAATTCTTTAAGAAAATCTAGTTTTCAACTCTGTTCAGTCTGAAACGTCGTTTAAGAGCATACAAATGGGTAACTGCAGCTTACGGGCAATATAGTGATGAAAGCTTCAGGTATTCATTAACATATCATACAATTTGCAGTGCAGATGTTCTGAGACACTTTCTTGATGGAAATTTAAATAAAAAAAAAGAATTCTTTTAAAAAATCTTGTTTTCAACTCTGTTCAGTCTGATTCGTCGTTTAAGAGCATACAAATGAGTAAATGAAGCTTACGGGAAGTATAGTGATGAACCCTTCAGGTATTTAAGAAAGTATCATACAATTTGAAGTTCCGATGTTCTGAGACACATTCTTGATTGGAAATTTAAAAAAAAAAGAATTCTTTTAGAAAATCTAGTTTTCAACTTTGTTCAGTCTAAAACGTCGTTTAACAGTATAAAAACGATTAAATGCAACTTACAGGCAGTATAGTGATGAAAGCTTCAGGTATTCATGAACATATCATACAATTTGAAGTTCCGATGTTCGAAGACGCTTTCTTGATGGAAAATATATTTTAAAAATGAATTCTTTAAGAAAATGTAGTTTGGCCATAACGATGAGGCTCCCGGAGTGCACGGTGGCTCACACTCCCCTGATGAAAGTTACAGAGTTTTTTCTGAGTAAATTCAATGATAACAAAAGTTGAACGAGTGTGTAGTTTGGGTTTTGGACCACAGGCAAAAACGACTCCCCCGTTGAGCGACCCGTGTCAAGATATGAAATGTGAAAGCTTCGCACACAAGTCACACGAAGCCTCGCCGGCCTCCCAATGATCACAGGACACAGACAGTTGTAGTATATTGTTTTATTTTGTATAGTTATAACCCCCAGTGTAACAAGCAATGGCATACACACACACACACACACACACACACACACACACACACACACACACACACACACACACACACACACACACACACACACACACACACACACTTCTCCGACCCTGGGTCACAATTTCATGTAATTCCACATCCTCCACTTGTCCTGGGATCAAGGTGTGTCTTTTGGTCCTACAAGCTAGCGCATGGTACCGTTTGAATCGCAACTGCCATATTAGTGGGAGGCAGCAATCTCGAGTGCCTCCGACCTTCTTTTAAAGCTACACTAGCCGAAGAAGCAAAAAAAACAAACAAAATGGCCGTTTTAGAAAAGTGACTTCCCGAGGTCCGAAGAGCTCGTGGCGGGACAGTTGGAACCGCGACGGCCGTATTAGTGGGAGGCAGAAAACTCGAGTCCTTCCGACTTTCTGTAAAAGCTACAGGAGCCGAAGAAGCAAAAAAACAAAATGGCCGATTTAGAAAAGTGACTTCCCGAGGTCCCACGAGCTCGGGGACGGGACCGTTGGAACCGCGACGGCGGCATTAGTGGGAGGCAGAAAACTCGAGTCCTTCCGACTTTCCGCGAAAGCTGCACGAGCCACAGAAGCAAAAACAAAATGGCCGATTTAGAAAACTGTCTTCCCGAGGTCCCTCGAGCTCGGCGACGGGATCGCCGGAACCGCTACGGCCGTATCAGTGGGAGCGCGGCCAACTGGAGTCCTTCCGACTTTCCGTGAACGCTGCACGAGCCGAAGAAGCGAAAACAAAATGGCCGATTTAGAAAAGTGCCTTCCCGAGGTCCCTCGAGCTCGGCGACGGGATCGTCGGAACCGCGACGGCCGTATTAGTGGGAGTGCGGCAAACTCGAGTGCTTCCGACTTTTCGCGAAAGCTGCACGAGCCGCAGAAGCGAAAACAAAATGGCCGATTTAGAAAAGTGCCTTCCCGAGGTCCCTCGAGCTCGGCGACGGGATCGTCGGAACCGCGACGGCCGTATCACTGGGAGCGCATCAAACTCGAGTCCTTCCGACTTTTCGCGAAAGCTGCAGGAGCCGAAGAAGCGAAAACAAAATGGCCGATTTCAAAAACTGCCTTCCCGAGGTCCCGCGAGCACGGCGACGGGATCGTCGGAACCGCGACGGCCGTATTAGTGGGAGCGCGGAAAAACCCGAGTGCTTCCGACTTTTCGCGAAAGCTGCAGGAGCCAAAGAAGCGAAAACAAAATGGCCGATTTAGAAAAGTGCCTTCCCGAGATCGCGCGAGCTCAGCGACGGGACCGTCGGAACCGCGACGGCCGTATTAGTGGGAGGCAGAAAACTCGAGTCCTTCCGACTTTCTGTGAAAGCTACACTAGCCGAAGAACCGAAAACAAAATGGCCGATTTAGAAAAGTGCCTTCCCGAGATCGTGCGAGCTCGGCGACGGGACCGTCGGAACCGCGACGGCCGTATTAGTGGGAGGCAGAAAACTCGAGTCCTTCCGACTTTTCGCGAAAGCTGCACGAGCCGCAGAAGTGAAAACAAAATGGCCGATTTAGAAAAGTGCCTTCCCGAGGTCCCGCGAGCTCGGCGACGGGATCGTCGGAACCGCGACGGCCGTATTAGTGGGAGCGCGGCAAACTCGAGTGCTTCCGACTTTTCGCGAAAGCTGCAGGAGCCGAAGAAGCGAAAACAAAATGGCCGATTTAGAAAAGTGCCTTCCCGAGATCGTGCGAGCTCGGCGACGGGACCGTCGGAACCGCGACGGCCGTATTAGTGGGAGGCAGAAAACTCGAGTCCTTCCGACTTTTCGCGAAAGCTGCACGAACCACAGAAGTGAAAACAAAATGGCCGATTTAGAAAAGTGCCTTCCCGAGGTCCCGTGAGCTCGGCGACGGGATCGTCGGAACCGCGACGGCCGTATTAGTGGGAGCGCGGCAAACTCGAGTGCTTCCGACTTTTCGCGAAAGCTGCAGGAGCCGAAGAAGCGAAAACAAAATGGCCGATTTAGAAAAGTGCCTTCCCGAGATCGTGCGAGCTCGGCGACGGGACCGTCGGAACCGCGACGGCCGTATTAGTGGGAGGCAGAAAATTCGAGTCCTTCCGACTTTCTGTGAAAGCTACACTAGCCGAAGAAGCGAAAACAAAATGGCCGATTTAGAAAAGTGCCTTCCCGAGGTCCCGCGAGCTCGGCGACGGGATCGTCGGAACCGCGACGGCCGTATCAGTGGGAGCGCATCAAACTCGAGTCCTTCCGACTTTTCGCGAAAGCTGCACGAGCCGAAGAAGTGAAAACAAAATGGCCGATTTCAAAAACTGCCTTCCCGAGGTCCCGCGAGCACGGCGACGGGATCGTCGGAACCGCGACGGCCGTATTAGTGGGAGTGCGGCAAACTCGAGTGCTTCCGACTTTTCGCGAAGGCTGCAGGAGCCGAAGAAGCGAAAACAAAATGGCCGATTTAGAAAAGTGCCTTCCCGAGATCGCGCGAGCTCAGCGACGGGACCGTCGGAACCGCGACGGCCGTATTAGTGGGAGGCAGAAAACTCGAGTCCTTCCGACTTTCTGTGAAAGCTACACTAGCCGAAGAACCGAAAACAAAATGGCCGATTTAGAAAAGTGCCTTCCCGAGATCGTGCGAGCTCGGCGACGGGACCGTCGGAACCGCGACGGCCGTATTAGTGGGAGGCAGAAAACTCGAGTCCTTCCGACTTTTCGCGAAAGCTGCACGAGCCGCAGAAGTGAAAACAAAATGGCCGATTTAGAAAAGTGCCTTCCCGAGGTCCCGCGAGCTCGGCGACGGGATCGTCGGAACCGCGACGGCCGTATTAGTGGGAGCGCGGCAAACTCGAGTGCTTCCGACTTTTCGCGAAAGCTGCAGGAGCCGAAGAAGCGAAAACAAAATGGCCGATTTAGAAAAGTGCCTTCCCGAGATCGTGCGAGCTCGGCGACGGGACCGTCGGAACCGCGACGGCCGTATTAGTGGGAGGCAGAAAACTTGAGTCCTTCCGACTTTCTGTGAAAGCTACACTAGCCGAAGAAGCGAAAACAAAATGGCCGATTTAGAAAAGTGCCTTCCCGAGGTCCCGCGAGCTCGGCGACGGGATCGTCGGAACCGCGACGGCCGTATCAGTGGGAGCGCGGCAAACTCGAGTGCTTCCGACTTTTCGCGAAAGCTGCAGGAGCCGAAGAAGCGAAAACAAAATGGCCGATTTAGAAAAGTGCCTTCCCGAGATCGTGCGAGCTCGGCGACGGGACCGTCGGAACCGCGACGGCCGTATTAGTGGGAGGCAGAAAACTTGAGTCCTTCCGACTTTCTGTGAAAGCTACACTAGCCGAAGAAGCGAAAACAAAATGGCCGATTTAGAAAAGTGCCTTCCCGAGGTTGCGCGAGCTCGGCGACGGGATCGTTGGATCCGCGTCGGCCGTATTAGTGGGAGCGTGGCAAACTCGAGTGCGTCTGACTTTTCGCGAAAGCTGCACGAGCCGAAGAAGCGAAAACAAAATGGCCGATTTAGAAAAGTGCCTTCCCGAGGTCCCGCGAGCTCGGCGAAGGGATCGTCGGAACCGCAACGGCCGTATTTGTGGGAGCGCACTTGAGTCCCTCCGACTTTGGGTGAACGCTGCCCGAGCCAAAGAAGCGAAAACAAAACACTTTCTTGATGGAAATCTAGTTTTCAACTCTGTTCAGTCTGAAACGTCGTTTAAGAGCATAAAAATGAGTTACTGCAGCTTACGGGAAGTATAGTGATGAAAGCTTCAGGTATTCATGAACATAAGATATAATTTGAAGTTCTGATGTTCTCAGAGGCTTTCTTGATGGAAAATATTAAAAAAATGAATTCTTTAAGAAAATCAAGTTTTCAACTCTGTTCAGTCTGAAACGTCGTTTAAGAGCATAAAAATGGGTAACTGCAGCTTCCGGGCAATATAGTGATGAAAGCTTCAGGTTTCATGAACATATCATACAATTTGAAGTTCCGATGTTCGAAGACGCTTTCTTGATGGAAAATATAAAAAAATGAATTCTTTAAGAAAATCTAGTTTTCAACACTCTATAGTGTGAAACGTCGATTAAGAGCATAAAAATGAGTAAATGCAGCTTACGGGTGATGAAAGCTTCAGGTATTCATGAACATATCATATAATTTGAATTCCTGATGTTCTCAGAGACTTTCTTGATGGAAAATATAAAAAAATGAATTCTTTAAGAAAATCTAGTTTTCAACTCTGTTCAGTCTGAAACGTCGTTTAAGAGCATAAAAATAAGTTACTGCAGCTTACTGGCAGTATAGTGATGAAAGCTTCAGGTATTCATGAACATATCATACAATTTGAAGTGCAGATGTTCTGAGACACTTTCTTGATGGAAAATTTAAAAAAAAATAATTCTTTTAGAAAATCTTGTTTTCAACTCTGTTCAGTCTGAATCGTCGTTTAAGAGCATAAAAATGAGTAAATGCAGCTTACGGGAAGTATAGTGATGAAAGCTTCAGGTATTCATGAACATATCATATAATTTGAATTCCTGATGTTCTCAGAGGCTGTCTTGATGGAAAATATAAAAAAATGAATTCTTTAAGAAAATCAAGTTTTCAACTCTGTTCAGTCTGAATCGTCGTTTAAGAGCATAAAAATGAGTAAATGCAGCTTACGGGAAGTATAGTGATGAAAGCTTCAGGTATTCATGAACATATCATATAATTTGAATTCCTGATGTTCTCAGAGGCTTTCTTGATGGAAAATATAAAAAAATGAATTCTTTAAGAAAATCAAGTTTTCAACTCTGTTCAGTCTGAATCGTCGTTTAAGAGCATAAAAATGAGTAAATGCAGCTTACGGGAAGTATAGTGATGAAAGCTTCAGGTATTCATGAACATATCATATAATTTGAATTCCTAATGTTCTCAGAGGCTTTCTTGATGGAAAATATAAAAAAATGAATTCTTTAAGAAAATCAAGTTTTCAACTCTGTTCAGTCTGAAACGTCGTTTAAGAGCATAAAAATGAGTAAATGAAGCTTACGCGAAGTATAGTGATGAAAACTTCAGGTATTCATGAACATATCATATAATTTGAAGTTCTGATGTTCTCAGAGGCTTTCTTGATGGAAAATATAAAAAAAATGAATTCTTTAAGAAAATCAAGTTTTCAACTCTGTTCAGTCTGAAACGTCGTTTAAGAGCATAAAAATGAGTAAATGAAGCTTACGCGAAGTATAGTGATGAAAACTTCAGGTATTCATGAACATATCATATAATTTGAAGTTCTGATGTTCTCAGAGGCTTTCTTGATGGAAAATATAAAAAAAAGAATTCTTTAAGAAAATCTAGTTTTCAACTCTGTTCAGTCTGAAACGTCGTTTAAGAGCATAAAAATGGGTAACTGCAGCTTCCGGGCAATATAGTGATGAAAGCTTCAGGTTTCACGAATATATCATACAATTTGAAGTTCCGATGTTCGAAGACGCTTTCTTGATGGAAAATATAAAAAAAATGAATTCTTTAAGAAAATCTAGTTTTCAACTCTGTTCAGTCTGAACGTCGTTTAAGAGCATAAAAATGGGTAACTGCAGCTTCCGGGCAGTATAGTGATGAAAGCGTCAGGTTTCATGAACATATTACACAATTTGATGTTCCGATGTTCTGAGACACTTTCTTGATGGAAAATATAATTAAAAAAAAGAATTCTTTAAGAAAATCTAGTTTTCAACTCTGTTCAGTCTGACACGTCGTTTAAGAGCATAAAAATGAGTAAATGCAGCTTACAAGCAGTATAGTGATGAACGCTTCAGGTATTTAAGAAAGTATCATACAATTTGAAGTTCGGATGTTCGAAGACGCTTTCTTGATGGAAAATATAAAAAAATGAATTCTTTAAGAAAATCTAGTTGTCAACACTTTTCAGTGTGAAACGTCGATTAAGAGCATACAAATGAGAAAATGCTGATTACGGGCAGAGGTGTCAAGTAACGAAGTACAATTACTTCGTTCCTTTACTTAAGTAGGAATTTTGAGTATCTATACTTTACTGGAGTATTTATTTTTCAGACTACTTTTTTACTTCTACTCCTTATGTTTTCACGCAACTATCTGTACTTTCTACTCCCTACTTTAAAAAAAAATAGCCTCGTTACTATTTCATTTTGGTTTGTTTTTCATTCCGGCTAGCTAGCCAGATAAATCGCGCCATCCGGATAGAGTGAATTTGATTGTGGTTGGATGAGAAGTATATGCCATTCCGACACCCTATTGGTTTTTTACGCGATGCACCTGAACATGACACAAATCAACCGTTACAATCACGTCACTCTAAAGCAAGGACAGCAGAGAAGCCGATTGCAAATATGTCCGTCTCGGAGAACCCGCGACGAGAAATACGCGCCGCCGAATAGCTGTTGTGCCGGGAGGGACAGTCACGTTCAATGCGTGAGACTTGAGAGCCCCGATACTTCCGTCTCTCTGCTCCTCTCTGCCGGCGGTTCCCCGGTCGCGCGAGTTTCTCCAGCGACTGTCTGTTTGAGGTAAATAGGATGTCTATACAGTTGATAGGTTTACAGATGCGCTCCATAGCGGGGAGTTTAAAAAGGAACCAACGCGCCTATGACTTTTTTTTTGCCATGAGATATGGCTGGTATGGACTTTTTTCAACATACATATTACAATACTTATAGGCAACTAGTTATTATCATGTCTTCCGCTCCATGAAATGCATGTTAATGCACAGTAGTACACATGTGGTACTTTCATTGTAATAAAATGTGATCATTTTCAATGGGCATATTATATTGCAGCTGAAACAGGTAGCCTAGTGCATCCCACATTTTTCAATATACCATTTTAATACAACATTATGGCCTTTAGAAAAATGATTGTTTTGGTGGGGAAGTGCACTATAGGCCCCTGAGAGGCGGCTTAAGAAATCGTACTGAATGGGAAAAAGAAATTCCCCTTACATTACTTTTACTGTTTTACTTTTAAGTAGTTTTGAAACCCAGTACTTTTATACTTTTACTGAAGTAAAAAGCTTGAGTTTATACTTCTACTTTTACAAAAGTATTTCTATATCCTAGTATCTATACTTCTACTTAACCCTCCTGTTGCCATCTGGGTCAAAAAGACCCACTTTCGAGTGTTTATGTGCCTCGTCCCCGGGGTCAGAATGACCCGCGTTTATCGCCGAACTCCTGGCCCCGTCCCTGGGGTCTAAATGACCCGCATTTATCGCCGAGCTCCCGGCCCCGGGGTCAGAATGACCCGCGTTTATCGTCGAGCTCTCGGCCCCCGTCCCCGGAGTTAGAATGACCCGCGTTTATCGTCGAGCTCACAGCCCCCGTCCCCGGAGTTAGAATGACCCGCGTTTATCGTCGAGTTCCCGGCCCCCGTCCCCGGGGTCTGAATGACCCTCGTTTATAGCCGAGCTCCCGGCCTCGCCGTCGTCCCCGGGGTCAGAATGACCCGTGAGCCCTCGGCCTCGTCCTCGGGTCGAAACGACCCGAGTTTTACGTTGTATTACAAGTCATCCCGTATGCTGAATGTAAAAAATAAATAAATAAATGATACAAATAAAGACATGACAAGACAGTTGCATTGTATTTTTTTTCTTACATTTATTTAGTCATCACCAGTGTTACGAGCAACGACACAGAACACACACACACACACACACACACACACACACACACACACACACACACACACACACACACACACACGCACAAATGTGTCCGCCACAGGATCACGGTTCGAAACGCAGACGACAGACGTAGCCTTCGAATTCCCCCGCGAGCTCTTTCGTTCTCCGGTAGCACTGCGAGCTGTGGTGGGGTCGCTCGGGGTCGCGCTCGGCGGACCGGGGAGCTTCCCCGGGCCCCGTGCGATCCACGGAGCCCGGCTCGCCCGCCAAACGGGCGAACCAACGTTCGGATTCGGTAGCGGCGGCGGCGGCGGCCCGCCCCTCGGGCAATCGCGGAATCGTCAAAGGCCCGGTCTCGGTCCCGGTCCCTGTCCCGGTCCCTGTCCCGGTCGCGTTCCCTCTCTCGATCGACGCTGTCGGACGCGACTCTCCACGCTCTCAGCAGCGGCGGCGGCGCTTGGTCCGCCCTCTGCGGAAACATCACCCGTCGCCTGGCTTCTCGAGCGGGAGCGGAATCGTCCCAGGCCGGCACGGTCGCGGCCAGAGCCCATTCGATCGGCCTGGACGGGATCGCGTTCCAGCCGTTCGACCCGCCCCGCGCTTCTCGTTCTATGAAAGGGGTGTACTTATACGCTGTATTTATACACTATTTATTCACATCTGCGTAATCCCGCGGTCGGCTTCGTTGGTGCACTCGCGCTGATCGAAGGCTCTTTAGCCAAGACGCGAGACGTCATTTCGTACGTGTCCAGATTGTAAAGCCCTCTGAGGCGTTTACCAAAAAAAAGAAAATAATAATAATGTGTATTTGTTATTCTGAGCTATTCAAAATAAACTGAATTGATTCAAATTGAAATGAGGTGTCACAAGTTGTTATGTGCGAATAAGGACACTATGAAAGGGGTGTACTTATACGCTGTATTTATACACAATTTATTCACATCTGCGTAATCACGCGGTCGGCCTCGTTGGTGTGCTCGCGCTGATCGAAGGCTCTTTAGCAAAGACAGATTGACTCCGCAGGACACAGGGTGTGCGAGGAATGAGTGAGGACAACACGAGGGTTATTAATGTGAATACTTTTGACACCGCTGCTTACGGGCAGTATGAAAGCTTAAGTATTTATGAAAGTATCATACAATTTGAAGTTCTGATGTGCTGAGACACTTTATTTATGGAACGGTTTAAAAAAAAAAGAATTGTTGAAGAAAATGTAGTTTTCAAGTCCGTTTAGCCTAAAATGTCGTGTATGAAAATGAGTAAATGCAGCTTTCGGGCAGTAGAGAAATGGAAGCTTCAGGTATTCATTAAAAGCTCACATAATTTGTAGTTCCGCTGTTTTGAAACACTTTCTTGATGGAAAATTAAAAAAAAAAAAATCTTTAAGAAAATCTAGTTTTCAACTCTGTTCAGTCGGAAACGTCGTTTAAGAGCATAAAAATGAGTAAATTCATAAACATATCATACAATTTGAAGTGCAGATGTTCTGAGACACTTTCTTGATGGAAAATTTAAAAAAAAATTAATTCTTTTAGAAAATCTTGTTTTCAACTCTGTTCAGTCTGAATCGTCGTTTAAGAGCATAAAAATGAGTAAATGCAGCTTACGGGAAGTATAGTGATGAAAGCTTCAGGTATTCATGAACATATCATATAATTTGAATTCCTGATGTTCTCAGAGGCTTTCTTGATGGAAAATATAAAAAAATGAATTCTTTAAGAAAATCAAGTTTTCAACTCTGTTCAGTCTGAATCGTCGTTTAAGAGCATAAAAATGAGTAAATGCAGCTTACGGGAAGTATAGTGATGAAAGCTTCAGGTATTCATGAACATATCATATAATTTGAATTCCTAATGTTCTCAGAGGCTTTCTTGATGGAAAATATAAAAAAATGAATTCTTTAAGAAAATCAAGTTTTCAACTCTGTTCAGTCTGAAACGTCGTTTAAGAGCATAAAAATGAGTAAATGAAGCTTACGCGAAGTATAGTGATGAAAACTTCAGGTATTCATGAACATATCATATAATTTGAAGTTCTGATGTTCTCAGAGGCTTTCTTGATGGAAAATATAAAAAAAATGAATTCTTTAAGAAAATCAAGTTTTCAACTCTGTTCAGTCTGAAACGTCGTTTAAGAGCATAAAAATGAGTAAATGAAGCTTACGCGAAGTATAGTGATGAAAACTTCAGGTATTCATGAACATATCATATAATTTGAAGTTCTGATGTTCTCAGAGGCTTTCTTGATGGAAAATATAAAAAAAAGAATTCTTTAAGAAAATCTAGTTTTCAACTCTGTTCAGTCTGAACGTCGTTTAAGAGCATAAAAATGGGTAACTGCAGCTTCCGGGCAGTATAGTGATGAAAGCGTCAGGTTTCATGAACATATTACACAATTTGATGTTCCGATGTTCTGAGACACTTTCTTGATGGAAAATATAATTAAAAAAAAGAATTCTTTAAGAAAATCTAGTTTTCAACTCTGTTCAGTCTGACACGTCGTTTAAGAGCATAAAAATGAGTAAATGCAGCTTACAAGCAGTATAGTGATGAACGCTTCAGGTATTTAAGAAAGTATCATACAATTTGAAGTTCGGATGTTCGAAGACGCTTTCTTGATGGAAAATATAAAAAAATGAATTCTTTAAGAAAATCTAGTTGTCAACACTTTTCAGTGTGAAACGTCGATTAAGAGCATACAAATGAGAAAATGCTGATTACGGGCAGAGGTGTCAAGTAACGAAGTACAATTACTTCGTTCCTTTACTTAAGTAGGAATTTTGAGTATCTATACTTTACTGGAGTATTTATTTTTCAGACTACTTTTTTACTTCTACTCCTTATGTTTTCACGCAACTATCTGTACTTTCTACTCCCTACTTTAAAAAAAAATAGCCTCGTTACTATTTCATTTTGGTTTGTTTTTCATTCCGGCTAGCTAGCCAGATAAATCGCGCCATCCGGATAGAGTGAATTTGATTGTGGTTGGATGAGAAGTATATGCCATTCCGACACCCTATTGGTTTTTTACGCGATGCACCTGAACATGACACAAATCAACCGTTACAATCACGTCACTCTAAAGCAAGGACAGCAGAGAAGCCGATTGCAAATATGTCCGTCTCGGAGAACCCGCGACGAGAAATACGCGCCGCCGAATAGCTGTTGTGCCGGGAGGGACAGTCACGTTCAATGCGTGAGACTTGAGAGCCCCGATACTTCCGTCTCTCTGCTCCTCTCTGCCGGCGGTTCCCCGGTCGCGCGAGTTTCTCCAGCGACTGTCTGTTTGAGGTAAATAGGATGTCTATACAGTTGATAGGTTTACAGATGCGCTCCATAGCGGGGAGTTTAAAAAGGAACCAACGCGCCTATGACTTTTTTTTTGCCATGAGATATGGCTGGTATGGACTTTTTTCAACATACATATTACAATACTTATAGGCAACTAGTTATTATCATGTCTTCCGCTCCATGAAATGCATGTTAATGCACAGTAGTACACATGTGGTACTTTCATTGTAATAAAATGTGATCATTTTCAATGGGCATATTATATTGCAGCTGAAACAGGTAGCCTAGTGCATCCCACATTTTTCAATATACCATTTTAATACAACATTATGGCCTTTAGAAAAATGATTGTTTTGGTGGGGAAGTGCACTATAGGCCCCTGAGAGGCGGCTTAAGAAATCGTACTGAATGGGAAAAAGAAATTCCCCTTACATTACTTTTACTGTTTTACTTTTAAGTAGTTTTGAAACCCAGTACTTTTATACTTTTACTGAAGTAAAAAGCTTGAGTTTATACTTCTACTTTTACAAAAGTATTTCTATATCCTAGTATCTATACTTCTACTTAACCCTCCTGTTGCCATCTGGGTCAAAAAGACCCACTTTCGAGTGTTTATGTGCCTCGTCCCCGGGGTCAGAATGACCCGCGTTTATCGCCGAACTCCTGGCCCCGTCCCTGGGGTCTAAATGACCCGCATTTATCGCCGAGCTCCCGGCCCCGGGGTCAGAATGACCCGCGTTTATCGTCGAGCTCTCGGCCCCCGTCCCCGGAGTTAGAATGACCCGCGTTTATCGTCGAGCTCACAGCCCCCGTCCCCGGAGTTAGAATGACCCGCGTTTATCGTCGAGTTCCCGGCCCCCGTCCCCGGGGTCTGAATGACCCTCGTTTATAGCCGAGCTCCCGGCCTCGCCGTCGTCCCCGGGGTCAGAATGACCCGTGAGCCCTCGGCCTCGTCCTCGGGTCGAAACGACCCGAGTTTTACGTTGTATTACAAGTCATCCCGTATGCTGAATGTAAAAAATAAATAAATAAATGATACAAATAAAGACATGACAAGACAGTTGCATTGTATTTTTTTTCTTACATTTATTTAGTCATCACCAGTGTTACGAGCAACGACACAGAACACACACACACACACACACACACACACACACACACACACACACACACACACACACACACACACACACACACACACACACACACACGCACAAATGTGTCCGCCACAGGATCACGGTTCGAAACGCAGACGACAGACGTAGCCTTCGAATTCCCCCGCGAGCTCTTTCGTTCTCCGGTAGCACTGCGAGCTGTGGTGGGGTCGCTCGGGGTCGCGCTCGGCGGACCGGGGAGCTTCCCCGGGCCCCGTGCGATCCACGGAGCCCGGCTCGCCCGCCAAACGGGCGAACCAACGTTCGGATTCGGTAGCGGCGGCGGCGGCGGCCCGCCCCTCGGGCAATCGCGGAATCGTCAAAGGCCCGGTCTCGGTCCCGGTCCCTGTCCCGGTCCCTGTCCCGGTCGCGTTCCCTCTCTCGATCGACGCTGTCGGACGCGACTCTCCACGCTCTCAGCAGCGGCGGCGGCGCTTGGTCCGCCCTCTGCGGAAACATCACCCGTCGCCTGGCTTCTCGAGCGGGAGCGGAATCGTCCCAGGCCGGCACGGTCGCGGCCAGAGCCCATTCGATCGGCCTGGACGGGATCGCGTT
This sequence comes from Clinocottus analis, assembly GCF_023055335.1. Taxonomy (NCBI): domain Eukaryota; kingdom Metazoa; phylum Chordata; class Actinopteri; order Perciformes; family Cottidae; genus Clinocottus; species Clinocottus analis. The sequence continues at coordinate 14,715,615 of NW_027175932.1, read as the reverse complement.
CCAGCCGTTCGACCCGCCCCGCGCTTCTCGTTCTATGAAAGGGGTGTACTTATACGCTGTATTTATACACTATTTATTCACATCTGCGTAATCCCGCGGTCGGCTTCGTTGGTGCACTCGCGCTGATCGAAGGCTCTTTAGCCAAGACGCGAGACGTCATTTCGTACGTGTCCAGATTGTAAAGCCCTCTGAGGCGTTTACCAAAAAAAAGAAAATAATAATAATGTGTATTTGTTATTCTGAGCTATTCAAAATAAACTGAATTGATTCAAATTGAAATGAGGTGTCACAAGTTGTTATGTGCGAATAAGGACACTATGAAAGGGGTGTACTTATACGCTGTATTTATACACAATTTATTCACATCTGCGTAATCACGCGGTCGGCCTCGTTGGTGTGCTCGCGCTGATCGAAGGCTCTTTAGCAAAGACAGATTGACTCCGCAGGACACAGGGTGTGCGAGGAATGAGTGAGGACAACACGAGGGTTATTAATGTGAATACTTTTGACACCGCTGCTTACGGGCAGTATGAAAGCTTAAGTATTTATGAAAGTATCATACAATTTGAAGTTCTGATGTGCTGAGACACTTTATTTATGGAACGGTTTAAAAAAAAAAGAATTGTTGAAGAAAATGTAGTTTTCAAGTCCGTTTAGCCTAAAATGTCGTGTATGAAAATGAGTAAATGCAGCTTTCGGGCAGTAGAGAAATGGAAGCTTCAGGTATTCATTAAAAGCTCACATAATTTGTAGTTCCGCTGTTTTGAAACACTTTCTTGATGGAAAATTAAAAAAAAAAAAATCTTTAAGAAAATCTAGTTTTCAACTCTGTTCAGTCGGAAACGTCGTTTAAGAGCATAAAAATGAGTAAATTCATAAACATATCATACAATTTGAAGTGCAGATGTTCTGAGACACTTTCTTGATGGAAAATTTAAAAAAAAATTAATTCTTTTAGAAAATCTTGTTTTCAACTCTGTTCAGTCTGAATCGTCGTTTAAGAGCATAAAAATGAGTAAATGCAGCTTACGGGAAGTATAGTGATGAAAGCTTCAGGTATTCATGAACATATCATATAATTTGAATTCCTGATGTTCTCAGAGGCTTTCTTGATGGAAAATATAAAAAAATGAATTCTTTAAGAAAATCAAGTTTTCAACTCTGTTCAGTCTGAATCGTCGTTTAAGAGCATAAAAATGAGTAAATGCAGCTTACGGGAAGTATAGTGATGAAAGCTTCAGGTATTCATGAACATATCATATAATTTGAATTCCTAATGTTCTCAGAGGCTTTCTTGATGGAAAATATAAAAAAATGAATTCTTTAAGAAAATCAAGTTTTCAACTCTGTTCAGTCTGAAACGTCGTTTAAGAGCATAAAAATGAGTAAATGAAGCTTACGCGAAGTATAGTGATGAAAACTTCAGGTATTCATGAACATATCATATAATTTGAAGTTCTGATGTTCTCAGAGGCTTTCTTGATGGAAAATATAAAAAAAATGAATTCTTTAAGAAAATCAAGTTTTCAACTCTGTTCAGTCTGAAACGTCGTTTAAGAGCATAAAAATGAGTAAATGAAGCTTACGCGAAGTATAGTGATGAAAACTTCAGGTATTCATGAACATATCATATAATTTGAAGTTCTGATGTTCTCAGAGGCTTTCTTGATGGAAAATATAAAAAAAAGAATTCTTTAAGAAAATCTAGTTTTCAACTCTGTTCAGTCTGAAACGTCGTTTAAGAGCATAAAAATGGGTAACTGCAGCTTCCGGGCAATATAGTGATGAAAGCTTCAGGTTTCACGAATATATCATACAATTTGAAGTTCCGATGTTCGAAGACGCTTTCTTGATGGAAAATATAAAAAAAATGAATTCTTTAAGAAAATCTAGTTTTCAACTCTGTTCAGTCTGAACGTCGTTTAAGAGCATAAAAATGGGTAACTGCAGCTTCCGGGCAGTATAGTGATGAAAGCGTCAGGTTTCATGAACATATTACACAATTTGATGTTCCGATGTTCTGAGACACTTTCTTGATGGAAAATATAATTAAAAAAAAGAATTCTTTAAGAAAATCTAGTTTTCAACTCTGTTCAGTCTGACACGTCGTTTAAGAGCATAAAAATGAGTAAATGCAGCTTACAAGCAGTATAGTGATGAACGCTTCAGGTATTTAAGAAAGTATCATACAATTTGAAGTTCGGATGTTCGAAGACGCTTTCTTGATGGAAAATATAAAAAAATGAATTCTTTAAGAAAATCTAGTTGTCAACACTTTTCAGTGTGAAACGTCGATTAAGAGCATACAAATGAGAAAATGCTGATTACGGGCAGAGGTGTCAAGTAACGAAGTACAATTACTTCGTTCCTTTACTTAAGTAGGAATTTTGAGTATCTATACTTTACTGGAGTATTTATTTTTCAGACTACTTTTTTACTTCTACTCCTTATGTTTTCACGCAACTATCTGTACTTTCTACTCCCTACTTTAAAAAAAAATAGCCTCGTTACTATTTCATTTTGGTTTGTTTTTCATTCCGGCTAGCTAGCCAGATAAATCGCGCCATCCGGATAGAGTGAATTTGATTGTGGTTGGATGAGAAGTATATGCCATTCCGACACCCTATTGGTTTTTTACGCGATGCACCTGAACATGACACAAATCAACCGTTACAATCACGTCACTCTAAAGCAAGGACAGCAGAGAAGCCGATTGCAAATATGTCCGTCTCGGAGAACCCGCGACGAGAAATACGCGCCGCCGAATAGCTGTTGTGCCGGGAGGGACAGTCACGTTCAATGCGTGAGACTTGAGAGCCCCGATACTTCCGTCTCTCTGCTCCTCTCTGCCGGCGGTTCCCCGGTCGCGCGAGTTTCTCCAGCGACTGTCTGTTTGAGGTAAATAGGATGTCTATACAGTTGATAGGTTTACAGATGCGCTCCATAGCGGGGAGTTTAAAAAGGAACCAACGCGCCTATGACTTTTTTTTTGCCATGAGATATGGCTGGTATGGACTTTTTTCAACATACATATTACAATACTTATAGGCAACTAGTTATTATCATGTCTTCCGCTCCATGAAATGCATGTTAATGCACAGTAGTACACATGTGGTACTTTCATTGTAATAAAATGTGATCATTTTCAATGGGCATATTATATTGCAGCTGAAACAGGTAGCCTAGTGCATCCCACATTTTTCAATATACCATTTTAATACAACATTATGGCCTTTAGAAAAATGATTGTTTTGGTGGGGAAGTGCACTATAGGCCCCTGAGAGGCGGCTTAAGAAATCGTACTGAATGGGAAAAAGAAATTCCCCTTACATTACTTTTACTGTTTTACTTTTAAGTAGTTTTGAAACCCAGTACTTTTATACTTTTACTGAAGTAAAAAGCTTGAGTTTATACTTCTACTTTTACAAAAGTATTTCTATATCCTAGTATCTATACTTCTACTTAACCCTCCTGTTGCCATCTGGGTCAAAAAGACCCACTTTCGAGTGTTTATGTGCCTCGTCCCCGGGGTCAGAATGACCCGCGTTTATCGCCGAACTCCTGGCCCCGTCCCTGGGGTCTAAATGACCCGCATTTATCGCCGAGCTCCCGGCCCCGGGGTCAGAATGACCCGCGTTTATCGTCGAGCTCTCGGCCCCCGTCCCCGGAGTTAGAATGACCCGCGTTTATCGTCGAGCTCACAGCCCCCGTCCCCGGAGTTAGAATGACCCGCGTTTATCGTCGAGTTCCCGGCCCCCGTCCCCGGGGTCTGAATGACCCTCGTTTATAGCCGAGCTCCCGGCCTCGCCGTCGTCCCCGGGGTCAGAATGACCCGTGAGCCCTCGGCCTCGTCCTCGGGTCGAAACGACCCGAGTTTTACGTTGTATTACAAGTCATCCCGTATGCTGAATGTAAAAAATAAATAAATAAATGATACAAATAAAGACATGACAAGACAGTTGCATTGTATTTTTTTTCTTACATTTATTTAGTCATCACCAGTGTTACGAGCAACGACACAGAACACACACACACACACACACACACACACACACACACACACACACACACACACACACACACACACACACACACACACACACACACACACACACACACGCACAAATGTGTCCGCCACAGGATCACGGTTCGAAACGCAGACGACAGACGTAGCCTTCGAATTCCCCCGCGAGCTCTTTCGTTCTCCGGTAGCACTGCGAGCTGTGGTGGGGTCGCTCGGGGTCGCGCTCGGCGGACCGGGGAGCTTCCCCGGGCCCCGTGCGATCCACGGAGCCCGGCTCGCCCGCCAAACGGGCGAACCAACGTTCGGATTCGGTAGCGGCGGCGGCGGCGGCCCGCCCCTCGGGCAATCGCGGAATCGTCAAAGGCCCGGTCTCGGTCCCGGTCCCTGTCCCGGTCCCTGTCCCGGTCGCGTTCCCTCTCTCGATCGACGCTGTCGGACGCGACTCTCCACGCTCTCAGCAGCGGCGGCGGCGCTTGGTCCGCCCTCTGCGGAAACATCACCCGTCGCCTGGCTTCTCGAGCGGGAGCGGAATCGTCCCAGGCCGGCACGGTCGCGGCCAGAGCCCATTCGATCGGCCTGGACGGGATCGCGTTCCAGCCGTTCGACCCGCCCCGCGCTTCTCGTTCTATGAAAGGGGTGTACTTATACGCTGTATTTATACACTATTTATTCACATCTGCGTAATCCCGCGGTCGGCTTCGTTGGTGCACTCGCGCTGATCGAAGGCTCTTTAGCCAAGACGCGAGACGTCATTTCGTACGTGTCCAGATTGTAAAGCCCTCTGAGGCGTTTACCAAAAAAAAGAAAATAATAATAATGTGTATTTGTTATTCTGAGCTATTCAAAATAAACTGAATTGATTCAAATTGAAATGAGGTGTCACAAGTTGTTATGTGCGAATAAGGACACTATGAAAGGGGTGTACTTATACGCTGTATTTATACACAATTTATTCACATCTGCGTAATCACGCGGTCGGCCTCGTTGGTGTGCTCGCGCTGATCGAAGGCTCTTTAGCAAAGACAGATTGACTCCGCAGGACACAGGGTGTGCGAGGAATGAGTGAGGACAACACGAGGGTTATTAATGTGAATACTTTTGACACCGCTGCTTACGGGCAGTATGAAAGCTTAAGTATTTATGAAAGTATCATACAATTTGAAGTTCTGATGTGCTGAGACACTTTATTTATGGAACGGTTTAAAAAAAAAAGAATTGTTGAAGAAAATGTAGTTTTCAAGTCCGTTTAGCCTAAAATGTCGTGTATGAAAATGAGTAAATGCAGCTTTCGGGCAGTAGAGAAATGGAAGCTTCAGGTATTCATTAAAAGCTCACATAATTTGTAGTTCCGCTGTTTTGAAACACTTTCTTGATGGAAAATTAAAAAAAAAAAAATCTTTAAGAAAATCTAGTTTTCAACTCTGTTCAGTCGGAAACGTCGTTTAAGAGCATAAAAATGAGTAAATTCATAAACATATCATACAATTTGAAGTGCAGATGTTCTGAGACACTTTCTTGATGGAAAATTTAAAAAAAAATTAATTCTTTTAGAAAATCTTGTTTTCAACTCTGTTCAGTCTGAATCGTCGTTTAAGAGCATAAAAATGAGTAAATGCAGCTTACGGGAAGTATAGTGATGAAAGCTTCAGGTATTCATGAACATATCATATAATTTGAATTCCTGATGTTCTCAGAGGCTTTCTTGATGGAAAATATTTAAACAATTAATTCTTTAAGAAAATCAAGTTTTCAACTCTGTTCAGTCTGAAACGGCGTTCAAGAGCATAAAAATGAGTAAATGCAGCTTACGAGCAGTGTAGTGATGAAAGCTTCAGGTTTCATGAACATATTACACCATTTGATGTTCCGATGTTCTGAGACACTTTCTTGATGGAAAATATAAAAAAAAGAATTCTTTAAGAAAATCTAGTTTTCAACTCTGTTCAGTCTGAAACGTCGTTTAAGAGCATACAAATGGGTAACTGCAGCTTACGGGCAATATAGTGATGAAAGCTTCAGGTATTCATTAACATATCATACAATTTGCAGTGCAGATGTTCTGAGACACTTTCTTGATGGAAATTTAAATAAAAAAAAAGAATTCTTTTAAAAAATCTTGTTTTCAACTCTGTTCAGTCTGATTCGTCGTTTAAGAGCATACAAATGAGTAAATGAAGCTTACGGGAAGTATAGTGATGAACCCTTCAGGTATTTAAGAAAGTATCATACAATTTGAAGTTCCGATGTTCTGAGACACATTCTTGATTGGAAATTTAAAAAAAAAAGAATTCTTTTAGAAAATCTAGTTTTCAACTTTGTTCAGTCTAAAACGTCGTTTAACAGTATAAAAACGATTAAATGCAACTTACAGGCAGTATAGTGATGAAAGCTTCAGGTATTCATGAACATATCATACAATTTGAAGTTCCGATGTTCGAAGACGCTTTCTTGATGGAAAATATATTTTAAAAATGAATTCTTTAAGAAAATGTAGTTTGGCCATAACGATGAGGCTCCCGGAGTGCACGGTGGCTCACACTCCCCTGATGAAAGTTACAGAGTTTTTTCTGAGTAAATTCAATGATAACAAAAGTTGAACGAGTGTGTAGTTTGGGTTTTGGACCACAGGCAAAAACGACTCCCCCGTTGAGCGACCCGTGTCAAGATATGAAATGTGAAAGCTTCGCACACAAGTCACACGAAGCCTCGCCGGCCTCCCAATGATCACAGGACACAGACAGTTGTAGTATATTGTTTTATTTTGTATAGTTATAACCCCCAGTGTAACAAGCAATGGCATACACACACACACACACACACACACACACACACACACACACACACACACACACACACACACACACACACACACACACACACACACACTTCTCCGACCCTGGGTCACAATTTCATGTAATTCCACATCCTCCACTTGTCCTGGGATCAAGGTGTGTCTTTTGGTCCTACAAGCTAGCGGATGGTACCGTTTGAATCGCAACTGCCATATTAGTGGGAGGCAGCAATCTCGAGTGCCTCCGACCTTCTTTTAAAGCTACACTAGCCGAAGAAGCAAAAAAAACAAACAAAATGGCCGTTTTAGAAAAGTGACTTCCCGAGGTCCGAAGAGCTCGTGGCGGGACAGTTGGAACCGCGACGGCCGTATTAGTGGGAGGCAGAAAACTCGAGTCCTTCCGACTTTCTGTAAAAGCTACAGGAGCCGAAGAAGCAAAAAAACAAAATGGCCGATTTAGAAAAGTGACTTCCCGAGGTCCCACGAGCTCGGGGACGGGACCGTTGGAACCGCGACGGCGGCATTAGTGGGAGGCAGAAAACTCGAGTCCTTCCGACTTTCCGCGAAAGCTGCACGAGCCACAGAAGCAAAAACAAAATGGCCGATTTAGAAAACTGTCTTCCCGAGGTCCCTCGAGCTCGGCGACGGGATCGCCGGAACCGCTACGGCCGTATCAGTGGGAGCGCGGCCAACTGGAGTCCTTCCGACTTTCCGTGAACGCTGCACGAGCCGAAGAAGCGAAAACAAAATGGCCGATTTAGAAAAGTGCCTTCCCGAGGTCCCTCGAGCTCGGCGACGGGATCGTCGGAACTGCGACGGCCGTATTAGTGGGAGTGCGGCAAACTCGAGTGCTTCCGACTTTTCGCGAAAGCTGCACGAGCCGCAGAAGCGAAAACAAAATGGCCGATTTAGAAAAGTGCCTTCCCGAGGTCCCTCGAGCTCGGCGACGGGATCGTCGGAACCGCGACGGCCGTATCACTGGGAGCGCATCAAACTCGAGTCCTTCCGACTTTTCGCGAAAGCTGCAGGAGCCGAAGAAGCGAAAACAAAATGGCCGATTTCAAAAACTGCCTTCCCGAGGTCCCGCGAGCACGGCGACGGGATCGTCGGAACCGCGACGGCCGTATTAGTGGGAGCGCGGAAAAACCCGAGTGCTTCCGACTTTTCGCGAAAGCTGCAGGAGCCGAAGAAGCGAAAACAAAATGGCCGATTTAGAAAAGTGCCTTCCCGAGATCGCGCGAGCTCAGCGACGGGACCGTCGGAACCGCGACGGCCGTATTAGTGGGAGGCAGAAAACTCGAGTCCTTCCGACTTTCTGTGAAAGCTACACTAGCCGAAGAACCGAAAACAAAATGGCCGATTTAGAAAAGTGCCTTCCCGAGATCGTGCGAGCTCGGCGACGGGACCGTCGGAACCGCGACGGCCGTATTAGTGGGAGGCAGAAAACTCGAGTCCTTCCGACTTTTCGCGAAAGCTGCACGAGCCGCAGAAGTGAAAACAAAATGGCCGATTTAGAAAAGTGCCTTCCCGAGGTCCCGCGAGCTCGGCGACGGGATCGTCGGAACCGCGACGGCCGTATTAGTGGGAGCGCGGCAAACTCGAGTGCTTCCGACTTTTCGCGAAAGCTGCAGGAGCCGAAGAAGCGAAAACAAAATGGCCGATTTAGAAAAGTGCCTTCCCGAGATCGTGCGAGCTCGGCGACGGGACCGTCGGAACCGCGACGGCCGTATTAGTGGGAGGCAGAAAACTCGAGTCCTTCCGACTTTTCGCGAAAGCTGCACGAGCCACAGAAGTGAAAACAAAATGGCCGATTTAGAAAAGTGCCTTCCCGAGGTCCCGTGAGCTCGGCGACGGGATCGTCGGAACCGCGACGGCCGTATTAGTGGGAGCGCGGCAAACTCGAGTGCTTCCGACTTTTCGCGAAAGCTGCAGGAGCCGAAGAAGCGAAAACAAAATGGCCGATTTAGAAAAGTGCCTTCCCGAGATCGTGCGAGCTCGGCGACGGGACCGTCGGAACCGCGACGGCCGTATTAGTGGGAGGCAGAAAACTCGAGTCCTTCCGACTTTCTGTGAAAGCTACACTAGCCGAAGAAGCGAAAACAAAATGGCCGATTTAGAAAAGTGCCTTCCCGAGGTCCCGCGAGCTCGGCGACGGGATCGTCGGAACCGCGACGGCCGTATCAGTGGGAGCGCATCAAACTCGAGTCCTTCCGACTTTTCGCGAAAGCTGCACGAGCCGAAGAAGTGAAAACAAAATGGCCGATTTCAAAAACTGCCTTCCCGAGGTCCCGCGAGCACGGCGACGGGATCGTCGGAACCGCGACGGCCGTATTAGTGGGAGTGCGGCAAACTCGAGTGCTTCCGACTTTTCGCGAAGGCTGCAGGAGCCGAAGAAGCGAAAACAAAATGGCCGATTTAGAAAAGTGCCTTCCCGAGATCGCGCGAGCTCAGCGACGGGACCGTCGGAACCGCGACGGCCGTATTAGTGGGAGGCAGAAAACTCGAGTCCTTCCGACTTTCTGTGAAAGCTACACTAGCCGAAGAACCGAAAACAAAATGGCCGATTTAGAAAAGTGCCTTCCCGAGATCGTGCGAGCTCGGCGACGGGACCGTCGGAACCGCGACGGCCGTATTAGTGGGAGGCAGAAAACTCGAGTCCTTCCGACTTTTCGCGAAAGCTGCACGAGCCGCAGAAGTGAAAACAAAATGGCCGATTTAGAAAAGTGCCTTCCCGAGGTCCCGCGAGCTCGGCGACGGGATCGTCGGAACCGCGACGGCCGTATTAGTGGGAGCGCGGCAAACTCGAGTGCTTCCGACTTTTCGCGAAAGCTGCAGGAGCCGAAGAAGCGAAAACAAAATGGCCGATTTAGAAAAGTGCCTTCCCGAGATCGTGCGAGCTCGGCGACGGGACCGTCGGAACCGCGACGGCCGTATTAGTGGGAGGCAGAAAACTTGAGTCCTTCCGACTTTCTGTGAAAGCTACACTAGCCGAAGAAGCGAAAACAAAATGGCCGATTTAGAAAAGTGCCTTCCCGAGGTCCCGCGAGCTCGGCGACGGGATCGTCGGAACCGCGACGGCCGTATCAGTGGGAGCGCGGCAAACTCGAGTGCTTCCGACTTTTCGCGAAAGCTGCAGGAGCCGAAGAAGCGAAAACAAAATGGCCGATTTAGAAAAGTGCCTTCCCGAGATCGTGCGAGCTCGGCGATGGGACCGTCGGAACCGCGACGGCCGTATTAGTGTGAGGCAGAAAACTTGAGTCCTTCCGACTTTCTGTGAAAGCTACACTAGCCGAAGAAGCGAAAACAAAATGGCCGATTTAGAAAAGTGCCTTCCCGAGGTCCCGCGAGCTCGGCGACGGGATCGTCGGAACCGCGACGGCCGTATCAGTGGGAGCGCGGCAAACTCGAGTGCTTCCGACTTTTCGCGAAAGCTGCAGGAGCCGAAGAAGCGAAAACAAAATGGCCGATTTAGAAAAGTGCCTTCCCGAGATCGTGCGAGCTCGGCGACGGGACCGTCGGAACCGCGACGGCCGTATTAGTGGGAGGCAGAAAACTTGAGTCCTTCCGACTTTCTGTGAAAGCTACACTAGCCGAAGAAGCGAAAACAAAATGGCCGATTTAGAAAAGTGCCTTCCCGAGGTTGCGTGAGCTCGGCGACGGGATCGTTGGATCCGCGTCGGCCGTATTAGTGGGAGCGTGGCAAACTCGAGTGCGTCTGACTTTTCGCGAAAGCTGCACGAGCCGAAGAAGCGAAAACAAAATGGCCGATTTAGAAAAGTGCCTTCCCGAGGTCCCGCGAGCTCGGCGAAGGGATCGTCGGAACCGCAACGGCCGTATTTGTGGGAGCGCACTTGAGTCCCTCCGACTTTGGGTGAACGCTGCCCGAGCCAAAGAAGCGAAAACAAAACACTTTCTTGATGGAAATCTAGTTTTCAACTCTGTTCAGTCTGAAACGTCGTTTAAGAGCATAAAAATGAGTTACTGCAGCTTACGGGAAGTATAGTGATGAAAGCTTCAGGTATTCATGAACATAAGATATAATTTGAAGTTCTGATGTTCTCAGAGGCTTTCTTGATGGAAAATATTAAAAAAATGAATTCTTTAAGAAAATCAAGTTTTCAACTCTGTTCAGTCTGAAACGTCGTTTAAGAGCATAAAAATGGGTAACTGCAGCTTCCGGGCAATATAGTGATGAAAGCTTCAGGTTTCATGAACATATCATACAATTTGAAGTTCCGATGTTCGAAGACGCTTTCTTGATGGAAAATATAAAAAAATGAATTCTTTAAGAAAATCTAGTTTTCAACACTCTATAGTGTGAAACGTCGATTAAGAGCATAAAAATGAGTAAATGCAGCTTACGGGTGATTAAAGCTTCAGGTATTCATGAACATATCATATAATTTGAATTCCTGATGTTCTCAGAGACTTTCTTGATGGAAAATATAAAAAAATGAATTCTTTAAGAAAATCTAGTTTTCAACTCTGTTCAGTCTGAAACGTCGTTTAAGAGCATAAAAATAAGTTACTGCAGCTTACTGGCAGTATAGTGATGAAAGCTTCAGGTATTCATGAACATATCATACAATTTGAAGTGCAGATGTTCTGAGACACTTTCTTGATGGAAAATTTAAAAAAAAAAATTCTTTTAGAAAATCTTGTTTTCAACTCTGTTCAGTCTGAATCGTCGTTTAAGAGCATAAAAATGAGTAAATGCAGCTTACGGGAAGTATAGTGATGAAAGCTTCAGGTATTCATGAACATATCATATAATTTGAATTCCTGATGTTCTCAGAGGCTTTCTTGATGGAAAATATAAAAAAATGAATTCTTTAAGAAAATCAAGTTTTCAACTCTGTTCAGTCTGAATCGTCGTTTAAGAGCATAAAAATGAGTAAATGCAGCTTACGGGAAGTATAGTGATGAAAGCTTCAGGTATTCATGAACATATCATATAATTTGAATTCCTGATGTTCTCAGAGGCTTTCTTGATGGAAAATATAAAAAAATGAATTCTTTAAGAAAATCAAGTTTTCAACTCTGTTCAGTCTGAATCGTCGTTTAAGAGCATAAAAATGAGTAAATGCAGCTTACGGGAAGTATAGTGATGAAAGCTTCAGGTATTCATGAACATATCATATAATTTGAATTCCTGATGTTCTCAGAGGCTTTCTTGATGGAAAATATAAAAAAATGAATTCTTTAAGAAAATCAAGTTTTCAACTCTGTTCAGTCTGAATCGTCGTTTAAGAGCATAAAAATGAGTAAATGCAGCTTACGGGAAGTATAGTGATGAAAGCTTCAGGTATTCATGAACATATCATATAATTTGAATTCCTGATGTTCTCAGAGGCTTTCTTGATGGAAAATATAAAAAAATGAATTCTTTAAGAAAATCAAGTTTTCAACTCTGTTCAGTCTGAATCGTCGTTTAAGAGCATAAAAATGAGTAAATGCAGCTTACGGGAAGTATAGTGATGAAAGCTTCAGGTATTCATGAACATATCATATAATTTGAATTCCTAATGTTCTCAGAGGCTTTCTTGATGGAAAATATAAAAAAATGAATTCTTTAAGAAAATCAAGTTTTCAACTCTGTTCAGTCTGAAACGTCGTTTAAGAGCATAAAAATGAGTAAATGAAGCTTACGCGAAGTATAGTGATGAAAACTTCAGGTATTCATGAACATATCATATAATTTGAAGTTCTGATGTTCTCAGAGGCTTTCTTGATGGAAAATATAAAAAAAATGAATTCTTTAAGAAAATCAAGTTTTCAACTCTGTTCAGTCTGAAACGTCGTTTAAGAGCATAAAAATGAGTAAATGAAGCTTACGCGAAGTATAGTGATGAAAACTTCAGGTATTCATGAACATATCATATAATTTGAAGTTCTGATGTTCTCAGAGGCTTTCTTGATGGAAAATATAAAAAAAAGAATTCTTTAAGAAAATCTAGTTTTCAACTCTGTTCAGTCTGAAACGTCGTTTAAGAGCATAAAAATGGGTAACTGCAGCTTCCGGGCAATATAGTGATGAAAGCTTCAGGTTTCACGAATATATCATACAATTTGAAGTTCCGATGTTCGAAGACGCTTTCTTGATGGAAAATATAAAAAAAATGAATTCTTTAAGAAAATCTAGTTTTCAACTCTGTTCAGTCTGAACGTCGTTTAAGAGCATAAAAATGGGTAACTGCAGCTTACGGGCAGTATAGTGATGAAAGCTTCAGGTATTCATGAACATATCATATAATTTGAATTCCTGATGTTCTCAGAGGCTTTCTTGATGGAAAATATAAAAAAATGAATTCTTTAAGAAAATCAAGTTTTCAACTCTGCTCAGCCTGAAAAGTCGTTTAAGAGCATAAAAACGAGAAACTCCAGCTTTCGGGACGATATTCATGAAAGAATCAGGTATTCATTACATTATCACTTAACTTGTAGGTCCATTGTTCTGAGAAACTTTATTGATAACATTTTTCAAAATAAGAATTGTTTAGGAAAATCTAGTTTTGAACTCTGTTCAGTCTGAAAAGTCGTTTAAGAACATAAAAATGAGGTACTCCAGCTTTTGGGAGTTATAGTGATTAAAGCTTCAGGTATTCAATACAATATCATACAAAATGTCGATCCGGTGTTCTGAGACACTTTCTTCAAGTAAAATTACAAATGAATGAATTCTTTCAGAAAATCTAGTTTTCAACTCTGCTCAGCCTGAAAAGTCGTTTAAGAGCATAAAAATAAGGAACTCCAGCTTTCGGGCAGTATAGTGATTAAAGCTTCAGGTATTCAATACAATATCATACAAACTGTAGGTCCGGTGTTCTGAGACACTTTCTTGAAGAAAAATTACAAAAAAGAATGAATTCTTTAAGAAAATCTAGTTTTCAACTCTGCTCAGCCTGAAAAGTCGTTTAAGAGCATAAACACGAGAAACTCCAGCTTTCGGGCAGTATAGTGATTAAAGCTTCAGGTATTCAATACAATATCATACAAACTGTAGGTCCGGTGTTCTGAGACACTTTCTTGATAACATTTTTCAATAAAAAAGAATTCTTTAAGAAAATCTAGTTTTGAACTCTCTTCAGTCTGAAAAGTCGTTTAAGAACATAAAAATGAGGAACTCCAGCTTTCGGAGAGTATGGTGATGAAAGATTCATGTAATCATTAAATTATCATTTAACTTGTAGTTCCATTGTTCTGAGAAACTTTATTGATAACATTTTTCAAAAAATAGAATTGTATAGGAAAATCTAGTTTTCAACTCTGTTCAGCCTGAAAAGTCGTTTAAGAGCATAAAAATAAGGAACTCCAGCTTTCGGGCAGTATAGTGATTAAAGCTTCAGGTATTCAATACAATATCATACAAACTGTAGGTCCGGTGTTCTGAAACACTTTCTTGAAGAAAAATTACAAAAAAGAATGAATTCTTTAAGAAAATCTAGTTTTCAACTCTGCTCAGCCTGAAAAGTCGTTTAAGAGCATAAAAACGAGAAACTCCAGCTTTCGGGACGATATTCATGAAAGAATCAGGTATTCATTACATTATCACTTAACTTGTAGGTCCATTGTTCTGAGAAACTTTATTGATAACATTTTTCAAAATAAGAATTGTTTAGGAAAATCTAGTTTTGAACTCTGTTCAGTCTGAAAAGTCGTTTAAGAACATAAAAATGAGGTACTCCAGCTTTTGGGAGTTATAGTGATTAAAGCTTCAGGTATTCAATACAATATCATACAAAATGTCGATCCGGTGTTCTGAGACACTTTCTTCAAGTAAAATTACAAATGAATGAATTCTTTCAGAAAATCTAGTTTTCAACTCTGCTCAGCCTGAAAAGTCGTTTAAGAGCATAAAAATAAGGAACTCCAGCTTTCGGGCAGTATAGTGATTAAAGCTTCAGGTATTCAATACAATATCATACAAACTGTAGGTCCGGTGTTCTGAGACACTTTCTTGAAGAAAAATTACAAAAAAGAATGAATTCTTTAAGAAAATCTAGTTTTCAACTCTGCTCAGCCTGAAAAGTCGTTTAAGAGCATAAACACGAGAAACTCCAGCTTTCGGGCAGTATAGTGATTAAAGCTTCAGGTATTCAATACAATATCATACAAACTGTAGGTCCGGTGTTCTGAGACACTTTCTTGATAACATTTTTCAATAAAAAAGAATTCTTTAAGAAAATCTAGTTTTGAACTCTCTTCAGTCTGAAAAGTCGTTTAAGAACATAAAAATGAGGAACTCCAGCTTTCGGAGAGTATGGTGATGAAAGATTCATGTAATCATTAAATTATCATTTAATGATTCCATAGTTCCATATTTAATATTTAATGATTCCATAGTTCCATTGTTCTGAGAAACTTTATTGATAACATTTTTCAAAAAATAGAATTGTATAGGAAAATCTAGTTTTCAACTCTGTTCAGCCTGAAAAGTCGTTTAAGAGCATAAAAATAAGGAACTCCAGCTTTCGGGCAGTATAGTGATTAAAGCTTCAGGTATTCAATACAATATCATACAAACTGTAGGTCCGGTGTTCTGAAACACTTTCTTGAAGAAAAATTACAAAAAAGAATGAATTCTTTAAGAAAATCTAGTTTTCAACTCTGCTCAGCCTGAAAAGTCGTTTAAGAGCATAAAAACGAGAAACTCCAGCTTTCGGGACGATATTCATGAAAGAATCAGGTATTCATTACATTATCACTTAACTTGTAGGTCCATTGTTCTGAGAAACTTTATTGATAACATTTTTCAAAATAAGAATTGTTTAGGAAAATCTAGTTTTGAACTCTGTTCAGTCTGAAAAGTCGTTTAAGAACATAAAAATGAGGTACTCCAGCTTTTGGGAGTTATAGTGATTAAAGCTTCAGGTATTCAATACAATATCATACAAAATGTCGATCCGGTGTTCTGAGACACGTTCTTCAAGTAAAATTACAAATGAATGAATTCTTTCAGAAAATCTAGTTTTCAACTCGGTTCACTCTGAAACCTCGTTTAAGAGCATGCAAATGAGGAACTCCAGCTTTCGGGCAGGATATTTATAAAATGATCAGGCATTCATTAAATTATCATGTAACTTGTAGGTCCAGTGTTCTGAGAAACTCTCTTGATAACATTTTTCAATAAAAAAGAATTCTTTAAGAAAATCTAGTTTTGAACTCTCTTCAGTCTGAAAAGTCGTTTAAGAACATAAAAATGAGGAACTCCAGCTTTCGGAGAGTATGGTGATGAAAGATTCATGTAATCATTAAATTATCATTTAACTTGTAGTTCCATTGTTCTGAGAAACTTTATTGATAACATTTTTCAAAAAATAGAATTGTATAGGAAAATCTAGTTTTCAACTCTGTTCAGCCTGAAAAGTCGTTTAAGAGCATAAAAATAAGGAACTCCAGCTTTCGGGCAGTATAGTGATTAAAGCTTCAGGTATTCAATACAATATCATACAAACTGTAGGTCCGGTGTTCTGAGACACTTTCTTGATGTCAAATTACAAAAGAATGAATTCTTTAAGAAAATTTAGTTTTGTACTCTGTTCAGTCTGAAAAGTCGTTTAAGAGCATAAAAATGAGGAACTCCAGCTTTTGGGCGTTATAGTGATTAAAGCTTCAGGTATTCAATACAATATTTTACAAAATGTAGGTCCAGTGTTCTGAGATACTTTCTTTATGTAAAATTACAAAAGAATGAATTCTTTAAGAAAATCTAGTTTTCAACTCTGTTCAGTCTGAAAAGTCGATTAAAAACATAAAAATGAGGAAGTCTTGCTTTCAGGCTGGATATTCATGAAATTCAGGTATTCATTACATTATCATTTAACTTATAGGTCCATTGTTCTGAGAAACTTTATTGATAACATTTTTCAAAAAAAGAATTGTTTAGGAAAATCTAGTTTTCAACTCTGTTCAGCCTGAAAAGTCGGTTAAGAGCATAAAAATGAGGAACTCCAGCTTTCGGGCAGTATCGTGATGAAAGCTTCAGGTATTCAATACAAAATCAAACAAAATGTAGGTCCAGTGTTCTGAAACACTTTCTTGATGTAAAATTACAAAAGAATGAATTATTTTGTAGAGTTTTGATCTCTGTTCAGTCTGAAACGTCGTTTAAGAGCATAAAAATTAGGAAATGCAGCTTTCGGGCAGGATATTCATGAAAGAATCAGGTATTCATTACATTATCATTTAACTTGTAGGTCCAGTGTTCTGAGAAACTTTCTTGATAACATTTTTCAAAAAAAAGCATTGTTTAAGAAAATCTAGTTTTGAACTCTGTTCAGCCTGAAACCTCGTTTAACCTTCGTGTTGTCCTCACTCATTCCTCCCACACCCCGTGTACTGCGGAGTCAATCTGTCTTCGCTAAAGAGCCTTCGATCAGCGCGAGCACACCAACGAGGCCGACCGCGGGATTACGCCGATGTGAATAAATTGTGTATAAATACAGCGTATAAGTACACCCCTTTCATAGTGTCCTTATCCGCACATAACAACTTGTGACACCTCATTTCAATTTGAATCAATTCAGTTCATTTTGAATAGCTCAGAATAACAAATACACATTATTATTTTCTTTTTTTTGGTAAACGCCTCAGAGGGCTTTACAATCTGGACACGTACGAAATGACGTCTCGCGTCTTGGCTAAAGAGCCTTCGATCAGCGCGAGCGCACCAACGAAGCCGACCGCGGGATTACGCAGATGTGAATAAATTGTGTATAAATACAGCGTATAAGTACACCCCTTTCATAGAACGAGAAGTGCGGGGCGGGTCGAACGGCTGGAACGCGATCCCGTCCAGGCCGATCGAATGGGCTCTGGCCGCGACCGTGCCGGCCTGGGACGATTCCGCTCCCGCTCGAGAAGCCAGGCGACGGGTGATGTTTCCGCAGAGGGCGGACCAAGCGCCGCCGCCGCTGCTGAGAGCGTGGAGAGTCGCGTCCGACAGCGTCGATCGAGAGAGGGAACGCGACCGGGACAGGGACCGGGACAGGGACCGGGACCGGGACCGGGCCTTTGACGATTCCGCGATTGCCCTATGGGCGGGCCGCCGCCGCGACCGAATCCGAACGTCGGTTCGCCCGTTTGGCGGGCGATCCGGCTCGAGCGTCTCGAGCCGGATCCCCCCCCCCCCCCCCCCCCGGCGACACGTTTCTGGATCGGCACGCTTACTACGGGCGCACCTACCGCGGAGCGTCTGAAGATCGAGATCGGACGAGAGAGGTTCCGCGGAAGGTTCGTCGCGCACCCGAACGCCGTCGCGGCCCCCGGCGCCGGCCACCCTCGGAATCTCGCTACGCAGACGCCGACGGACGGGATGTACGTGACGCTGGACGCGCGTTCGTGGTGTTACGTGTGCGGGCGCGCGCACCAGAACCACAGCTCGCAGTGGTACCGTAGAACGAAAAAGCTCGCGGGGGAACTCGAACGCTACGGTCGTCTGCGTTTCGAACCGTGATCCTGTGGCGGACACATTTGTGTTTGTGTGTGTGTGTGTGTGTGTGTGTGTGTGTGTGTGTGTGTGTGTGTGTGTGTGTGTGTGTGTGTGTGTGTGTGTGTGTGTGTGTGTGTGTGTGTGTGTGTGTTCTGTGTCGTTGCTTGTAACACTGGTGATGACTAAATAAATGTAAGAAAAAACAACAACAATGCAACTGTCTTGTCATGTCTTTATTTGTATCATTTATTGATTTACATTTAGCATACGGGATGACCTGTAATACAACGTAAAACTCGGGTCGTTTCGACCCGAGGACGAGACCGAGGGCTCACGGGTCATTCTGACGAGAAATGCGGGTCATTTAGACCCCGGGGACGAGGCCTGGAGCTCGGTGATATACGCGGGTCATTCTGACCCCGGGGACGAGGCCGGGAGCTCGACGATAAACGCGGGTCATTTAGACCCCGTGGACGAGGCCGGGAGTTCGGCGATATACGCGGGTCATTTAGACCCCAGGGATGGGTCCAGGAGTTCGGCGATATACGCGGGTCAGTCTGACCCCGGGGGACGAGGCCGGGAGCTCATCGATAAACGCGGGTCATTCTGACCCCGGGGACGAGGGCCGGGAGCTCGGCAATATACGCGGGTCAGTCTGACCCGGGGGACGACGGCGAGGGGAGGGCTCGGCGATGAACGCGAGTCATTTTGACCCGAGGGACGAGGCCGAGGGCTCGCTCAAACTCGAGGGTCGAACAGACCCCAGGGCGACGGCGAGGGCTCGGTGGAAAGACGCGGGTCGTTTTGACCCGAGGACGACGGGCCTTAGGGATTCATACGTACATGCATGCTTGCATGCATACGTATACACTGGTAGTGGATCATTTTGTGACCCTGAGACCGCGATACACACAAATACATAAACACTCGGACGTGGGTCTTTTTGACCCCGAAGCTAACAGGAGGGTTAAGAGCATACAAATGAGGAACTGCAGCTTTCGGGCAGTATAGTGATGAAAGCTTCAGGTATTCAATACAATATCATTCAAAATGTAGATCCGGTGTTCCGAGACACTTTCTTGATGTAAAATTACAAAAGAATGAATTCTTTAAGAAAATTTAGTTTTGATCTCTGTTCACTCTGAAACCTCGTTTAAGAGCATAAAAATTAGGAAATGCATCTTTCGGGCAGGATATTCATGAAAGAATCAGGTATTCATTACATTATCATTTAACTTGTAGGGCCATTATTCTGAGAAACTATATTGATAACATTTTTCAAAAAAAAGAATTGTTTAAGAAAATCGAGTTTTCAACTCTGTTCAGCCTTAAAATTCGTTTAAGAGCATAAAAATGAGGAACTCCAGGTTTTGGGCAGTATAGTGATGAAAGCTTCAAATATTCAATACAATATCATACATAAATAGTCCGGTGTTCTGAGACACTTTCTTGATGTAAAATTACAAAAGAATGAATTGTTTACGAAAATCTAGTTATCAACTCTGTTCAGCCTGAAAACTCGTTTAAGAGCATAAACATGAGGAACTGCAGCTTTCGGGCAGTATAGTGATGGACGCTTCAGGTATTAATTAAATTATCATTTAACTCGTAGGTCCAGTGTTCTGAAAAACTTTCTTGATAACATTTTTCCAAAAAAAAGAATTGTTTAAGAAAATCTAGTTTTCAACTCTGTTCAGCCTGAAAAGTCATTGAAGAGCATAAAAATGAGGAACTCCAGCTTTTGGGCAGTATCGTGATGAAAGCTTCAGGTATTCAATACAATATCACACAAAATGTAGGTCCAGTGTTCTGAGACACTTTCTTGATGTAAAATTACAAAAGAATGAATTCTTTAAGAAAATTTAGTTTTTATCTCTGTTCAGTCTGAAACGTCGTTTAAGAGCATAAAAATTAGGAAATGCAGCTTTCGGGCAGGATATTCATGAAAGAATCAGGTATTCATTACATTATCATTTAACTTGTAGGTCCATTGTTCTGAGAAACTTTCTTGATGTAAAATTACAAAAGAATGAATTCTTTAAGAAAATCAAGTTTTCAACTCTGTTCAGCCTGAAACCTCGTTTAAGAGCATAAACATGAGGAACTGTAGCTTTCGGGCTAGTGATGAACGCTTCAGGTATTCAATACAATATCATACAAAATGTAGGTCCGGTGTTCTGAGACATTTTCTTGATGTAAAATTACAAAAGAATGAATTCTTTAAGAAAATCTAGTCTTGAACTCTGTTCAGTCTGAAACCTCGTTTAAGATAAATGAGGGAATGCAGCTTTCGGGCAGTAGAGTACTGAAAGCATCAGGTTATCATTCATCATTTATCATTTTGCAGTGTTCTGAGAAACGTACTTGATAAAAAAAATAAATAAATTAAGAATGTACATACTTTATTAATGGCCAATTTTAAAAAAAGAATTCTTTAAGAAAATCTAGTTTTAAAAAAAAAATCTTTTCAGTCTGAAACCTCGTTTAAGAGCATAAATGAGGGAATGCAGCTTTCAGGCAGTACAGTACTGAAAGCATCAGGTAATGATTAAATTATCATTTAACTTGTAGGTCCGGTGTTCTGAAACACTTTCTTGATGAAAAGTGAAAAAAATGACTTCTTTAAGAAAATCTAGTTTTGAACTCTGTTCAGCCTGAAACCTCGTTAAAGAGCATAAAAATGACGAAATGCAGCTTCCAGACAGTATAGTCATGAAAGCTTCAGGTAATCATTAAATTATAATTTAACTTGTAGGTTCGGTGTTCTGAGACACTCTCTTTATGACAATTTAAACAAAATGAATTCTTTAACAAAATCTAGTTTTCAACTCTGTCCAGTCTGAAATCTCATTTAAATCGCATAAAAAAGAGGAAATGCAGCTTCCAGACAGTATAGTCATGAAAGCATCAGGTATTCACTAGTTCCCTGAGTAAACTGGAACAAAAGAAAAAGAAAAAAAGTCCCTTTGAATTACAGTGGAAAAGACTTGACTGACATGCTACCCTGACCAGAGAGGACAAAACTTCACGTTAATGGCCTTTATGTTAACAGGGTGTGGCTTCACATTACCAGGGGTGTCGCTTTACGTTAATGGTGTGTGGCTTCACGTTAACAGGTTGTGGCTTCATGTTTCATGTTAACAGGGTGTGGCTTTACATTTACAGGGTACGGCTTCATGTTTCATGTTAATGGGGTGTGGCTTTATGCTAGCGGTGTGGGATTTCACGTTAATGGGGTGTTGCTTCACGTTTCACGTTAACATGGCGTGGCTTCATATTAACGAGGTGTGGCTTCACGTTAACGGGGTGTGGCTTCACATGAACGGCGATGTTAATGTGGTGTGGCTTCTTTTTGACTGGGTTTTGATTCACGTTAACGGGGTGTGGCTTCATGTTAACGGGGTGTGGCTTCACATTAACTGGGTGTGGCTTAACGTTGACAGGGTTTAGATTTGCATTAACGGGGTGTTGCTTCACGATATGGGGTGTGGCTTCACGTTCACAATTCTAGTTAATGGGATGTGGCTTCAGGTTAAACATTACTGTGTATTTAAACAGCTCCTCTGAGGAAACTGGAACAAACATCGCTTGTAATTACAGAGGAAAAGACTTGACTGACAAACGACCCTGACCAGAGGGGAGAAAACTTGTTTTTACAAGTTTGACCTTTAACTACAGGGGATGAAAAAATTTAGAATGGAGATGTCTTAGAAAGAGTGTAAAATCAAAATAAAACCACAGTTTTACCAAGTGTAAGCTGGAACCAAACTTTTAAAAGTTTAGAGGCACAAACATCAGCCAATTTTACAGGTTAGAGCCACAAGGTGGGTGAACGGGAGAACACGTTCGGACGCGTGTTCTGCCACAAACAAACAAAATGTCCAGGTCGATGTGTATCATTTGTCCATTTATTCCATGAGAACACATCAGCAGGTTGACACGAGCACAGTAAAAAACTATTGTGCTTCCCATCCACACACACCTGTTCCCATCACCTGGCACTTCCTTTTATGCCCTCTTAAAGTGAATGTGCCACCCTGTGTTCAAATAAAGGAACTACATTCACCCAGTGCGTCCCTCAAATAATAAACCCCATCTTGGCTCCAACAAAAGACTTTAGTTGTCATAAAGATCGCAAAGAATCACAAAGATGTGACCTGTCCTGAAAAGTGTGATTCTGAGGTGATGACTGGAGCTGCCAGAGGAACTTAAGGTAAGGACTATAAAAATGTGAGTGTTCAAAATAGGCTGCGAGATGGTATAGAAGTATATGTACTTGCTTGTACAACCTATCTAGAGGAAATAGTCTCAACTTTGCCACAGCACTGTGGTAAAGTTCTTAATTTTAATAAAATGTTGTACCTGTAGTAACATGAGCAGTCACATCACAACCCTCTTCCCAATCTGCATGAAAGCAAAAAACACAAATATATATGTTTTCATATAATTGCAAATAAATTCAGACAATAAGGAGTTAGGCTTGTTTACATATTATTATTATTATTTGTACAACACATGTAAACTAGTTACTCTTTTATCTTTAAGTACATATCCACTTTTATCCAGCAGGAAGAGCGGTGACAACAGGAGACTCCGTCCTCTGTCCTGGCAGCCTTCAGTGTGCCTTGAAAAGTTCTTTATACTTGTTCTGATTGGCTTCCAACCATTTTGACACCCGAGCAACCAATAGGCAGGGACAGGAGAGGTTCAAGTATACATCACTTTTCTAAACTATACTTCTTGGCCCATGAACACAAAGACAACTGTACTGTTTAACAGAAATAACAAAACACATGTAAACTAATTAGCAGCTGTTCTTTAAGAAAATCCATTTTTGGCCTTTGGCCTCTTTCCCAACCTGAAACATCTTTTGGGTGCATACAAAAAGGAGGAAATT
The DNA here is from genome assembly GCF_023055335.1 of Clinocottus analis. Taxonomy (NCBI): domain Eukaryota; kingdom Metazoa; phylum Chordata; class Actinopteri; order Perciformes; family Cottidae; genus Clinocottus; species Clinocottus analis. The sequence continues at coordinate 14,692,472 of NW_027175932.1, read as the reverse complement.
CATTTTTAGTCAGTTAAGTGATGAAAGCATCAGCTATTCATAATATATCATGGAACTTTTATGTAGGAACAGGTGTTCAAAAATATCATGTAATTGTATGCATGTTTTTCTGAGACAAGTTATTGCAGGAAGACAAGTAAACTATGTATTCTCCAAGAAAATCCACTTTTGGTACCTTCCCAGCCTGAAAACATATTTTCAACTTTACTGACTTAGATGCGTTTCCACCTTTATTGCTTCTGAGACACTTGGAGAAAATTAATTAAAAGACGTTTCAGGCTGAACAGAGTTGAAAACTAGATTTTCTTTAAGAATTGAACTTTAGAAAATCTTATTTAGGTCTCTTTCCAGCCTGAAACGTCTTTGTGGAAATTAGTTTTGAGGCAGAAAAGTGACTGAAGCATTAAGTATTCATAAAAGTTTCATTAATTTTGAAAGACTGGTGTTCTGAGAATCTTTAAGGAAAATAAATAAACTATGTATTATTTTATTTCTTTCAAAATCTATTTTTGGTTTATGCCCAGCCTGAAAAGTTTATTTTCAGTAATTTGTTCCCTCCTACTTATTAGTAGTAGTCACTGAAAAAAAAGAACAATTTATTTATAGTTAAATAAAGACTCTCAGAAGATGCGTTGTTCAAGAAAAGTGTGTGCAACAAATGGTTCGTTTTAAAAAAAAAAACCCTCATTGATTTTTAAGAAAATCCTCTTTTCTCTCCCCATTTAACATTTAAAAAGAAATGGACACATTGAGTTCATGTACAAACACGCAAAGACTTTTAACACTGTTTTTTTTTTATTGAAATATTCATAATAAATATCAGAACTCAGTAGTCAGTCTTACACAGACTATTTGTCTGGTGGCATACTTGCCACCAGCAGGATGCTCAGTCCCTGTCAGTAGCATTTCCTTTTTGACCTGAGCCACGGTGGTTTAACCCCAACCCATCAACATGTGTTCAGGGTAGACAGCAAAGTGTGTAGCAGTCTAAGAAGTCTCAAATTGTCCACAACAATATGTTCCACCAGAAATCTTTACTGAAGACACAAACAAGTGTCTTCAGGAGAGGTAGGTGAGACATTGTGCAGCAGTCCTGCTGAGGGTTTAAACATGATCAAAAACACAGAAAGTGGAATTAGTGGTTACTGGCTTAAAGACAGGAACATGTCCAGTTCCTCCACAGGCGTTAATGGCCTTAAAATACCAGCTCTGCTGTCACGGATTAACATATATTATATATGCATGAAATCAAGACATTGAAAATGGACCATGACAGGAGAGCGAAAACACTGCAATAACTTTATGTCCCTTCAAAACTCATCTAGCATCTAGATTTGATCAGAGAGGGTCAGACATTTAGTGCTGTCAACATCCACTAAAGAGAGTATCTACACTGATTCTTAGATGGGATTCTGTCAGACAGCAGGAAGTAGCAACAGTGGCAAAATCTCACACGCAGCAAATGTTTTAACGGTGTACAAAAAAACATATAAGTTTCCACCTAAAGAAAATTAAGATAAAGTTTATGTGTTTGAAGGAGGTGGAGGTTGAATGCAATACTTCTCAAAATCCTGTTCTTCCCATTTTACCTGACGGTCCTTTTTTATTCAAGCAAAGCGGGAATTAAGTTTTAAGAGCTTGCTTTGTAAAATTACGCACTGCTATCTAATCCGTCTTTATTATATGTCTTTTAAACAAAAAAAATAACAATATTCTTGACCACTCTCTACAGCTTGATCTTCTTATCCAGTGATTCCTACATTCAGCCACACTCGGAGCCTTATCACAAGACGTCGTCAGCCTGTTCGTCAGGATTCTGTTCCAGTCAGTGTCAGTGACCGCCCAGTCTCTTCTTTCTGGAGGCTCGCTAACACTAATAGGTTGTGGAGACAGTGTAGACACACTGTCCTCACCTATATCCGGATGGATCTACAGGAGGCTCCACACATGGAAAGCTCTGCTCCTGATTAAAGAAGCATAACAGTGGTTTGGCCTGTATTTCACAGGATTTTACTGGCAAGTTCACAAAGAGTGCTTCACTCCGTTTTCTTTTCTGTTAATCTGTGCTTTCCTCCCAGCAGCCACTGTTGAAGCTCATTTCAGTACACTATTTAAAATTAACTTGCAGAAACATTAGTTGAACCTCCGCTTGGAAATCTTCTACACGTCGCTGTGAAGAAGATTTTGGGTCAAAGAAAAATATCAAGACTTACTTGGTGCAATTTTACATTTTTCTATGACCCAAAATCTTCTTCTTAATGTTCCTAATTTGAGACACAAGGCTTCATTATTGTTTGTGTGCGGTGTCACACTAATAGCTGCCACAAATACTCACTGGAGCACCAAATGTGCATTAATCCACCAGTAAAAATAGTCCCAAAGAAATCCTACTGTTTCAGTAATGTGCGATAAAAGCTAAAGTGACTAGCTGTTTTAAGAAATTATTAATATTGAAATAAAAAAATATATTTGCAGGCTGTTTTCAGTCAGAATTGGTGGGCTTGGAACTAAGAGCGACAGGACCGGGAAGTCAGAAAATATTCAGAGACTGGGTCTTTTCATGGAATGTGTTAAACAATCGCTCTTAAAACAATTATAACAGATGACGAGGGATCACGGCGAGCTTTATGTTGCTTCAAGTAGATTTTAAGCGTAATGAATTATATGCAACAGCAATGGAAGATAATAAAACTGGAACGAATGGTTAGTTCAGGAAAATGGTAAACAGCAATGTAATGAGATTCGGATTTGTAGTTTATGAAATAAATCATGGTTGTCATTGAATGAAAAAGGGTCTTTCATAGCCACAGGTAGGGTAATAATACTGCATCCAGGCTAATGGCCGATCCAAAGCCTCCCCCTCTCGCATGGAAGCAGTGGAACTTTTTGCTTTGGTAATCAAACGTATCCCTCACTTCCTCCTTTCCTGGTTATGCATTTAATCCCAAAGCCATCAGGCTCAACGTGGAATGGTGGAGGCAGCTGAAGGGAAGTATTAGAGGAAAAGGGACCGCTGTGGCGGCCTGCTGGTCTCTGCTGAGGGCTAAAGGTCAATGCCTTTGACCAGCGAGGTTTCCAGTGTGACGGGGAAGTCGTGGAGCGTCTCCAGGACTCCGATGAGGGCGTTGACGGTGGTGCGGTCCCGGAGCAGGGCCGTGTCCTCATACATCCGCGGGATCACCGGGCATTCCACCAGCAGGGGGAGCCACTGGGGCAGCAGGCGGTCCCTGATCAAACAAACAGTGAGATAATGTTTGTAGGCTGTGCACATGTTCTATAATGAACAGCACATTATTGTAGATATAGTACTGCCTCAAGTACCTTATTGATTTTATAATACGGTGACTCACTCTCAACCAATCAGAATGCTTGATTTGATCGACCCGTATTATAATTCTTATTATAATACGGGTGAGTGCGCACTAATATGCGCACTGATATGGTGAGTGCGCACCATATCAGTGCGCACTCACTTGATTTGATCCACCCGTATTATAATAAGGATTATAATACGGGTCGATCAAATCAAGCATTCTGATTGGTTGAGAGTGAGTCACAAGGGGTAGTTTAGTCAGACAATAAAGTACTGTACAGCCTGTTTACATTAACCAGCGTTCCATATCAGTGCGCACTGAAAATAACAAGTAGATTTAAATTGCGCGACCGTTAGTTGTCATTTCCAGCTTGACATTTACCAAACATGTGTAGCCGAGGGTTTCTCTTGCGCCTATACTTTTATAATACTAAAATAACAAAACGCTGCTCCGTTAGGTAAGACAAGACGGAAATTAGGTAAGACAAGACGGAAATTGAGCGTGACTGTCACGCATTGAGCGTGACTGTCACGCATTGAGCGTGACTGTCACGCATTGAGCGTGACTGTCACGCATTGAGCGTGACTGTCACGCATTGAGCGTGACTGTCACGCATTGAGCGTGACTGTCACGCATTGAGCGTGACTGTCACGCATTGAGCGTGACTGTCACGCATTGAGCGTCTTAAATCACGCCCTCCCGCCACACATCGTATTTCTCACGCTAAAAAAAAAACCTCCAGGCTATTTAATGTGCCGCAGCGCGCATTGAGCGTGACTGTCACGCGTTGAGCGTGACTGTCACCACGGAGGAATCAAGCCCTTCCCCACTTGAGGAGCTACTCATCAGCCAATCAAAAAAAGAAAAAAGAAATGGGCTACAGCCAATCAGAAAAACATTGCATGTGTTGTATCCGGGTAAGATGTAATAACAGGCCGGCGGCGCGTATTTTTCGTCGTCACAGTCGCTGCTAGGACACCATCAATTACTCAGAGTTTCCCCTACCATTGAATTAAGGCGGCGGGGCGCCCCCTGAGGAAACCCCTCGCCCCTCTGTAATTTTCTCTATAGCGTCAGATCAGAATACGTCATTTAAGGTTCTCTTTCCTATCGAACAGGTCTACACTTTGTTGTGGTAATAAACAAACTAAATGGTCATATTTTATTGATGGGATCTACACGACAGCTTGTCATTTCTGTCTCTATGTGGTCGTGTGTAAACACTTCTCTCCTCTACTTTCTGTATCGCGCACGGCGTTGTTCCGTCGCCGATGCGCAGAGGCACACAGGTTAGCATTGAGCACCCAGCAGCGGGCAGAGAGCGTAGAAAAATATGTTGCGTGAAAAGCATACAACTATATCTGTGTTTTAAACGCTCCCAGTTAGAAGATGGCAAGAGGAGCTCTCCTACAAGGAGCACCGGAGCAATTCTCTGAACCCGGAGTAGCTTTCCTGCTCCAAGTGATACGAGCCAAAGTGCTTGTGTCTTGGACCAACAATGAGCTGTCTTGTACCAACAATGAGCTGGCTTCACACATTACAAAGTACACAGACATCAAACTAAGTTATTAATAAATACATGGAGAAATGCCTGTACTTTCGGGTAAATGTTCACGGTTAACAGCTTAAGCTGTGCATTCGAGAGACAACGAGTGCGATCACTGGCAGCGGCGAGTCCGTGGCGAGTGTGTGGCAGGCGTCAGCCAGGCGCCAGGAGAGCGGCGACTCAGCGGCGTGTTGGCGATGAGTCAGTGGCAGGCGCCGCTTAAGTGCCGGCACTCGTCGAGAAGCTGAATGGGTGGAGCTACATTTCCTGGCGACACTCATTGTTGTCACAACAGGTCAGCTGCCGTAAATCAGTTTTATGATCATATAATGGAGGAACTGTTTTTTTTTTTTTTTTTGAGGAGGGAAATCGGAGGAGCCATGATTGAGGAGCCCCAAGTGCAGACTTTCAGGAAGTGTTTAACGCTCCACACGCCACCTCACTGTTCCTCTATTATTTGATTGGACGCTGCAGCTGAGCAGACTGATAGTTGGAGTTTCATACCGGAGTGAAGAAGATCACAAAATAAAAGTTATATATTTGATTGTTTTCTTATTCACCATCTGGTTAAAATGGTCTGAACAAAAAAGGGACCACAAACTATTTTCTTCAAGGATTTGATCTGTAGCAGGACAGAGAACACAACACGGTATATAATTAATCAATGCAGTTTGTTTAACAAGTAACAGACTGTCAGAGTGGAAATGTTTTCTCTGTACTGATAACTGTGTCTTATTTATATAAGTTGTAGTTTAAAAACATTAAATCCACTGAAAAAATACAACAATTTTTATCAATATAGTAAGTGCATTTTTATTGGAACGTTCGCTAAAAACGGTGCGGACCAGATAACAACTCCGTCAGCTGTTTAAGCGACACAGAGCTGATCCAGCTGAGATCAGCTGTCAGTCGGCTGCAGTCATCAGAAACTGACATTGCTTCACATCGCATGTCTGTTAAAACATACTTCCTTGCGTCTTCTCTCCTCGCTTGGTTTCCTTGCGTCTCTCCATGCATCCCTGGTGGGCGGGACTAAGATGGAAGTGACGCAAGTAAGGGAAACGGGAATGCAATTTAGAGAATTGGGATTTACCCATATACATAAATCAGGGAGACAGAGGAAACAGACAGACTACAAAATAAAACGACATTACCCCCATTTTCATTGATCCGCTGTAGACGGAGGCAGTTTTCCGACTGGTGTGCGGTGTACACCCAGTACTGCCCACTGTAGCCTAATGCCGCGTTTCCTCCCAGAGGTGCTGGAACACTCGTACCTAAACCAGCCTATCCAGCTTGCACAATTTGACCCCCCCAACCTCCTCTTAGGAGAGGAAGGGTCAGAGCTTTCGGTCCCGAGTGCGGACCCTCAGAACTTATGTCGAGGCCACATGTATCCGGCAGTCGGAGCAGTTTTTTGTCTGTTATCACAGACCTAAGAAGCGCTGTGCCCTTTCTAAACAGCGCCAGCCCCACTGGATTATGGCTTGTGTGCATACAGAGCGAGAAGATTCCGCAGGACTGATGTCAGGATGACGCTGGAAGTTATACCTGGCTGGGGGCGGGGGGTGGTCATCCGAGGTCACAGGCGACTATGTTGTTATAAATACTCGACCTGCGCATGCGCAAGACGGAATATATCTAGTGTGAATCAATGCCTCTGGTGGTTATCCAGGATTCATAGAACTGTAGATACCTTCGAACTTTCGTTATCACAGATCATTAGTCTGATGGAGCTGTCCATAGCCCTCTGCCGTAGATTCTGTGAACATAATCCTTTTTAAAAGTAACTAATTATTTCATTTTATGATTGAGGATTGTTATTATACACCTCTCTCTCTCTCTGATAATGATAATCTAGAGATAATGTATGGCCATACGACATATAGGATCATGAATCATCACTGTTTATTGTAAATAAAGTAAATCCTAAATAAACTATTTTGTGCATATAAATCTTTGAACAACAAGAATAGAAAAGCTGCATTTTGTCTGTAAATGCATTTTCTAAACCATGATTCCCACATTTCCGCTCATATTTTTAGTATGCACACTCTTCACATGACAGAATTATAAACTGACAGCTCTCATTTAAGCGTACCTCGCTCCGAGGCACACCAGCAGCTGGAACTTGCCGTCCTTGCCGATGTTCCTTGGGGTGGAGTTGATTGCGTTGACGTAGTGACAGAGTGACTTACAGGTCATCTCCAGGGGCTCGGCCGTCTCCTGGAGGTCCCCCATCTGGTCAGCTGACTCCATGTAGGTTACAGCCTTCTCTGCAGAGGGAAAGAGGGTGCGGAGGGCATGTTTCCACCACATTAACAAAACCTTTTCCCAATGAATCACCCAAAATTAAATAGCAAACTAGAAAATTTTGTAAGAAATTTTGAAAGTGTGGCTACTACTGCCATAAGACGTCGCAACTAACTCTAATTTTACTAGATATGTTTTTAGATTCTCTGTCCGGTGGATCACTACCACAAACACTAACTGAGGCAACAATCACTCTCCTCCTTAAGCCACGTAAAGATAACACAGAATGCGGCTCATACCGTCCCATCTCTCTCCTAAACAGCGATGCTAAGATTCTGGCCAAAGCTCTTGTCCTATGCCTAGAAATCACAATGAGTGATGTGATCTCTGCTGACCAAATCGGTTTAATTTTGGGGCGACATTATTTACCAATATCCGTCAGCTTTTAAACATTATACATTCTTCTGTGTCCAGTAGGGTACCAGAAGTGGTTATCTCGCTGGATGCAGAGAAAGCTTTTGACAGGGTTGAATGGGAATACTTATTTATATGTTTGGAGAAATTTAGCTATGGCTCTAATTTAATCTCATGGATCAAACTACTAAACAATTCACTTAAGGCCTGGGACTGGTCACGTCTAGTCTCCCAGTCCCTATATCACATTTCACAAGCACACCAATCGTCATAAACCCCCTCAAAATATGGTTTCAATTCAGACGGAACTTCGGTTTTAAATACCTTCTTGACATAAGCCCTACATGCAATAACCACCTCTTCCATCCAGCCAGATTGGATGTTACATTCTCTCTCTGGTGAAGAAAAGGCATCGTCAGATTTAAGGATATGTACATAAACAGGATATTTACCAGCTTTGAGGATTTATCACACACATTTAATCTTCCTCGGTCTAGTTTGTTTAGATATTTCCAAGTCCACCACTTCCTGAAGTGTCAAGATCCCAATTCTCCTAACATCTCTTCAGTGCCAGTTTTAGATGGTATGCTCGAACTTCCATCTGACTCAAAGTGGCTAATTTCAAGAATACATGACTGCATATCATCTCTTGAAAATATTTCCTTGGCAAAGATAAAGGTGGACTGGGAAGGTGAGCTAGGGGGTAACAGAGAAGAAGACATGTGGAACTGTGCTCTACAAAGAGTGAATGACAGCTCTTCTTGTGCAAAACTCGGCATCATCCAATTTAAAGTTCTGCATCAAGCTCACTTTTCAAAAGCAAGATGAGCTAAAATATACCCCAATTTGGATGCGAGTTGCAACAGATGCCAGCACACCCTAGCCAACTTAACTCATATGTTCTGGGAGAAAAATCTGGTCAGATTTAACATGGAGTCAAATGGAGCAGTTGGTCGGACTTGATGTTGCTTTCAGGCTTTCTGACAAAAAAGTATGCGTTTGTTGGATTTCACGACGCATTTGTACCACAATATCGTGTCCAATATTTCCTACGTTTCTATCCAACAATGGTCTATGAAGAGTGAACATTGTGGGAGTAAAGACAAAATACGTTTTATTTTTTTTACCAGTTTCTGTCTCTCCCACTCTGTCAGTTGGTGCTCCACCCTAGCGATGAACATTCCGTGCCATACACACCCATTGTAAACTTGGAAATTGTTCAAACATTTTTTCTAAACTCGAACAATAATTACATGAACACTGTGCGAGCTATCGAAAAATGTACAATTAGGCGAATAAACTCGAGCCTTTTGTCGACATTTTAAACTTTAATTCATTTCTCTACGTTCAAGTATGGCGAGTCACTATGGGCACAAAGATGAGTGTTTTTTTTGCTCTCTTCACGGCGAAACCCAATGCAAGTGAATGGGACAATTTCACGCCCTTTTTTGTATTTTTCGGGAAAACGGCCGGTCGAATCTTAGAAAAGTCATATAGAAAATATAGAAAAGGCAAAATACCTGCTGAAAATTGTTACAGTTCAAAAGCATTTAACTGAACTGTTGAAAATCCATGTTATTTAAATGTATAATTGGAGTTAAAAAGAAAACTGCATCATCTAAATCAAGGGTGTCAAACCTATGCCCTGGCCTCCCAGGGTGTCCAGTCCGACAAAAGAAAAAAATAAATATATATATTTTTTCAGATCAAAGTTGGCTAAGCTGAGATTCAAACCACTGATCTTCTGCGTACTTGCAAACCATTGACGTGCAGTTGATGAGACAACTGATATTATTGACAGTTAAAACACTATAAGAGATATAAAAAAGTTCAGTAATACAGTAATAGCTGAACGTTTTGTCCAGATTTTGAACTTGAAATAGTGTCTTAAGCTGAAGGCATGGCAGAGCCTTTACCTTTTGAAGTTGAAAACAGATTTGAAGATGTTCTTCATTGGAAATCATTCATTTTTGTTTTGATAAAAAGCTGAATAAGTTGAATATTTGAAAAAATATATTAAAAAAAAGTTTTTAAATATTGGCTCTAGCTTTTAACTATTGTTTCTAGCGTATAAAGAAACTTTAAACGTTTGAAGTTGAAGATGATTTGAAGATTTCCCCATTGGGTCCAATGATAAAAAAAATCATAAAAAGCTTAATAATTCAAAAATTAAAAAGGTCTGGAATATGGAAAGGAAGTTGCCATCGTGTCCATAAGTAGCTGAATATTTGAAACATTTAACTTTTTTCAGTAGCTGAAAATATGAAGGAGCTGAAGAAGTCCAAAATATGTACGGAAGAAATAGAAGATGAAGAAGTTTAATAAAGATTAGAAGAACAATAGTTGGAATGCTGAAGCATGCTGAAGCATTCCAACTAATAACAAAACAGCTGAATATATATGAAAACAACTGAATATATATGAAAATAGTGGAATATATATGAAGATATATAGAAAACTACACCTGATGAAAAGTGTTCTGTGCTGAAATTATAGAAAAATTGCTGAAGGTTTTGTCAACATTTTAAAAGTTAAATGGTGTCTTTAGCTGAATGCAGAACCTGAAAGTGTTTAAAGTTGAAGATGATTTGAAGGTTTTTTCCATTGAAAACTATTCATAAAAAAATCATAAAAAGCTTAATAATTCAAAAATTTGAAAAGTCGGAAATCTGAAAAGTCATATGCATCGATTCCTCAAGTAGCTGAATATTTGAATAATTTAACTTTTTTCTGTAGCTTAATATATGAAGGACTTGAAAAGGTCCAAAATACATACGGAAGAAACAGAATAATAAGTTTATTAAAGATTTGAAGAACAACAGTTGGACTGCTGAAAGCATTCCAACTAATAATATACCCGCATGAGAACATAAAGTGTGCTTGCAGTATGGTGTCTCCGACCCCATGCGGCTGAAGCCACACTTCATTAAATAGCTCATGTTGTCGGCAGCAGATGGCACTGTCCCCTCCACACTCACCCACAAAGTCCCACATGAACACCGTCTTCTGGAAGAGACGCGCCGACTTGAAGCCGTGGTGGAAGAACTGCTCTAGAGCGGCCACCAAGCTGCTCTCTCCACACAGCAGAACGGTGAGGCTGCCTCTCTGCATCCAGACCCCCAGAGACACAGAGAACACACAAAGAACACACAAAAGAAACACAAATCAGTCCATTCCACAGAAAATCTCCCTTTTTTAAGCCTGTTAAAAGAAGTTGAGAACAATAACATTAGCAGGCAGGCAGTTATTTGGTTTTTACCAAACGCTGACATGTTGAGGCATCACCAGTATGCTTTGAATTTCTTCTTTTAACGGAAAACGCCATTGTTTTACCATCTTTGCTTGCATGAAACAAGTAACAAGAGTTACTAAGAACTAAATCGAGGCTAAATGTCCCTGCAAACTCACACAGATTCTAGTGCTACAATAGTGCCCCGGTTCTCCAGACTCCACTAGTCCCTGAACTGGATCCTGCAGTTTTAGCTGGTTAACAAAGAAAAATGAAGAGAGGACAACACACAGTGGCGCTGCTAGCCATTTTGGTGGACTAAGCGTAACTTCTTCATGGTGGAACGCCCCCCCGCCCCCCACCTCCCGCCACACACCTGGGAAAAAAAGTTTGTTTGTGCCAGTTTAAAAGTTCAAAACACCAAACCAACACACACTGTACATTTGAAAGTGCAAACTTTTCTTCAGTAAACACATACATTACATTAAATAACAATATGTGCAAACAAGAATAGTCAATCTTCTTAAATAAAAGAAAGATTTAGAGGACGAAAAGTCACAACAGCTAAAACACATTCATGTCAAATTCAAAACAAAGACATAATTTTTGAGAGAGCCATAATGCTATTCTGTATGGATCAAGCATTTCCAACAGTTTTGGGAGGCTCTATAGAGGCACACGTCTGCATTTCTTTGCTGCAAAATCACTAATTAGGTCATCATATGAGCTTCTGAGCCAATTCACCATTGATGCTGATGACAGCAAGACCACTTCGATGTTCCTGCCCCGACGTTGAACGCAGGTATGTTTTAATGAGCTTTAGTTTTGAACAACGTCGCTCAGGCAACTGTAACAGGGAGAGTCAAGGCGGAAGACTCCAAGGCACAGATTACACTTAACTGTTATATGTTTCTCTTTTTTCACTGACACAAATAAAGAAGGCTGTGATTGAAATACGGGACTGCCGCCTGTCCCGTATTTCAATATGCGCCGGACAGCTCCAGTCCCGCGACTGGAGCTGTCCGGCGCGCGGTGCGTATTTGTCGCGGCGCGTATTTGGCATCGTCTCTCTCTTTTTTTGAGCAATTAAATATATCTCTTGTTCGGCCTGTTTTGTGATATACACATGCCTGAGTCCCCTCTGTCAGAGGAGTGATGGAGTGTGGGCCTGTAGCCCTGAAAGATGTGAATCATTGATTCCATGTGGTCACAGGTTGTTTGTCCTGCCACACTACAAGACTACAAGTCGAACAAGAACACGTAAAGATTCATACATCAAGTTTTATCAGATGTGTCGTCAGCGCCGCTGCTCCCATAAGGTACACTACGTGCTGTGCGTAGGGCACCAGGCCCGGAGGGGGGCACCAAAAAATATGCAACAAAAAATCCTCATAGTTATGATAACTATATTGCCAATATTTTTTTAATATAAATATTAGGTACCTCTGAGGCCCGAGTCATTTGTACATCTGCAGGACGGGCCATTAGACCACCACTTTCGTGAGTAAAACATATAGGACAGTCAAATAGCAACAGAGAGAATCCATGCGGTCTGGTGATGTTCAGAGAAAGTACGGCATTGATTCAAAAAATAAAATTCAGCATCTGAAAAGGAGATCCGTCACTCACCTCTTTCTCTGGCTTGTGGAAATGCTTGACAATGTTGTTCACAGCCTCTCCAATGGCCTCCTGGATTTGGACTGAAGTCGGCTCTGGAATCAAGGAAACGGCCGCGTTCATATACAAGCAGAGAGAAGCAGGGATGTATGGAGCCAGTACAGTCTCAATAATGGTAAATGCGCAGAGAAAGATTCACAAATTTGCACATAAATTCACAAATGCACATAAAGATTTACAAATGCGCACAAATCAATTCACAAATATATTTGATTTACAAATGCACACAGAAGGATTCACGAATACATTCCGATGATTTATATACATGCAAAAAAAAAAAATCACAAATATATTTCTGATTTTTTTTACATTTATAAGCTACCTTGCTGGTGGATTATGACTTGCTTGTGTACCGATGACGCCTTTCACACAGAAGACGAAAATGTGGTGAGTGAAATGCTGGCTTATGAAACTTATTTTTTCCATGTCCAGGTGTATTTAATCTTTACACACTGCTGCCGGCGCAGCTCTGCCCTCCGAGGTGCAGCATCTGTGTGTGTGTGTGTGTGTGTTCGGATGAAGTGGTTTCTTGGATCAGGCCCCACGCATTGTTCAACTGCAGTTTCCTCTTTTTTTTTGCGTCATACAGTGGAGCAGCTCTGCCGGTCAGGTATGACACTTTTTTCCCCCAGTCTGGCCGTGATGTGGACTATACGGCACGCAGTGAAGGCCTATGGCCGATATGCACGCCACTGGTATATACATTTTTGTGTAGATTACAATATAACCAGGAGTTTGAATATGTGTATGGCGGATCAGTATGTAGGTATTATTCATAATCAGAAATTCAATCAATTGAAGCAGTGAAAATAAATGTAGGTTACAAACAGTACAGCATGCAGCTTCTTTCACGTTGTTCTCCGCATTGCAGATGCTGTACCCAAGGCAGTATTTTTTCAACCTCTAAATAGGTAGGAAAAAAAAAAAGTTGGACACTATTTTCTCTCAGTTCCGAGTGGATTTTTGCTAAGACAATGTCCGCCTGGCCTTTGGTGGTATCTATCTGTTCAGAAGCTTCTGCTTGTGCCAGATCAGATGGTCACAGATGCCTTAAATACCTCCAAAGAGAGTTGGAGCGCGAAAGAAAAATGTAAAACTTGGACTCTTGGGTGCCAAACTCTGGATGGCCTACTGAAACAGGTTTTATAACTGCAACTGCAATTAGTCATTTTGCCTAGGTAGGCAAAATGACTAATTGTAGTTTCCTAGAAATAACTCTGTAATTTGGTGTTAATTAAACAAAAGAATAGAGACAAAACTCTCGCCAGTTAGAAACATGTTAGTTAAGTGTATTTGTTGTTGTTAATTCTCTCAAAATTTAAATTTAAAAAAATCTGAAAGTAATTCAGCATTTTTGAGTGGAACGGCTATGTAAATCAGAGTGGGTAGGAGAGAGTGTTTGCAGAGCTGCATGTGAGTCCTGACAGACACTCACTGTATCCTCGTCCAGACAGCGACGTGATGCTGATGCGTCTGGTTTGGGATGGGGAGCGCTGCAGCGGGGGTGTACAGCAGCCTCTCCCTGAATCCTCCTCTACGCTGGGCACCGCCAGCTCACCGAACAGGACCCTCTCCAGGCTGCCGTCGTCCACACCCTTACCGAGCCACCGACCACATGGAAACCTAGAGGGGGTGGGCCAGGGAGACAACAGGGTGGTGAGGAGCTTTGATGGATCGGTTTTTGTATAGTTGGTTGGTAAAATGTTGTTATTTTCTTTACCTAGTTTTGTTTCTTTCGTTCTTAGCAAGTTATGTATTTAAAAAGCAACAATAAATGCCTGGCTTCATATTCAAAACTGCAAAAAGCTCAAAGGAAGTTAAAGTTTTCTTAGTCTGGAACTGATGTTGGATTTGACAGACTGATTCTCTTCCTGCTTTCTTTTCGGAATTATATATTTTTTTGAAATATTATTGAGTTTATATTTTTAGGAATTTATAGTTTATAATTTCGTGACCAAATGTTTACATTGAATGCCAGAATCTTAAACGGCTATATACCACGGTGTTTCTCATTTTTGCCTGTCAATGTCATCTGTGAACCATAAATGTCCTTGACTCAGATAGCTGTGGAGTGTGGGTGGTCGCCTTCACTCACCTGTAAGTGTGTCCTGTGATCTCATTGCGTACCATGACGCAGTCCACCAGCCATTTTGCCAGCAGGCCAGCGTTATCGTGACCCAGCTGCACCGTGGTCAGCTTCCCCAGGTTCTGACACTAAGCACAGGCACATAGAGAAAAAAATCTCATTAATATCAAATCATACTTTATATACTTTATCAGTGCATAACAGACTGGTATTACTGCTGCTGTTTTTACTATCTGACAATATGTCACTATCTTTGATTAAATTAAAGTTACTACAAGGAACTTTCATTTATTGTTGATTCTAGTCCCCCCTGCGGAATAGTGGTTGTGTTTCTGAGTCCCTTTAGAAAACCTCTCATTTTACTGCAGCACGATCTGCCGCACTCAGTCCTGGTACAGAACTTCCCTTCCCTCTTTTAGTTGGATAAATACACTGCCTGGCCAAAAAAAAAAAAGTCACACACACACACACACACACACACACACTAATATTTTGTTGGACCGCCTTTAGCTTTGATTACGGCACGCATTCGCTGTGGCATTGTTTCGATAAGCTTCTGCAATGTCACAAGATTTATTTTGATCCGGTGTCGCATTAATTTCTCACCAAGATTTTGGATTGACGATGGTAGAGTCTGACCGTAGCGCAAAGCTTCTCCAGCACAGCCCAAAGATTCTTAATGGGGTTAAGGTCTGGACTCTGTGATGGCCAATCCATGTGTGAAAATGATGTCTCATGCACCCTCAACCACTCTTTCACAATTTGATCCCGATGAATCATGACATTGTCATCTTGGAATATGCCCATGCCATTAGGGAAGAAAAAATCCCATGCAGTAATTATCCAATTGGAGGCTGGTACCCATTTGCTTAATTAAATCCAAGTGGCGACTTTCATTTTGGGCAGGAAGCCATGTACAGTGATGTTATTAAGATTTGCTCAGCTTTCTACATGTTTCTCCATCTCATTCCCCTGATGAATTCATGAACTCCATGGAAATAAGATTTAGTTGAATCAAACCCTTAACTCCTTTCAAGAATGCCATCCCAGAATGCTGAAGTTTCCACACTTAGTAACTCACTTAGCTACATGAAACTTTCTTTAATCCAAGTATCTTCGTAGGTTTGAGCAGCGCTAATATTTACAGTTCAGACGTGAAATATAATACAGAGCAACATTTACATTCATGGCTCTAAAAACACATTTAGCAGGCTATGACCTAATACACAGTTAACATGACACCACAGGCTACAGGACAGACAGAGGTGGATGAGAGGTGGAGCAGGGGCTTCCTCTAACCTTGAACAAGGCGGAGATGTGCATGTGAGGCCTGAAAGCCGACTGAGGGAGATGGAAACACTTGTTAACGCACAGCGGATGGACAATCCAATTGGTGGTGTGGCGATCTCACAATCAAAAAACAAGAACATTAACCAGCATGCAAAAAGAACACAAACATCAGCTTTGGCAACACGCACCCAAACACACATGCAGGGGAGCAGGAAGTGATGCATGGCTCTAGGGTGGGCTAATTTATCCAACAGCAGAGTAGTGTCCTCATCAGAACAAGGTGACTGCTGAGATGCCGCTTAGTTTTTGTATCAAGAGCAATAACAACTTACCTGCCGTCTATATTGTACGATTGTTTTTGGATTTGTGAATGATGTAGGTTATAGGTTGTGGAAGTGCACCAACACTAATTACAACACAGCTGATCTTATTTATTTTGATCAAATTAATTTCTATATATTATGTCGAGCTGTGAAAAATAACGCGTTAACGCATTATGATTAAATTACAGGATTAATGCGTACATTTTTTTAACGCATGCGCAGAATGAGCTTCCAATATACCTATTGAACTATTTCCGCTCTAATGCAGCTAGACGTAGATGTCAGATGTTCACTCGGGAAGACGTTGTCGTTTCACCAGCACAATCAGCCTAAAGTAACATCTCAACGTGCAGCATGTTGGTCGGCGAGGGGCGTTCAAGAGGAATGCGTCAAACCAGCTTCATTGAACAACAAAGACCCCTCACTAAGTCTGCCTGTGACAAGCTGAGTAGCACAGTTGCGGAATTAATATTGTTGAGGATGAGAGGTTGACCAAAGTTTTGTGAGTGGCAATGGGGAACCCGAGCATCAAATCACCGCAAAGACGCAGAATCATGAAACAAATCCACGCGCTGTATAAAGCTGGAAAGAACAAAACGGAAAATGACTTGGCTGCTACGGATCATGTGGCACTGACAGGGGATCACTGGACTTCTGTGAGTAATGAGAATTACCTGGTGACCAGACGTCCTCTTTTTTCCCGGACATGTCCTCTTTTCGAGACCTAAAAATGCGTCCGGCAGGGATTCCAAAACGTCCGGGATTTTGCCTCGTGTGATATTTATGTTTCTCTGAGTCTTTCACAAATTAGTTTTTACGCTCTTACAAGTTTTGAAACGGTATCTTACATTCACTGGCATGCGTGACCTCTAACTGTAGAGAGAACTGTCATTGGTCGACCGATCTCAGGGTTGCCAGATGCACGATAATTATCCTCCAAATACAACCATTTTGAGCCTTTGGTACGATACTACGCCATCACCAATCTGGCAACACTGAGCACCTCGTCACCTCCACTCGCGACAAATATCCTGTTACGCTCTGAAGAAACTAGTTCAGCATAAAACATTGCTGCATCAATAATCAACTGGAATTTCAGCGATAAACTTTTTTTGGGAAGTTTAGCACGACTCATTCTTTTTTTATGAGCTAACGATAGCGTAGATGACTGGAGCGGGATGAAACGATAACGGGGTTCACCATACAGCCTATAACTGCATTGTTTACAACAGCAGTCCAATGTATAAATGACAATGTATATATCCGTCTTTTATCATAAATATTTATGTTTTTACAAAAATATACCGAGAGTATCGGTAATATGTGATTAATTATGATTAATCCACAGAAACCTGTGATTAATCTGATTAAACATTTTAATCATTTCACAGCCCTAATATTATATTATATATTGAATAATTATGCTAATTTATTATTATGTATTATTTATAATATATATATAATAGGATTGGGCAAAGTTGGGTAGGGTCTCCCAAGGCAAACAGGTTTCGGGGGAGAGCCCAGACTAAGAGCGGTTCAAAAAATCCTGATGGAAAGCAGCACTAACAGCTTAGTCACCTCGCCCGGACAAGGGAAACCGGGGCACCCTCCTGGAGCCAGACCTGGGAGGCGAGCTCGTCGGCGAGCGTCTGGTGGCCGGGCTTTCGCCCATGGGGCCCGGTCAGGCTTAGCCCGAAAGAACTACATGGTGCCGCAGCCACTCCGTGGACCCACCACCCGCGGAGAGGATCATCGGGGTCGGGTGCAATGCAGACCGGGCGGCAGACCAGGCAGAAGACCTGGGCGAGCCGATCGCCGGCAGCATGGACTAGCTCTAGGGACGTGGAACGTCACCTCGCTAGCGGGGAAAGAGCCGGAGCTGGTGCAGGAGGTGGAACGGTACCAGCTAGATATAGTTGGGGTCACCTCCACGCACA
>NW_027175932.1:14621903-14669403 GCF_023055335.1 Clinocottus analis | reverse complement strand
CTCACTGATGGTGGTGAAGACGCTGGTGAAGCAGAAGTAGTCTACGGTGTTGAGGGAGAGCAGGTGGAAGAGGAACTGCTCCTTCTCCTCTTCACAGCGCAGGAAGGCATAGCGCTTGTACAGCTTTCTGTAGACACAGCAAAACCCTGTCAGGTTTACTTTAGACCATCATCATCATCATCATCATCATAATTATCTACTGTTCAAACTCCGCCCTTTATCTGTCACATTTGAAGAACTTCTGTCAGTGTTCGGATACCTTTTCATGTTGGGTGAGCTGCTGGAAATGGATAGCCACGGATCATTAAGTAAAGCAGAGAGAAGTGCCTTTTATTGGTGTTTCTTTGAAAATGATCAAATTGTATCAAGATCATGTTTGTGACTTAAAATATCCCAAAGTGTTTTTTTTAATCACAAACGCTTTTAAGGCTGTTAAATTGTTGTTAAGCAAGACATGCAGCTTCAGAGTGGTGGTCAATAGACGTAATGCGGGTTTGAGTTCTGCATTGCGGTTCTGCATTGGCTTCACTTTTCAGACCCAGATGCTGCAATCCACTTCTTTTATACGTCTATAGACAGCACACTCAAAAGCTTACTTAGACAAGCAAAGGCAAACAATGGTGAGGTTTATGCTTGAAGAAGTGCCAATATCGAGTCCAAAAGCTTGACAGATGTCGTCACATCTTTGGTATATAGTGCATCCGGAAAGTACTCACAGTGCTTCACTTTTTTCACATTTTGTTCTGTTACAGCCTTATTCCAAAATTGAGTAAATTTTTTTTCTCCCTCTAAACAATCTACACACAACATCCCATAATGTCTACGTGAAAAAAGATTTGGGGATTTTTTTTCAAATCTATTATGTTATGTTCAAATATAACATGTCGATAAGTATTCACAGCCTTTGCCATGACACTCCTGTTTCAATTGTTCATCCTTGAGATGTTTCTCCAACTTGAATGGAATCCAGTGGTGCTTTTTTTTTTGCAACCCATTTAAAAAAATCTAGTGGAAAGTCAGACTTGGTGAAAATAGCCATCTGATTGTGTAATTTTTGTGTTTGAATAAAAGGCTCTATAGCGCCCCATAGAAGTCGGATAGCGACGTCCCTCAGGCAGTATGTTCGATTGACTTGAAATTTCTCCACCTGCTCTACAAAAAAGCCTCTCAGACCCATAAACTCGACCTACTTAGATTTTCCACCATTTAAAATTTTGTGAAAAACCAAAATACAAAAAATAAAGCTTTTGGATATCTCATTGTGCTTAGAGATATGGACCTATGATCGTCTAAGGGGCGCGTCTTGTTTTTTAATAATCATACTTAAAAACTAGTTGTCCTATTGATTCCAATCGCATCCTGGAACACAGTGGCGGGCTGTGCAACACAGCACCTTCAGTGCTGTGTTGTCCACATCAAGTGCGAACTGGGGAAAAAAAGAAAAGTGTCCTGGGAGTTACTGTCAGACCATGTATTAAACACGGCATGCTGCCCACTACACAGCGTGTTCAGACGCTCACTCTGCTATATGGCCGATTTTTTTTTTTAGGCCTTGGTGCGCATAAGGTTAACAATGAACACTCCGTGGAGCAAGCCTCCAACCTCGCTGTTGCTGCGTCATTAACCAGCCACATTTAGTTACAACTAGGGCTGGGTAAAGTTGAAAATTTTTTACTGATTAATCGCATGAATCTTTCTGCGATTAAATGCATTATGCACCAAATTCAATGATGAGGTAAAAACTAGTATATTGTGCGCTTTTATTTTAAAGTAATGTTATCAGAACAATATAACAGGCAACAGCAAGGTAACATGCATACATATATAGTTCATAAATCTGTTTTTTTTTCTTTTTTTTTTCTGAACAGGTACTCAATAAGGAATCCCTGTGAGGGACAAGCCACTCCTTTGGTCCATGTTTAGTCTGTTGCTTACCTTAAAGATGTAAGTTAAAGACCAGCAATTGATTCACTTTATACAAAAGCAATAAGTGCTTTTCATGTTTTCCAGTTCAGTTCAGTTTTTCTTACTCAGTGAGAAAGGTCCAGCCTGTGTCCACTGAAGATCTTGTGATGTGTGGAAAGTTCTCCTCTTTGGGAGAGAAGTAAAGATCCAGAAGTGATACTGACTTAAAGTGCTCTGCCATAGTGGATCAGACTGAGGGGTCAGGAGCTTTGTGCATGCGCGATTAACTTTCAATCTCGATGCGGAGCCTGCCGGTAGACTGCCTGCCGGTAGACTGCCGGCCTGTGCACGCTTTGTGAGGCCAAGTTGCTTGTTGAAGCCCTCACAGCTTGTTGAGAACAAAAAGGTACATAACAATACGTGCTTTCATGCCAGGCTAAATTCGTCAACACTGCCTGTCGGCGAGGCTATGGAAGTGCGCGCGCACCTACATAAATCGCCTTCAAAGTAAAAGCAGTGACGCTCTAATGCATTCATAGCATGCATCTTATTTATTTATTTTTCATGTTTGATTGACCTCACACGGGCCAGACTGGAAAAGCCGTAAGATGCCCAGGTCTGAACTACACCGTCTGGGAGAGATTTAAAGCGATAAGCCCCTCCCAATGCAAAAAAGAAAACGCAAATTAAAAAAACGCAGTTACCGCATAATGAAATAGTTAACGCTGGTAAAGGATTACCAGATTAACGTTGCGTTAACGCGTTAATCTGCCCAGCCCTAGTTATAACAAAACAATCCAACAAAACTGCGGCACTGAAACACTGCACACACACAAGACATCCCCCGCACACCTCGGCTTGCACGGGACCAGCATTCTTTTGTACGCTGCCCCACAGCGCATGTTAATGGCCACGCTAGGCCACTGACAAATCATACATCAGCGCCATTTCGCAGGAGCTGCACATCAAAGAATAAATTCAGCTTGTCAAACTTAAGATCTGATTTGTTGAATTCCATAACAATCAACCACAACGTCCACACCCTGTGTACTTTAATCTGCAAAGGACTGCTTAAACTACTTTGCTGACAGAGACACACGAGGAGAAAATGTGATCGGATGATTGAAAATAACTAGAAAATTTCGCAAGAAATTTTGAAAGTGTGGCTACTACTGCCGTAAGACGTCACAATATATATAGCTTTTGTTTATTACGCCCGTCTCTCCTCCAAAACACTTGAGGTGGTTTGTGTGTTAAACTGATTGGCTGATATGAAGCACCTGTGTGCTCTCATTGTCACGGTGACCAAGTGAGAGCCAGCAGACTGATAAGAGGCTGACTGGCCTGTGGACATAAGGAAATAAACTACTGAACGTCCTGTACACACGCGAACGTATATGAAATATCATACGACCTTATTAATGATCACAGTGTTGACAACTACACAATATAAAATACACGTAAACGTGCACGCCACCGTAATAATTGTGTCACACAAAGCTAACTTCATGCTAGCAATCAATTTAACTTCTCTGTCTCTCCACTTTGTTCATGTGACCGTAATTACACACACGCGCACACTTAGACACGCACACACACACAGTCAGCCATTTTCCTGTGTGTGTGTGTCTTTGTGTGTGAGTGTGTCACAGACGCACACACTCACAGACAGCACACTTACACACATGTACAGACACACACACACACACACACACATGCACAGGCACACACACTCACACACAGACACACTCACGCACACTCACAAACATGCACACTCAGAACTCAGAGGAGATGATATTCCAGAAGTAAACACTCAATGTTTTAAAGGATAACTTACGTACTACACGTTATCTACACAAAGGTTGTTAATTAGATATTAAACTACAAATCCCAGCAGCACTTGCTCTGCATGAAGCCACATTATATCAGACTGTTGATCGCAGGTCTGCGTTCCGCACCTCAGGAGATATTTACGCGTTGCTTCTCTTGAAGCTCCGCTGTATTTTAAAACGAAGACGTTATCTAACCCAACAGCTCAAACACAGAGAATGAACGACTAGCTAGCGAGCTAACGACAACGGTAAGCCAAGCTTTAAAGTTATTGTACACGCAACGCGACTATGCAGTGACATCCTCTTTTACGAGAGGATACAGGGCTGCACCAGAACCTTCTGGACCTCCTGTCTGCGGCGCTCCGCTCCACTCAACTGTTTTGTTTAATACGCGAACATCTCCGCGACTTATTGAACGGCGTAATAATCGCGCGACACAACGAATCGATAATGAAATTCGTTGCCAACTTTTTTGATAATCGATTTTTATCAATTTTATCGATTTATTGTTGCAGCCCTAGACTTGATTAACAGATACTGTGAGTCCGTACGATAAAACATGCGTCTGTACGGGCGATTTACAAATCAGGTACGAGCTTCAGGGGAGACGTGGCTGGCAGAGCGAGGTGGACTTGCTCTCACGTTCAGTCCGATTTCAAGACGTCTGAATCTGTTGGATTCCTATGGACCGCAGTTTATGACAGAAGACAAGATTTCCAACATTTTGAGCTATAAATTATGCCCAAAGAGTACATGGTACGGAGTTAACGGCAAATTAAAAAAAAAAAATCTACAAGATCTGACATGCTCTGCACTCTGAGTATGACATCACGCACTCTGAGCTGCGCAATACACACCCATGTTAAAGAGAGAAAAGGCGGCAAAAAAAACAAAACTAAAATGCAGACAGTTTAAACAGTATAAAATATTTAAAACATCTGAAATTATAGAAAGATTGCTGAAGGTTTTGTCAACATTTTAAAAGTCAAATGGTGTTTTTTGCTGAATGTATGCAGAAGCTATAAGCTGTTAAAGTTTATTAAAGTTGAAGAAGATTTGAAGATTTTCCCCATTGGATCCCATTCATTTTAATTTTAATAAAAAGCTTAATAATTCAAACAGTTTAATAGTTAAAAGCACGTGTCCTTAAGAAGCTGAATATTTTAATAGTTGAACGGTTTCTGTAGCTCAATATATGAAGCAGTTGAAAAGGGCCAAAATACGTACGGAAGAAATAGAAGAATAAGTTTATTTAAGATTCAAAGAACAATAGTCGGAATGCTAAAGCATGCTAAGCATGCTAAAGAATGCTAAAGCATTCCAACTAATAAAGATTCGAACAACAATAACTACAATAACTAGAAATTGCATTTCCTGCTGAAAATGCATTGGAGTGCAAAAAAGCTGAAGCATAAAGCTGAAATATTTGAAAGAAATTGATGAATGCAGCTGAACATAGTGAAATATAGTTGAATAAGGCTTAAAATAGCTTAAAAAAGCTGAATATATTTGAAAACAACTGAATATATATGAAAATAGTGGAATATATACAAACATATATAGAAAACTACCTGATGAAAAGTGTTGAAGCCCAAAAGCATTTAACTGAACTGCTTAAAATCCTTGTTGTTTAAATGTATAATTGGAAAAGTTGAAAGGAAAACTGCATCATCTAAATACTCCAAGACATGAATTACAATCCAAAAAGGGAGAGAGGTAGAAAAACCGTAGAAGTAGTTGAAGTAACCGTAGTAGAAGTAATCATAGTTGAAGTAAGAGTAGAAGTAGTTTTAGTATTAGCTGAAGTAGTCGCAGTAGTGGTATTTGTATGATTAGCAGTAGTAGTAATAGTCAAAATATTAGCAGCAGTACTCAAAGTATTAGTAAGAGCATTAATTATTTAATAAAAAAAATCCTTATTTGAGCTTTATGTTAAGATACAGTTAAATCCTGGGGCTTTTATTTTGAAAGGAGAGAGAGAGAGAGAGAGAGAGAGAGAGAGAGAGAGAGAGAGAGAGAGAAGTCATTTGCGTTGTGTGTGCGTGTATAAGTCTCTGTTAAACTGCCCTAATGATAACACCTGTGGGCTGCTAGATCAAAGGTTGCCATATGGATGACTTCAAAGGGACTGCCTTACACAGACCTTAATGGTGGGGAACTCCTGTCAAACTATTTTAAAAAATGAGACTTTAAAAGCCCTTATTGCTTCGATATCGCATATGGAGCGTAAGGAAGACTTGATTAACAGATACTATGACTGGTGAGTCTGCGCGTGTGTAAGTGTCTATGTGTCTGTTAAACTGCCCTAATGGGAACACCTGTGGGTTGCTAGATCAAAGGCGGTGATGACTTCAAAGGTCTTCAGCTACATAGTTACTTTAAAAGCTCCTGTGGCTTTGATATCGCATATAGAGCATTAGGAAGACTTGATTAACAGATACTGTGACTGGTGAGTCTGTACGATAAAACATGTGTCTGTACGGGCGATTTACAAATCAGGTACGAGCTTCAGGGGAGACGTGGCTTTGGAGGGAGATTTAACATGGCGGCGGATGGCAGAGCGAGGTGGACTTGCTCTCACATTCAGTCCGATTTCAAGACGTCTGAATCTGTTCGATTCCTATGGACCACAGTTTATGACAGAAAACAAGATTTCCAACGTTTTGAGCTATAAATTATGCCCAAAGAGTATACGGTACGGAGTTAACGGCAAATTAAAAAAAAAAAATCTACAAGATCTGACGTGCTCTGCACTCTGAGTATGACATCCACCCCATTGGATCCCATTCTTTTTAATTTTCATAAAAAGCTTAATAATTCATAAAGTTAAATAGTTAAAGATATGAAAGGATATAGCACACGTTTCCTTAAGAAGCTGAATATTTTTAATAGTTGAACGGTTTCTGTCGCTGAAAATATGAAGCAGTTGAAACGGGCCAAAAATACATACGGAAGAAATAGAAAAAAAAGTTTAACTAGAAAGAGAATTTCCTGCTGAAAATGCGTTGGAATGCAAAAAAGCTGAAGCATAAAGCTGAAATATTTGAAAGAAATTGCTAAATATAGCTGAACATAGTGAAATATAGTTGAATAAAGCTTAACAAAGCTGAATATATTTGAAAATGAAATGTATAATTGGAAAAGTTGAAAGGAAAACTGCATCATCTAAATCAGGGGTGTCAAACATACGACCCAGCCCGCCCGGGTGTCCAGTCCAAGAGAAGAAATAAAAAAGCTTTTTTTAAATTTAAAGTCTGCCATGGGTTGGGTTTGAACCACTGACCCTTTGCTTCTAAGACGGGGTTGTTAACCACTGATCCACAGGCACAGTTGGTTAGACGCCTGATATTATTGGGTTGCAGTGTGTCTATAAAACCATCTGTTAAACCTCAGAATGTGAACGTCAGTGACGCTGTTAATCCTGACGTCTGTAACTGAAGTGACTTGCACACACACGCGCGTGCACACACACGCGCGAACGTGCACGCGACCATAATAACACTTTAGCGCTGCCGTTCGCGCGGCCGTTTCACGTTAGTGAGCGTTCAGGTATGCTGCCGTTCACGTGCGTGCACGGCCGGTTACGTGCGCGACCGTTCACGCACGTGCATGTGCGCACCCGTTCGCGTGTGCGGTCGTTCACGTGCCTTCAGCCTGCAGATGTACAGACTAAAAGGCTCCTGTTAAAGAGTTGAAAGCGGATTTGAAGATTTTCTTCATTGGAAACCATTCATTTTTATTTTGATAAAAAGCTGAATAATTTTAAAATTTGAGAAGATATGAAAAATGTAAAAGCGTAGATTAATAGCTGAGGGTTTTGTCAACATTTGAAATTTTAAATATTGTCTTAAGCTCAACGTATGAAGAAACTGTAAACGTTTGAAGTTGAAGATGATTTGAAGATTTCCCCATTGGGTCCCATTATAAAAAAAATCATGCTTGCAGCATTCCAACTAATAAAGATTTGAAGAACAGTAGTTGGAATGCTGAAGCATTCCATTATTTATTAGTTGGAATGCTAAAGCATTCTAACTAATAAAGATTCGAAGAACAATAGTCGGAATGCTAAGCAATTATTAGTTGGCTTATTAGTTGGAATGCCTTAGCATTCCAACTAATAAACCCGCAGGAGAACATGAAGTTGGCTTGCAGCATGGGGTCTATGACCCGATGCGGCTATAGCCACACTTAATTATAATAATACATAGTGCATTTGTGAAAAACAATTAAGTTATAATAGTTATAACTTCATGTTTCTGTTTAGACCAGCAGAGAAGGTTTAGCAGGCCCTGATACAAAAGAGTTCAGGTCATTTAAACCCCAGGGTGTGCGACAGTTTCGTCCAATTTGGGCTTTTTTGTCATTTTTTGCCGTTTTTAGCATTTGTACTCTTACAAACTCCTCCTATAAATCTATGTGATCTGCTTCTATTTTGGTCAAGAATGATCTGAAGACCTGAAAGAGTTGTCCTTGAACAGCCTTGACGTGGCGTGGTGATACACGTCCATTTCGTGCAGTTTGCCAAGAAAGAGGAAGTTGTTGCAAGTACAGTATCCAATTTGCCCCAAATTTATCATGCATGATGCTGGTTAAAGGCTGGACACAATTCCATGCGAACAATTTCACAATGTCATAGGGCCACCAAAAGGAAACAACATGTTTTGTACTTCGATTTATTAAACATGTAATGTATCACATCAATGTGTGTTCTTAAGTCCTTAATATTGGTTTGTAATATATATTACTTAATTTACAAATAGGGAACCCAGCATTTATATGTATGAAAACCCAATCATGAAATGCATGCTAAAGCTCATTAATCAAGATAACATTTATAACTCTGTTCATGAATTGCATACTAATGAATTAATAATAAGTGTTCATGTTGGAACAACGATTTAAAATTATTATTTTTTCTTAAATCAAGTGTTTACTTACGCTAACGAGCATGTAGTTATTATAAATTGTTATTTAATTTTCTTTATTATAGTATCTATAAAAGCAGTGACAAAATGTTGCTATTGCAATAAAAATTCAGCATGGACCATTTTATTACAATTGTGTTGGTGTTAGGTGAAAATTTGAAGAACCACTGGTTTTGGGACGTGCTTTCGGGGCATGCATAAATATTAGAATGGCTGCATCTCAGAAAATGGAACTCAATTACCCTTATCAAAAGCACAGAGCAAGTGTCTGTGTGAGAGAAAGTTGATCACGTGCACTCACTTGGTCAAGGCATGTCGGGATAGCAGCTGTTTAAGGTGTTGAGAGAGCAGCTTCTTCTCCAGGGACAGTCGGATCCAGGCCCTCGCTCGTCCCACGTCAGTCTTTATCTCGGACATGCTCTGGATATGCCTTCGGAGACAGACAATGGAGGGACATGAGACAAATGGATGAAGGCTCGTAAAAACGCTCGTCCACCCTCGTCACTGGTTACTATTGCGATTTACCATGAAGTTATATGCTTTTAATTTAGTGTGTGCGTGTGTGAAGTCTGTCAGCTTCTCCAGGGCTCAGTGGTACAGAGTTTTTCTATGTGAAACCTACTATTAATACTTACTATGTCCACAATATGTTATGTAATGTAACAATTATGTCATTATAATTCTACCCCTGCTATTCCTGTCTCCTGTATAACACGTATTGCATTTGCTGGAAGAGGAATTCCTCCTGGGTTGCAAACTTTTAGATGTTTGTTTCTTTGTTCCAGAAGCCAAAAACTAGAGCTTTGCTACTGTGCAAAACAACAAATAACCATAAGAATCCGATTTTGAATGATTTTTTTTTTGCCAAAGGCAAATTCGGATGATTCTGTGCTACAAGCATGTATTAAAGAACCCCAGGGACAGTTACAGAATTCCAAGTCTTGTTTTGTCCGTTTTAAGTCATTTAGTTTACTAAAACCAAAAACATTTGACAAATAGAGAATGTTTGCTTGAAAAGTTAATCTGCCAATAATTGTAAAATGTACTTAATGGTCAGTGCGAAGATGCCGCTTTAGAAAGAAGAGCTTATTCTCTCGATTATTAGGAGTCAGGAAGCGGTTTACGTTTACACATAGTATTACTGATTACTTATATGCAATTAGGAGACAATTATGACCACAGCACGTACCTCATATCCTGTATGAGGGACACACGTAGAGACGGCATCGCTACGGAACTGTCAGACTTCCTCCTCTCAGTAACAATAGAGACTGTGGAAGAGAAATACAGGATATAAGGATTTAATTTTTTTTAATGACCGGATACATTCGTCTGAGTCCCTTGACATTATGTGTGTGTGTGTGTGTGTGCACGCCTGCATGCGTGCAGGCGTGCATGCGACCTGGGGATTCTGCCTGGTTCTCCAGCTTCTCCTCTCGGGACTGGTAGTGCAGCAGGTGCGACCACAGGGCTGACTTCCCCTGAGAGGTCAGAAAAGCAGAATCACGACACACGTAAAGACCGATGACGCGTGTGCGAGTGCATGTGTGCGCTGACCTGTTTGACCTGCAGCCCATGGCTCCAGATTCTTTCCAGCAGGTCACATAGGCTGGCGATCAGAGTGTTCTCCTCCAGCCCGGTGATGTTGGCATCGCCGTGGCCCAGCTCCACCGCCTCCCGGCCCATCTTCTCCACCAGCATACGCTTGGTCTTATTACAAATTGCACAATCACACACCCAGATAACTATTTTTCAAGCCCTTACAGCCACTCACACTCAATCATTTAACAGGTGACATCAGTAAGTCCTAGAGGGTTTAGGGTTTGAGGGTTTAGGGGGGGCATTGGGGTTGGGGCTATGAATTGTGGGTAATTCCAGTTAACAAAGTCTGCATCCAATGTTGATTTACGGAAGGAGTCATAAAGGTTAAGTCAGAGTCAGATTGTCTCTAAGTGCAGGGTCATTCTGTTGTCGTATGTTTCACCTTCATGCGACATTCCTTGAGCAGCCCCTCCACAAACTTCCAGTTGGTCTGGGCGATGACGGCGGGAGACAGATCAGACAGTTTGGGCTGCCGGAGGTTCTTCCCTAGACTGCGGGCCTCCTGCATGTATTTCTGGAGATTTAACAGAACTGGTTAATGAGCTCTGGAGAACAGACCTGAGAAATACACTAATGGAGAGAAACACTTTATCCGTATTGTAGTATTTACCATTTCTAGTGTCTAGATGTCAAAATCAAACACAAAGATTGTGTGTGAGTTAAGAGGAGAGGGTGTGATGCATGAGAGGAGGCATAGCCAGGACATACTTTATTAATAAGGAGAGGGAGTGTTGGGAAGTGTGGTGAGTTCCTACTGAAGCGGGAACTGATGTACTACAGCTTCTTCAAAATAAGAACTTCCCAATTGCTCTCTTTGGTTCATTTTGAGTTTTTTTTGCTCAGAAAAGTTCTTAGGACCTGGTCAAACCAGTGTTTTGACAGAGATTGTAGCACCTTTAAAGTTATAATAATAAATAATACAATTATATAACATGTATTATCATAAAATGAAACCCCATATTTGATATTTTGTTTGCCATATTTTCTGCAGTACAATTTCAAGGTATTTGCAGTCATAGTTTGTATTGGTGGAGGCAGAGCCAGCCATTACCGTGATTGACAGGAAAACAAAGCATGCATGTAATCAAGAACAATTTGATCTCATTGATAGCTCCCCCTTTTGTTTACGGTTCACTCTCACTACATCACATCAGAATTGGATTAAACTGCTCCAACCAACCACTGCTGCTTTAGTAAGAGGTATGAGGTTGGTATGGGGTGAAGGGGTCCGACAGAGGACGTCCACAACACAGGCAGCTCCTCCACATACCAGGCAGGACGCAGAGGCAGATTTTTTAGGCGGTTTGATAGACGGAGGGGACGCTTTGTCCCACTCCCAAAACGCCATCGAGTTCTGCAGGACCAGACAGCCCTCCACCTGCTGAGGAGGAGGAGGAGGAGGAGGAGGAGGAGGAACAGAGGTACGACCCAAACCCCCGGACCGACAGGCACAGGACACACGAGCAGACAGGAGAGGACAGGAACAAAAGAGCAGAATGGAGAAGACAACAGAAAGCAGCATGCACATGAAGTCTTTCAGAAATGATGACAAAGAAAGCTCAAACCGAAACCAAAAGAAAGTCCACATACAGAACGAAAACCAACAGAGACATGATGCCATGAGACAAACAGAGAAATTAACGACGTGCTTGTCAGCTGCATCCCATTAGAGAACAGAGGAGGGGGAGGGACAGTTTATGAGGAGGCTTTTCTACCTCTTTCAGGTCGTTGTCGAGACCCAGATGCTCCGTCTGTTGTCTGTGACGGTCTTTCCTTCGCTGAGCTGTCGCCGTCCTGTGAGACCACCTGCAGGTCAAACAATGTGTCATCAGACTAGTTTAAAAAGATTTCAAAGCCCCTCGAAATACACACATTAACACATCGCCATTCACAGAATCTCTACAAGGAGGAGGTTATCGAATCATTGCTTTCTCCATGACCCTTCTGTCTGATGCTCTTTAAAGCAGGACTTCATTGGTTTTGCTGAATAAGAATACTTGCGTTAAGTACACAGCTGGAGTCAGGATGTGGTTAGCCTAACTTAGCATATAGACTGGAGGCAGGGGAAAACATCTAGCCGGGCTCTGTTCAAAGTAGGGTTGCAAAATTCCGGGAATATTTAAAGTTGGAAACTTTCCACAGGAATATACGGGAATTAACAGGAATTAACTGGAATGTTTGGGGTAATTTAACTGTATTTACCTCGTCATAAGCAGACATGCATGCAAACATTTATAATACAACTTTTAAAAATGACTTTTTTGACATTCCGAAAGCCGCGAATAGTCGAGGTGATGGTGTACTTTTGTGTGGACATACATACTTCCTACTCTAACTGCTGTAAAAAGTCTACTGTATACAAATACATTTGGTATTAAAATGAACATGGCTTCAGTTTACCAAGTAATCAATATGCTAATGACAAACAGTGTTGGGAAAGTTCACTTTCTACATGAACTAGTTCAGTTCATAGTCGATAATTCAAAATTTTGATCTTAGTTCACAGCTCCAAAAAATGAACTAGTTCAGTTATTCTTTTCAATAGGTTGCAAGCTGTAATTGAAATCTCTATCTGTCTGCAATACCGCTCTTGGCCTCTACGCAACTCAGCGCTCTCACACTTGCCAGGTGTATGGCTGAAACATTCAGACGCAACACTGATGACAAAAACTTCAAAAACAACAGAATGTTTTATGTTTACGTTTATGTTTCTGGCAGACAATGTTCCCAACCAGCTGCATTCAGGGTCCAGCTGAGCTCGGCAAGCATAGTCTTGTTCTCAACAAAATTTAAGTTCCCTGTTATATGCTTTTGCAAAAAACTTAGGCAAATTTCTTTTTTTCAAAATTCCTGAGCCAAAATTCCCGTGGAAACTTTCCGGAAATTTCCCGGAAAATTTCCGTCCCTTTGAAACTCTAGTTTAATGTGAAACCTAAGCAAAGCGAGATTGAGGAATCTGCATTCCTTATGTACGTTTGACCAGCAGCCTTTTGTTGCATCTCATTTCCCATTTCTCTGCCTCCCTTTTGTCATCTCTCTACTGTCAATAGTGCGCTATAGGACCAAAATTAACATATATGTGTACAGTATTTCCTACAAAGCCAAACTATTTCTTTACTCACTCTTTAAATATATATTTTTTATTTCTGTCTTTATCCTTTGCCTTCTTCTTTTACTTTTTCTTTGTAACTGTTGGTGATGTCACAACCCGGATCTTAGGCCATGACAAATGTGGCACGAGCAACAGTTTAGAGAAAACCAAAACCAAATCCGAAACCAAAACAGGACGGGAGCAACGGTCTGTATCACTCCCCCCACACCTGCGCAGTGAGCAACGCCAGTACCGGGCTCTTATTCAGTTTCCCGTCCCGGGTGCTCTGCATCCCCCAATCACTGCACACCTGGCGTGCTCAGGGGCCGTCACAGTGGACAGACAGTAGATTGGGAAAAAAAAGAATAAAAACTGGAATTAAATCCCACTGAAGACATCAGGCTGTGTCTAAGCACACGTTCACTGAGAGTTATTACTTTGCTGAACGATGCAAACAAAACAGCAAACAAAGTAAGGTTTGAAGCCACAGTGTCAAAATCAGCACAGTGTTGGTGTTAAGTGCTGACTTTATCTGCTGCTTTCCCTCCCAAGGTGTAAGGTGGACTCACTTGTTACTGGTCGGCCCTGTGTTAAGCACGTCGGCCTGCAGTTTGGGGAAGAAGCCCTGCTCGTATTTGCCCTGCCCGATCTTCATGTCAAGCAGGTGTGGGT
This sequence comes from Clinocottus analis, assembly GCF_023055335.1. NCBI lineage: Eukaryota > Metazoa > Chordata > Actinopteri > Perciformes > Cottidae > Clinocottus > Clinocottus analis. The sequence goes on along the minus strand of NW_027175932.1, from coordinate 14,655,376 downwards.
GGATGGCGGTGTGGTCGATCTTCACCAGCCGTTGCTCTATGGCCTGAGCTGGAGGGGTAGACACAAGGCAACACAAACATTTGTTTTTGATTGACTTCATTATCAGATCATGGTCAGAGGGAGGAGTCTAGTTACAATCCCGACATTAAAGGGAATGTGAGTCTGATGCACTGCACACACTTGGTAACACCAAAAGATGGACCCATACAGAGTAACGGTTCAATCAGGATCTGTGATCAAACTTTGATAGATTCATGAATAAAGAGAATGAATCTTCACTCAGCGCAGTTTTGTCCAAATGTCACTGCTATAAATCGAGGGTGCTGCTTATCCAATCAATACAGTTAATAACTTTACTCGATTAAGCAAAGTAAATCAAATCTATTGTTTACTGTCCATCAGTGGCGGGCCGTCGGGGCCAGCAAGGCCTCTGCTGGCCTAAACAGAATTACAAAGTTAAAGGCGGGGCCTGTCAAAACCTAGAAGCTAGAATCTCAGGACCTACGGATGAGCCCTTTTCCACAGAGGTTCATGTGCGTCGAGTGAGAGAAGTTCTGATTATGTTACTGTTTTCTACATTTGCAGTCGTATTTAATCGTAAACTAGCCACAGAGCTGTGCTTACTGCTGCACCTGGGGGTGCTGGTGCTGCCTCTCCTTGGGAGAGGTTGTTGCCGGTGCAGTTGTGCTGCAATGTCATGTCTGTACTGTGCAGGGTCAGTGTGGCGGTTTTGTTGATAGATTTGGACAACGTGCATTTTTTTTGTTGTGCTCTCCCCTTGCTGAGCTGCCCCTCGTCGGGTACATTTCCTCCACTGTAGTGACGCGACCGGTTCTAGGTTGGCTTGGAAAGGCTCGGGCCGAAGGTGGCATGCCGGCTCCTGTCGTGTGCTTTAGAGAGCCCGTGCTCGAACCTCGCCGCTTCCCGGGCTGAATATATGCTTGTGACTTCTCTCCCCACCAGAGAGGGACGCGTCCCCTGCACTGTTGACCGGGGCGCACTGTCCTTAGTGTCGTGTTGCTTTATATGGCGGGCCATCTTAAAGGGCGTCAGGGGTCTAAGGCAATTTTGGCAACCCACCCGACCCGTCTTCAAACACGAACCAAGGAGTTCGCACACGCGAGTCAGAGGGTCTCTGAAGCCCCGTTGCGCAATAAAAGTGACGGGTGGCTTGTGACTTGCAGGTTCGGTCAGTCTCCTCACCCCGTATGCTCGTGGTGGAGCCGTGTGGTGGATGAGTGTGTTGGTCTGTGACATTTTTTTTTGTTGCTGTAATCACAGCTGGCCTAATGGCCAACACCACGGACCGCCACTGCTGTTCATAAACAGTTTTCCAGAGGGCACAACAAGGTCAGAGGGATGAAGCAACGGATCAGCTACTGTCTGACTACAGACTCTTTACCCTCTGGTTTCTTCAATAGCCCGATACACCTCAACCATGTTCATGTCCATCTACAGCAACACCAAGTCACCAGTGAGCAACACATGTGCATGAGTAAACCCTGACTGTTCCTTTCTCCCCGAGGATGTAAAAATGTAAGAATAAACAGTTATTTTATCCAGAAGAATGCTTTTCTTTTTGCTTTAACTTTAAATGGAGGCCTAAATGTCGACGTATATTTATGCTACATAGCTATTTGTATTCGATAAAAGGGCAAAATGTCTGTTCTTTTGAAATTGAATAAAAATGTAATAATAAATAATAACAATGGTTTGAATTCATATAGCGCTTTTCTGAATACTCAAAGACGCTTTACATAGGAATCATTCACACAATGATGAGAGAAGCTACCATGCAAGGTGCCACATCAGAACTATCTAACTTTCATTCACCGTAGTCGCAGCTACGGGAGCAATTTTAGGGTTAAGTGTCTTGCTCAAGGACACATTGACCCTGGCTAGCGGGGCCAGGGATCGAACCGCCGTTCCTCTGAACGACCCCTGCTCATTACTGCGCCACGGTCGCCCCAATATTGTTCAAACGCATATGGAAATGTACATTGGTGACAGTTATGTGAGTGTGGGCTGGAAGATGCAAATTAAATACATTACATTATATAAATTATTAATATACGTGTTAAATGATTTTAAGTTTCCTCTACCAAACCTGTGAAAACATGTTTAATGTCCTTTGTGGCTCTGGAGGAGCTTTGTCAAGTCTTCAATAATAATAATAATAATAATAATAATAATAATAATGCTGTGGTTTTCCCTGTAATCACAAAAAGCAGACGCATAGAAAAACAACGCATTATTCCATTTAAAGTAACTTGAGTCTGACTTGATTTCTGTTGATCCATTTTGGAATCACTAACCTATACTTAACATACTTACTGAGACCAGAGCACATAGCAACATCCCTAAACCTTTCACATGATAAAAATGATTAACAAAACTTGCTCCCAGATTGCTGCAGGTGCAAGGAACAACGTCCAAAAGTTACACAAATGTGACACACACAGAGAGCACAGATGCATTGTGGGACCGAGGCTGAAGAGACAAACCTGATAAACGCGAAACCTGTGACGCATACCCCACTGATGCCCACTGTGTGTGACCCATTCACTACTGCAGACTGATTCGTTCCTCTGTGTCTGTCTGACTGAACCCAGGCAGAAGCTGCAGTTTCAATCTAATCTGAGCAGCAATTGGAGCGAGTCACCTCGGAGGAAGGCAGGCTGCCTATTGTCTGAGTAATTGGCTACTTGCATGCACCATCGAAGCTCGCCATCGCTCATTAGGGAGAAACAGTGTGGGTTCGAGGAACGGTAAGCTTTAATTGCAGTCGCCGATGAAAAGCTGAACGTCGTAATTTTTGACAGAGGAAGGTGATGATCTGCGCTGATAAACGCTGCAAAACAAAGCCAAACTTTAAGCGGATACCATCACTGTCATAGCTGTGTTTTGAATGGTCACTCATCTGTCTGATATATCAAACACATCCTTATATAACAGTTTATGAAAGGGTTTCAATATGCATTCATAATATTCTGTAAGCTTATGGTATAGATTCCCTGACGGCCTCCACCACTCTGAGGCAACCCTGATTTGAACTGCCTGCCTCACTGTGCACATTCAGCACTAAAGGAAAAACGAAGGGTAAACACACGCGGCACTAATTAAGAAAATACAGGCCTGAGCAAACACTGAGCAGTAAGACTGTAATTTTGTATGTGTGTGTGTGAGTGAGTGATGGAGTGTTTGCTGTGTTGGGATGCAGAGAAATAAGAAGTGTTTTTACTGGTCACTGGGGAGAGCCAAGCTGCTGAGCTTACCGGACTCCTTGAGGATGGAGCACTTCTGGTAACTAGAGGACCGAAGGCTGGGAGCGCGGACGTTGTAGAGGCGAGCCTTGTCAATGCGGCCATCGAAGACGCGGAGCAGCGGCTCCTTCTCCTCCCACTGGGACATGATCTTATTGTCAATGAAGGTGGCAAACATCTGCGTCTCGATGAAGTGGGAGAGGAAGGGGAGGTAGGGCTCTGGCTGGTCAGACAGGAATGAGGCCTGGAGCAGAAATATATACATCCAGGCCAATTAAGGACAAGAACAAATCGGACCTAGCGCTGATTCAGTCATTGTGATCACCTGTCGACATTATAGACAAATATAGGAAGTTTTGACTGTGAATTTTATTATTTTTCACAATATAAAGTATGGAAAAAGGCAAAAGACTTTTTAGAGGATGTCCATGGCAAGCCAGCATTTTTCTCCATAGTGGATAAATAAATAAAAACCGCAGCATTGCATTCTTAGTGTGGATGGTGAAAACTGAGCTTTTGGGAAACAATGTGGCCATGAACTTAAATGCAGGATTGTGGTTATCTTTAGTTTTAAAATACTCTTTACATCTCGGGGCAACATTCTCTCTAGATTCAGCAACTTTTGGATCTGTTGCTGTTTGCGAGTTTCTCGAGAAAGCAGTTGGCAACACAGGACATAATATTTTGGTTGAATAATTTCTTTGATCGAGCCGAGCGTACTCTTTAAGAATTAAACTGGATGACTGACTGGCCGATAGAGTGGAGTTTGCTTAGTTACCAGGACGTAGTGATCAAATCCATTGATGCCGCTCATTTAGCTGTTTGATATGTTAATGCGACAAATACAATCGTTAGTTTGTCTGTATTACACTTCACTGTAGACGGAGAGAAGTAACCTGAACAAGGTTAGTGCAGGTGGGTGTCTTCTTTTCCTTTAACAGATAAATCCAATTTTAAAAATGTTTTCAGTGAAGGCAGGAGATGTGCTACCATCACCAATATATTAACATATATATTAACGTGTAACCTAATATTCCTATTCTGGATGGTTATAGCTTAAATATAAAATACACTACTGCAAAAGGTCAACCTAGACATAACAGTCTGTCCCAAATAATACCTTTTACTTAAGCTGTTTACTCTCTACTCAGTTTAATCTTTTCCCTATGTATGGTAGGACACAGTGGGTTTTAGAAAGAAGCCTCTCTTTGCTCTAAGAAGACAGACAATTAGAAAAAAAAGCTGTGATGGATCTGCTACTGACTGATATTGGTTCAAAATAGTTTGAAAGGGTGGTATTCGTAAAGGCCAATTAGATAAGCCGCAAAACATAGTGACACACATATTGGGATCTCTGTACAAAAGCGGCAATTGACAGAGTGGAATACGTTTTATATGTTGCCTGACCACAAATAAACATGGTTTAATGGTACTTTCTTATCTCTTCATTTAAAAAGAATCCACCATGATGAACAGAAGGCTTCAAACTGACCCTATGATAGGTATCGACTGACATCCAACAATAGGTGAATAAATCCAAAGATCCAGATCAGAGCACCTTAAAAAAACTGACCTAGTATAGAAATAAGTTTTGTCTGCACGTCATGTGTTAATGCTCAATTTAGTCACCTTATCAAAGTTGTGCATCTGCTCCCTGTTGGTGAGCCAAGACTCCAGGTCCGGGGCGCTCTGGATGACGAAGGCTTCGTAGTCTGCAAACATGGTAGTGAAGCGGCTAGCGAACACCTCCCGCAGCTGGACGTTCAGCTTAGCGTTTCTCAGCTCCTCCTCTTCGGCCCCCGTTCGGCTGCCTGGCCCCGGGGAGGCCTGAGCTCTCACTCCAGCCCGCAGGGCATCCACGCGGGCCACCGTCACCCCAGTGCGCTTGGTGAGCGCCTGAAGTCTCTCCAAGGTGGCGTTTCCCTGCAGCAGCTGCAGCACAGCCAGCCCCTCCCCTGCGAGGTTGCCGTTGCGCCCGTCGTCCTCTAGCTGCCGCAGGGCGACGGTCTTGCGCTCCCTGCCAGGGGTGGAGGGAGTACTGCCGGGAGCACTGGTACGGGTCCGCGGCGGGGCTCCTGTGCTGGCGGAGATGCCAAAACTGAGCAGCACCTCGCTGAGCTCCTGGATGAACTCAGTCTTGTTGGGGAACTGGGGAAAGTCCTCTGGAAGCTCAATGTAGTGGTTGTCAATGTCCACAAAACACAGGTTGGCCTGGGACAAGAACAGATGTTAATATTACAACAATAGAGCTCAGTAATAGACAATGATCCGTTTGAATTACTGGGACCAAAACATTACATCCAATCTCAACATCACAAAGAGAACATGAGGAGTGTCCTTAGGGTGCCACTGACAGAAGGAAGAGGAGCAGGGTGAGAGTACTATCAGGAGTCATATTGAAGACAAATCGGTTTTAGGAGGAATGACAGGGCCAGGAAATGTGGAGTACAAAGAATGTAGGTCAGTGTGTGATTTATAATAGCACATTGTCGGAGATCAACCTCAATCTGACATAATGGAGTTAGCGTTTCAGCCTCATATAGGATCAAAGTAAGAACTGATTATGCTTTCAACCATTCTGAACAACAGAAAGAGGAATGTACTGATGTACACATACTAGGGAACACAGATATTAAGTAGAATTTAAAACAGGAATGAAAACAGAGAGAAATCTGAACGTCAGACCCCTGTGTGTGTGGTGTGTTCAAGTGCTGGAGAAATCTTTATCATCCATAAATGGGCAGCCTCGGGAGGACGAATTTTGTACCTGGAAGTGAGCATCACACTGGTCCCCTTGATATTTTTTTTTGTCCACTGTATTTTGGATCATTGCTGAAAATAAAATCTCCTTGCATAGCAGACCATGCCGTCAGTGTATAGCTCTCTTGCGTTGTTCATTCTGTACACATCACATATATTGTACTTATGTCCCTTCTGATAGACTGATCCTCCTCTGTTACTAGAATAGAAACATAGAATTGAATGGGTAAATGATGACATTTACCCTAAAAATCGCTTTCACAGGTTCGATTCCAGCCTTGGGCATTTCATACCCCCCTTTCAAAAAAAAAGAACTCAAACAAACTGCTGATCAGAAGCTTTTTTGTCTCCAGAAATGTTGCCCTAGTTTTTGATCCAAAGCGCGCTAGGGATAATTGCATACATACAAGGACAGAAAAGAGGAGACAAAAGTTGAAAATGGACGATAACATTGCCACGTAATCTTCTCTGCAAAGAAAACATAATGCAGTGTTCACCTTTGGACATGAGGGGCAAAAAAGAAGAAGACCTGCATTGAAGTACAGAGTTCAGAAGGACAAACACTGTCTGGCATTAATTCCACAATTACATTCATAGTTCCCTCTCTGCTTCCTATACAGTTATTTCATCATCAGCCCATTTCTAGGTCACAGCCACTTCAAAGGTTCATTCAGCAATACAGGGAGATTCGCCTGTCTGAGCGGGTGAAAGGTGTGGGGGTTGAGGGAGGCGAGGGTGGAGACAGGCCTCGAGGGTACTCCTGCGCTGGCTGGGATAATTATCATCCCATACGGAATGTGAGCCGGATTAACGAGCACCGGGAGTCAGCGGGATGTGAGCGTAGCCGGAAGCCGGAGAGCCGAGATGTGCCGCTTTGTTAAGGCCTTATCTTGCTTTGACACATGAACACACACACACAAACATTAATCGTTACCATGCATCAGGCGCAATGCTGGTCTAGATCTAGTGCAGTCACCTCCTCACACAGTGCGGTCACACGCCTTCGAATTACTGGCTTAGTCGGACTAAAATCGAATTATCCCGTTCATGTAAACACCTTTGTTCGAATAACTGCGATCTGACTATGATCCGATGAACACCTCTGGATAACTCGATCCAACTCGATTGATAATTCGGACATCCCGGAACTGGACTATGCGCCTTTGCGCATGTTCAAGACCCCGCCTCTCCTCCCTCCCAGGTCGTGACCCGGAAGTCGAAAGAGACTATAAGTTGTCACGGTCGGCAGAAATAAACAAACGTAAAAGTCGAGTTACGAGCTAATACTACCTTCGGTGGGTGTCCCGGCTAGCTCCCTGCTGTAGCTAGCTAGCGCCGCTGCTGCTAGTTCCCCGTTTGCTCTCCGCTAGCTCCCCGACAATCACCGAAGGTAGCGGGGTTCTCTCCATTACGAAGAATGAAGAGGTCAAGCGGAGATGGCTGTATCACCACGACATGTAATGAAAACAGCGCCACCTATCGTATCGGATATGATATGCTTTCGGCCAATGATTCGATTTATTCACTGCCATGTATATTAGGATTGGCAGCGTTTCCCAGATTCGTTAAGACGCTCTTAGCGCTATGAGCGTCTTAGGAGCGCTCTAAGAGCGCTGTAAAAGAATGACGTGTTTCCCAGAGTCGTTCTTAGCTTAAGACGCTCTTTCACTAAGAAGCAAACGTAAGATCAGTCTGACCCACTCTTAACAGCCTTCTTAGCGACTAAACGCTCACTGCAGCCACAACAGGGAAAGTTATATCTGACACTCAAAGGAATACTAAAACCATGCGTAATGATGAATGTGCGCCCACAGCTGCAGAACACTGACGCAAGAAAAATAATAGCATAAAAAGAAAAATAACGATATAAAAATAAAGAATTTCCCCTGTGTTCCTGTAGCTTCATAAATAAAATGAATCAGCATTACTATCACTCATTACGTTTTCACACACATTCTGCATCTGCATATGAGTTTACGTTAGCTATAAAAACATCAACAACCCTGTGATATTTCACAGATATCAGGGAAACTGACAGGTGGAACTGAACTCGGCTGGAACCTCATCAAGAGAGGCTCCACGTCTAAAGGCGTTGCTGAAGTCCACGCGTGAGAGACACCACGGTTGCAATACAGCAGAATCTCGCTGCTAACCAACAGCGTCGCCGTGCGCGAAGCCAGAAAGTTTACATAAATGCATATGTGCGTCAGCACTTCTCCCCACTTAATGTGCTGTCTGACAGGGCTGTACAGTCCAAGTACCGGCTTCCCCGTGTGGAGATCCAACGCCTCGTCACGCTAGTGTCACCACTCATCCAGAGGCCAACCCGCTGCAATGTTGTCCTCAGCCTGCGTTTTTACGCAGTGGGGAGCTTCCTGGAGGTGGTGGGGGACGGTACATCGGTTTCACGAAGTGTGGCAGCCGTGACACCGATCCTCCTGCGTCATGCCCGGACACACATCAGAATGCCCACGACACGGGATGAGGTCCGCCAGGTCCACCGTGGATTTCATGCCATGGCTGAGATCCCCCGGGTGATTAGTGTCGTGGATGGCACACACACAAGCGCCCGTAGCGCAATTGCACCTGTGTGTGGGGACCACAGCGTGTTGTGTGTGATTTATGCGCTGATAAAGTGGTGGGTGATCGATTAACCTGGCATCGATTGGTTTAGTTTCATCACCACGGCGCTGGACAGCTCCCACTAAGAGCTTCTTTGGCGAGATCTTAAGAAGGCAGTTAAGAACGCATCTGGGAAACACTCGTATCTTAGTGCTCCTTCTTAGCGAACCCTACTTTCGAGCCTTCTTAAATCCTTAAGAACGATCGAATCTGTGAAACGCAGCCAATAGCAGTTGCCCCGAAAGAGAGCATAGTCCGACTAAAGCATGATTCGAATGAATACCATCATGTAAATGCACTGACAATGGCTGAAATAAAGAAGAATGAGAGACCGAAATCCACTTCGCCTTGAGGTGTATTTGTAGACGAACAATAGGTAATTCCCTCACCGATTGTGTGTGTGTTTTGAATGGAGGGGTGTTTTTTTTCAATTTCCTGTATGTCTGAACAGGAGCCTAGTAGTCTCGCGTTGGCCTTGGAGTGTATTGTCAGCAGTAATGAGCGCTCACTACAGCTTGTGCATGCACACACGTACAGTACTTGTGGGCTAGCCTGGTACACCAAACCTTAACTGAGCTAGGAAACCGCAATCACAGGCATTAAATCCAGTCCCAGGTAGAGATGTCACAATATGACATTTTCATGCTATGATTATTGTCAGAGGAAAATATCAGTTATCAGTTAAAATGAAATGATAACATCTCCTACATGTTTCTCACAAAAAATACATTTTACAAGATTACATTTGAACACATCCCACTCACGTTATAAATCCCTTTTTGCTTTTTACTGAGTGGAACTTCATCTCACCATAAAGGATGGGACCTCAATACTAGAGACATGCCGCTCTGCTCCGTACACTATATCAACAGCTGTCTGACACGTGGATGAAGCACTGCACTTGCTTCATCCACGTATCACAATACAATATATGGCAGTATTTTATCGTTAACAATTTATAGAGCTGCAAGTAGAGCGGAAGCTGCAAAAGAACAGTGTGCGAGAAGTATGGGAGGGGATCAAGACGATGACTGGCATAAAGAAGAGCGGCCGCAGTGTGGAGGGAGGCCTGGAGAGGGCCAATCAGTTAAACCAATTCTACAACAGATTTGACTGTCCTACGGCTATGTCTGCCCACCCCTCTCCAGGAGCTGCCTCTGTAGTGCATGGCTGTTATGAGTGAGAGTAAATCCTCCCCTTATTGTTGTTCACCTCCCTGCCTGAGGCGGGTGCTATGATGTTTTGCTGGTCTCTTTCCCTTGCAGGTGATAGGACAGAGCACATAAGAGGAAACCTGTAGTGGCCGGCGCTCTTTATCCAGCTCCCAACCAGCCCATGCTGCACAGCACTGATTTGTGGGTGGTGGGGTTACAACGGGTGTCGGTAGGGGTGAGAAGCCCTTTTTGTTTCATCCTGTTTTCTCTTGTTTTTCAATAGGGAGTTAGGTAAGCGCTTTGCACTTTCTTTTGGTTCCGTTATGATCTAGGGAAGACAGCTGACTTGCGTAGATTGTTTTGTTTGTTATTTTGGGCCGGGCTCACCCTGAAGAATTGTTGACACCTGAACAAAATAAACATCATTGTTCATGACTCTGCAGCATTGGTCCTCATTTGGGAGGTGGGGAGACCCGACCTTGTGCTATGCTCTGGCACTCCTAGGCTGGGCGTAACAATGGCCATCTTGCACCTCCACCCCCTCCCACACACATCCCTAGCACACCCTACCCCCACCATCAATGGCGTCCCAGACCTCTTTCTCCAGCCATCAGCCACCGATTACAGACACTTCGGGGAACAAATAGTCACCGCACCCCCACTGCAGACCACCTGTCTGCAGCACCGGAGCACCACAGGGAACTGTGCTCTCTTCTACTCTGTTTACCCTGTACACTTCTGACTTCTGCTACAATAGAAAGTCCTGCCACATGCAGAAGTTCTCGGCTGACACTGCAATTGTGGGGTGTATCAGGGATGGCCAGGAGGGGGAGTACGGGAACCTGGTGGAGGACTTTTTGCAATGGTGCGAACTCAACCACCTACGACTCAACACCGCTCAGACCAAAGAAATGGTGGTGGATTTCCGCAAGTCTAAACCAACTATGCTACCAGTCTCCATTGACTGGGTCAATGTGGAGGTGGCAGGCACATACAAATGCCTTGGGGTAATTCTGAATAATAAACTGGACTGGTCTGCCAACACAAACTCAATCTACAAGAAAAGGCAGAGCCGGCTGTACTTTCTGAGGAGGCTGCGGTCATTCAACGCCTGCAGCAAACTCCTCGAGATGTTTTACCAGTCTGTCGTCGCCAGCGTCCTCTTCTATGCGGTGGTGTGCTGGGGAGGAAGCACGAAGAAGAAGGATGCAGGGCATTTGCAGGGCAGTGGATGCAGGGCAGTTGGCCTGCATCCTTCTTCTTCGTGCTTCCTCGAAGGCTGGTGAAGAAAGCTGGCTCTGTGGTCGGTGCTAAACTGGAGTGCATCACTTCAGTCGCCGACAAAAGGACCCTCACCAAACTGCTCACCATCATGGACAAAAAAAAACATCCACTCTATGGTACAATCAGTCAACAGAAGAGTGTGATCAGCTGCAGACTGCGCTCGCTGCCACGCAAACCGATAAGCATCCCAAGAGCCATACAACTGTACAATCTGTCAAAGTCTATCAAAAGGTGCTGTGTTTGACTTCTCTGCATAGTCTCCTCCCCCTCAAATATGCACAGCCCCCAACCCACTCACTCACAATTTATACACGGGGTTCACCATCTACTGGCGATGTTAGCCCCCTGCACAACAATCCTACTGGCCACTGGCTATGCTGGCCCTCTGCACAACACCCCCCGTCCCTCCACCCCAACCTTGACTCCTTCTCACCCAAGTTGTTTTTTTTTATTTTTCTTTGGACAATCTTTTTTAATAGTGTGTGTATGTATGATTATGTTGTGTGATGTCTTGAGCTACTTGGACCCTGAATTTGCCTTTTCTGGATCAATAAAGTAATTATCTTTGTATCTATCTATCAATCAGTCTCCTGATCGACAAAAGGGTGGTTAGCAACTATTTTGGTGGTCGATTGGTCGCTGAAGTGTTTTTTTCGGAAGGTGCTGTTTTTGGTTTCCTAAATGTGAAGATTTTGTGTTTTCCTCGGAAAACTGAATATATTCCGAGGAAAACATTTTGGGGCATCGCCTTGGACGAGAACCTGGGATAAACAGTATTATCCTCATATTTCCTCTAATGATGTACTTGTATTGATACCTTTATGAGTATTGTTAGTGTAATGCCTTTTTTTCTTTCTGTATGTGTACATCAGATTTCTTTCTGTGATCCATGTGCCCCTGAGTGAGAGGATGTAAGAGTGGGAGAGGGAGTGAGAGGTGATGAGAACAAACTGAAGACATTTCTACAAGTCAAGATGAATAGACTATGATAACAAAAAACATGTCTAAAATAACAAAAAGCACTAGCTCGTCTTAGCCCTGGGCTAACTCTAACCCCAGAAAAAAGCCCAATCCGAAGGTTCACACAAGGCCTGGAGCTAACAATGCATATGGCCTACCTCCTGGGGAAGCTCGAGCTTGGAGCGGTCCGCGCCCTCTTTGGACTGCAGGCCCATCAGGTAGGGAACAGGAGCGTCCAGGAAGTGGAGGAGAGAGGCTGGTAGGATAGGAACATAGACATGCTGCCACTGGAAGGGAAACAGCAGGGTGGTGATGCCCTCGGCCGCGATCATCAACCGCTGGTAGTCTGAGAGGAGAAAGGATCATCGGGATATAAGGGGAGAATCTACAAGAATGTAACACAAATCTGACAGAACATGTAGGAAGAAGCACTATATCCCTGTGCTCCGGTCGAGAAAAAGAATGGGTGAGCAATTATACATTTTAAAGGGTTTTAAAGCTGCACAGAAATGAGCGAGTGATTAAAGATCTATATTTTCATTTTCCATGTTAAGTATTATTGTTATTCAATGCTTTGCTGTTCTTGCACTACACTGCCAGAGATCCGCTGTCAACTGTCTCCTTCTTTAAAACTCTCCATGTAATTAATTTACTAAAATTCTAAGAGCTGGTCATTGTAGTTTCTGTCAAACGTTACCCAAACAGGAGGAAAAGGTGAATTTGTTGGGGACTATTTCAGGCCATGGAATAATATGCATTTGGTGCTGCAGTATTTTTCTGTGTGTGTTCATGGTAATTTAGCTAACATGTCACCCACTGCAACAATGTGGCTCACTAATAATAAAACAAGAGAATAAGAAAATTAGTGGGATACATTTATCGGTTTGGCTCTGCTAATGAATTTTGCTGACAAGAAAACTATTAAAAAATGTAAATTCGAACTTCACCGTATTTGTCTTTAAATACAAGTTGCACTGAAATTTTTTTTTATAATTACACAGGAATTACTTAATTTTTCCACTTTTGAAATGTAGCATAAAAAAGGAATAATTCAGATTACTATGTATAGGCCATTTGATATACTGTATAAAGTAAGTTAGTTACACGTTTTCAATAAACTCCTGGAGCGCGAGGATAATTGTGTTGCACAACGCAATCTACAACTTAGCAGAGGGTATAGGGAAAGAGAGTAAGAGGTTTACTTGGACAGAGTTTGTATATGTATTATATGTGAGAAGAGAGTTTTTTATCAGGCAATTCAAATTGAATCTGAAAGGGAGTTTTGGGTTAAACACAGTACGAATTACATTCTGATGGATTCTTTTCAATCACATCTTCACGTTCATATGGCCTCTATCCCCTAAATCAAATTAAGGCCAGTGGTTGCCTGGCTTTTGTATTCAACAGTTTCATCAGATGTGATTCGGTGGCTAGAGTGAAAAGCCTGCATGTCCTCGAGGAAAGAAGAAAAAAGAAGTGGTAGAATAAAACATGATGGGAGTTATACTCCCGATCTCTCATTACCTTTTTGTTCTGTCTCATTCAGGGTCATCCTATCTGTGCGTGCACATATGGAATCTGTGCGCTTTCATTAGAAATGCATCAAACTCACTGGTGCCTTAACCACAGAGCAACTACAAAGGTTTACATTCAACAGCAGGAGCCCGAGGAGAAGCAGCTACTCCAGTGGTTCACTTTTCGACAAGAGAACATGTGTGTGAGACTGTACGTGTCTTTAAGACTCGCACAACTGTAGCTGTTTGACTTTGAATGAATGAAAGCTCTTCTAATACAGATTTTAATAAAGTGGGTCAAATACTCCATGCATCACGCTAACATGATCAGGGTTAAAAATGCACAAATGTACAGTTTGCGCATTTTCAATGGATCGAAGGAATCACTTCCTTTTCCCCCTCTGTGATTTCACCTAAAAGTATGACGTCTTCTGGGTCCTCTGCGTCGTGTCGATGCTCATTTTCGAACATGTTTGTGTGGGACGAAGCCATTTTAAAGATCTGACCTATGCATTTCTTAGAACAACGTTCGCCCTTACTTTTGGTTTATGACTACCAGCATAACTAATGACAATTTCCATTTCTCTTGACCCACAAATTGTTACATCCATGCAACAAAGAAAGTATTTCTACTTTCTACTTCCCCCACAACGCTCTGTTTGTGTGTGTGTGCTGCATGTTCAAGTGTTTCTGCTTTCTCTCGAGTCTGAACAGGTTCTAAGGTTTCTCCTACACACACCCCTCTTTGGGAAAGACACCGAAGGAGTCTGACTGAAACTTTGGTTTATTTTTTTCTTGTTACATTAAACCCACTTCTACCCTATCCCTCTCAGGCTCAAACTACACCAGGATTAGCCTAACATCAGCATCCCAGGTGCTTTCATTAACACTTTGCTGTTATAACCTGTCGTGTCTCCAAAAGTGTCACACGTCATATTTCCCCCTCCTCTTCTCTTGAACCGAGTTGAACTATACATTTTTCTTCCTCGGGGTGTTCCTTTCAAAAAGGGCCAATTTGTCTTACACAACATTTTCAGCATCACCAAAGAGATATGACAAGAACCAAGCGCCTGCAATAGGTGAGGAAGTATGTAATCATTTGCAAAGGGAACAAATCTGATATGGCAACGCATAGAACTGCAGAAAGCCCCAGCAGAAAGCCCTAGCAGAAACAGGGCTGAGGGATGCTGAGAAACAGGACGGCACACTGAGTCATTGTGAAACTGTAATGCTGCATCAGGGACTGGTGAACACAGGCCTCAAGTCTCACAAGGGAAGACGCACGTAGTCTGTGGTGAAGACCATACATCAGGTGCTTTTCAAAATGCAGAATTGGTACACTTCAGAGAGTCACCGTGTGGAGGAAAAATGGGAAATAAATCTAAATGAAAGAGGGTTAGGGGAGCATTTCACCCCAGAGCGAATCAAAGAAACAATAAATCATTTACAATCCTTTCCTGTTTGAAAACTGTGGTCAACCTTTGGTCAACTGACTTGACAAGAAAGGTTTGTATTATTTGAGCAGAATGGCACATTAAAAAGACACCTCCACTAAAGGAAGTCCTGCAGGAACCCTCCTGGCTTTCCATCAGATTGTGGAACCTGGATGCAGGGATTTGGTTCCACACGAGTATTGCTGCTCAGCATGATCCACACGCAGTCTGCAACAATTATAATCAGGTTTATACTAACGTCCAACCTCCTGTTCTGAAAAGAGAAGCCAATGCAGAAGGGTCTTAAACTTGAATTCTTTATATTAATGGCCATTATATTTAGTGAATGATGGTCCCATTTAGAGTCAAACAGACTATGAAGCAGGGTTTGCTTTAGGGCGTGGCTGCCATGTGATTACCAGGTCTCTACCACGTTGTACCACGGCCTGTTTTCGCCTTTAAACTTTAACTAGTTCACACTAAGTTTTTAGATCATGAAAGTCAATTGGTACATTTTGATTGCCTAAAGATGTCTTGCTGTTCCTGGTTGCAAAAAAAACAACAAGATAGCCAGAAGACGAGATGCGATGGCTTATTTTCTTTTGAAGGCCTGGAGGCTTGGCTCTAACGTGGTTTCCCAGAGGTTTAGGTGCAGGCCAGTCAAGTTCTACCACACCCAACTGAGAAAACCGTTTCTCTGTGGATCTGGTTTTGTGCTCGGGGGCAACGTCATATTGAAACAGGAAAGAGACAGAAACAAATACATGGTATATAGCGTGACGTGTCCCTCCATCAGAACTGTCGGCCCAGCCCAAAGCATGAAACACATACCACATAGTGACCAGTGGCAGTAAGTAAGACATTTTGGTTTGACATCATTTAGGCTCCGATAAATAAGAGCAGCTTCCATCAGCATTTTCACATTGTTGTCTTCCTGCCAGGAATATAAATTAACTACAATGATTCCCATACAAAGACATTACAGCATGCAGCAGCCCCACTGTGTCCCATGATTGGAGTGGCTCGCCTGTTACTTCCTATCCGTGTCACAGCCGATAAGTGTGTAATAAATGGTTGGGGCAGCATCTCATTAACATCCAGGGAGCGTTCTCCATCTTTGCCCTGAAGTGAACCCTTCCATCCCCTGCATCTATTGTTGGAAATAGATTAGATACTTTAGATTATTATTTTATAAAACCCTTTAAGGAGAAACAAAGGTTACTTTCACATAAATTAAGAATTTTCCCCATAATTCAGGAATGTGTGAGTCTGTTTCCCAGAAAACAAAGTACGAACAGTTCTGTTCAGAATGTCTCTATACAGTCATAGTAGATGATTTGGGAACCCCGTTCTTAAAATAACTATAACAATCTGTCCATCCTGGTTGAAGGAACCCTTCTCAGTAACTTTCTGAGGTTTTTTCCTCTTTTCACTTCGTAAAGTCCTTATCTACGCCACAGAGGATGTTGTATACATTGTAAAGACCCCTGAGGCAATTTGTCACTGTAAAAGAAATAAGTGACTTGTTGACAAACTATTCCAGTAAACGGTGTCTCTTATTCATGTCCTTTATCACCAAAACTCTGTCTGCATGTCTTCATATTTACACCGTTTGATATTTGTAAACTAAGACTTAAAGGAAACAATGTTTTTACTCCTGATAAAACAGGGACAATACGTTAATCCAAACTAAGTAACATAATCAAATCTCAGTTAACATTGTGCGTGTACAACAATGTCTGACGGTGCTAAAATATGCTCACTTTAATTACAAGCATCCCTACCATGCGAGTACAGGAGAATCTGCATCTCAAGCAGGGTGCAGGTGAACACCTGGACCAGGTTCTCCACTCCCAGCAGACTGAAGGCCTCTGAGAGGGGGAAATCGGCCAGCTGCAGCTCCCCTAAGCCGGGCCTCTGGCACACGATGGGCTCGTACACGCCGTGGAACTTGAGCGAGCGTCCCGGAGCCGGCAGCGGAACTTCGTACAGGATGTTGTGAACGTAGCTCTCCAGCGGCAGCGGGGGGGTGTCCGCTGACGTCACAGCCCTGTGCAACTGTGACAGGAAACGGCGGCAAGCGTGCATGAAAGGCATGGGCGTAATCAGGCACAGGGCCTTGGACACATAGAGGGTGTCCCGTGATGAGTCGTAGCCGCCCGCCCGGCGGGACGAGGACGACAAGCATGTGGGGGGGTCGACCTCATCCAAACTGCTGGCCAGGGAGTCCATGCTGGAGGAGGAGGAGGCAGAGGAGGAGGAAGGCGTATTGGCGGTGGCGCTCTGAGCGTTGTGCATCCGGTAGAGGGTCTGCATGGCGGAGCAGATCTGTGGGCTGGTCACCTCCTCGTAGAATGTGTGGACGAAGCCGTAGGTCCGAGAACCGTCCTCCTTTGTGATGATGAAGGAGTGGAACTTCGGGTCGCGCTGGTCCGCCTGAGTCCTGAACGATAGGCCTTTCGGCATACACAACTGCACGGGGAGGGGACAGGAGTCAGTCACGTCAACACAGGATTTTGTCAACTGTCAGTGAAATCAGTCTAATGGCACATGTTTGTGCTTATGAAACCCTGATGATACTACCCGAGGAGCATCCACCACACAGACTTTTCTGATACTATCAAAGTTAGGATTTAAAAGCCTACACAGAGAGGCTTTAAACTACAAATATTTTAAAGATATTCAGTGTTTAACAGCTGAGGGTAATTACAAAGAGACAAATCCACATAGAGTGAATAACTTAATTAGAAGTGTGCATGTATCTGCCCGTCTTTCCGCGGACAATATTGGACACAACCTCTCTCGTTTGTGGTGATTAGCAATAAAAATTTAAAAAAACTTGTTTTATAGTGTCACCGATTGATGACTCCTCACTCGTGTTAACCAGTCTGGGCCTCACGTGATCAATAACTGGGCTAAAAACAAGCCTTACCTAATCGGTTCGGGGCCACATTTTGTCCTTTGTTGTGGTTCAAAAACTCTATAGAAGATGTTATGATCCATTAAAGTTAGGTGATACAGGATGAATATTTTTTGTTGTTGTTTATGCCATCTTGACTGAAACAGAGCCACGGTGGACTATAAGGAGGAAATTTGTTTCAAAGTCCTTTTAAACATTGTTTTATGGTGATCTAGCTATAAACATATCATTAAAGATTTACTAATATTTTATTTATGATTAAAGTTGCATTTTTAAGGCTATTTCCGCCACAGATGAAATCTGGAAAAGAAACAATGAACAAGCACAGCTGATCCCAGTACTAGTAGAAAGATTGGCCCATTGATTCAAGAACATCAAGGACAAAGAATGTGTAATTTGGGATTGTGCAGCTGTGAATGGTCGGAGAACTAGAAATACCATTTAGACACTTTCTAAAGCAATATTCACAAGTTTTAAATAGTATTGTGACGGATATTGATAATGTGAATCACAGCCAAACTCTGAGTCAGATCCATATAAACTGCTGATATAAACATGTAGTCAGCAGCAGCCTGCTATAAATCAGACTTATTAGCCACATTATGTTTATTTGGCTGCTGAAAGCTCAACAGGAACTAACGGGAGACAAGAACTGCTCCGTGCCAACACACAAACGTAATCTGTCAATGCACACACTTACGTGAGCTTCAGAGTCTGCTGACAGAACAAACACATACATTAATCAAAGTTCTGACCTTTTTAGTAGCCAATTTCTACCCATTTATAAACATTGGCCGCGTTTCCCAGATTCGTTAAGACGCTCTTAAGCGCTAAGAGCGTCTTAGGAGCGCTCTAAGAGCGCTGTGAAAGAACGACACGTTTCCCAGAGTCGTTCTTAGCTAAAGACGCTCTTTCACTAAGAACGAAACGTAAGATCAGTCTGACCCACTCTTAACAGCCTTCTTAGCGACAAACGCTCACTGCAGCCGCGTCAGGGAAAGTTATATCTGACATTCAAAGGAATACTAAAACCATGCGTAATGAGGAATGTGCGCTCACAGCTACAGGACACTGACGCAAGAAAAATAATAGCATACAAAAATAAATAACGATCGATATAAAAATAAAGAATTTCCCCTGTGTTCCTTTAGCTACATAAATAAAATGAATCAGCATTACTATCACTCATAACGTTTTCACACACATTCTGCATCTGCATATGAGTTTACATTAGCTATAAAAACATCAACAACCCTGTGGTATTTCACAGATATCAGGGAAACTGACAGGTGTAACTGAACTCTGCTGAACCTCATCAAGAGAGCCTCCATGTTTAAAGGCGTTGCTGAAGTCACGCGTGAGAGACACCACGACTGCAATACAGCAGAATCTCGCTGCTAACAAACAGCGTCGCCCTGTGCTGTCGGACCGGGCTGTCCAAGTACCGGCTTCCCCGTGTGGAGATCGGTTTCACGGAGTGTGGCGGCCGTGACACCGATCCTCCTGCGTCATGCCCGCACACACATCAGAATGCCCACCACACGGGACGAGGTCCGCCAGGTCCACCGTGAATTTCATGCCATGGCTGAGATCCCCCGGGTGATTGGTGTCGTGGATGGCACACACACACGCGCGCTTACCGTAATTGCACCAGTGTGTGGGGATCACAGGGTGTTGTGCGTGATTTATGCGCTGATAAAGTGGTGGGTGATCGATTAACCTGGCATCGATTGATTTAGTTTCATCACCACGGCGGTGAACAGCTCCCACTAAGAGCGTCTTAGGAAGCTTCTTTGGCGAGATCTTAAGAAGGCAGTTAAGAACGCATCTGGGAAACACTCGTATCTTAGCGCTGCTTCTTAGCGAACCCTTCTTTTGAGCCTTCTTAAGTCCTTAAGAACGATCGAATATGGGAAACGCAGCCATTTTGTTTTAACAGACCATACACACACACGCACCAGAAGAAAAGCAGCTTGTGAGACACTTTTATCCAAAAGGCCTGGGTACAGTTTAAAGAAAGGGGGCTATTTATCCCTAATCATGGCTTTTTATATATACACACACATCTATAAGTTATATATTTTGCTAGATAACACGCGCACGCACAGACACACAGACACACAGACACACACACACACACACACACACACACACACACACGTCTCACTGATCAGAACTGAAGGTTCATCTCTCCTCCACAACCAGTCTGTCTCTGACATAGTTACCGCTACGTCCACATTTTTCAGTTCTGTTATCTAGTTTCACCTCTCATACAAAAGTGAAATAAGGGGAGCAGTGTGACAGAGCAGTCTGAGAAACATGCTCCAAATCTCTCAAAGGATGCTGATGAAATACAGTGAAACATGAGTAAAAAAAATTGACTGAAAACAATAATCACAGGCTTTACTGACATGAGAAGAAGTGTGAGTACAAGGCAGAAGAGGGTGATGGGATGAGTGGGTGATGGAGGGAGAAAAGATGCAGAATGTTTCTCGGTTTGTTGTCCTTGTTAGCTCGCAGTCTCACTCAGTGTTGGGTTACGCTGCATAATTGCCCGTTTCCATGCCGACGTAAGGTGATAAGCATGGCTGAATTATTTAGCAGTGCTGACGCCAGGGCAAGTGGAAAAATGACACACACGCATGCACACACACGGTTTCCCCTTAATTCTATTTTCCATCACCCAGTCATGCACAATAGTTAGCTCTCGCCACACAGACGTTATCACTAAGGGTCGAACATAAAACTATGAGGGTTTCTTATATTTCACAAAAATATCTGTATTTGGATTTACACCACAAGTGTCTATAACAGAAGTCATCTGTTCATTTTTTGTCATTTTTAGTCCTGGACAGGTAAAGGACAGTATCGGGCTGCTGTAGCTACACCAGCAGTGAAGACCTGCCTCACATTTAAAAAAGACAGAACAAAGTATGATCATTCTACAGTGTTCTTTTCATGAAAAGATCCAGGCGGAGTTCCAATAAGGATATCTAAAGGATCAATTATACATATTTGTACATTTTTATGGTAATACCAAAAATCAGGTGAACAGTTGAAAATTAGAAATGTATGACATGTGTAAGTAGCAGAGTGGCTGTGCAGAATAGCCCCATGAGCAAGTTTCCAGGTGGCTCCGTTACGCATTGACTGTATACAGCCCGAGGAAAGCTCAATTTGCAAATGCAAGACATCTTAAAAAAGCCTGAAGTCTCCTCTAGACAAAGAGATTGACATGTCTAACATGTTGCTAACTGTCACTAATGAAATGTAGTCAAACAAAAAGGGAACAAATCCACATTTCCAGGGCACGGCATGGATAGCTCGTTCTCCTGGCTTCAATAGATGTGCTCACTGTCAGTGAGCACACAATGCTGAGCCTGATGCAAACATTGTACAATATTGAAAACAAGAGTCACTATGATCGCCAACGTTATTTTTAGACAGACACACCATACTGAATCATGAAAAATAATTAAAAACGATGATCCCACTGAAAAAAATAGTTTTGTTGTAAAAGTCCTTATTTTTTGAAGCCGCTAGCTCAGTGCTAACATCTGCTAGTACATCCACTCTAAAGTCAGGTCTATCCTGTAACTTTCACCGTTGAAATGCTGCAAGAATCGTTTTGCAGCAGTTATCGTGACTTTTGACAGTGTGTGTTTGGGCTCCTCTTGTGAAAAATCTATAAACAATGTTTCCTGAGGATTTCTTGAATGCTGGGATACCAAACATGTCCATGTTTATTGCCGTGGTATGCGTGAGTAAGCCTCGGGGAGTGGAAGAGATCAAAATTGAATCTTGGTGAGAGCCTCAGAAAGACGTCAACGTAAGGTTACTGTTGTAAAATCAACGAATGGTTCTTCTAGCCTCTTCCTGCCCTGCTGGACGTGTTTTTAGACTCATCTACTAATTCTACCCAATATAAATGGTACAATCTACCTACCATGTTGACGGCATCCTGGTCGAAGGGGTTCCACTCCACGTTCTCGGGGTAGCGTGCCAGAACTTTGGACTTGAACGTCCTCTTCAAGGGGCTCTGTTCAAAGTTTTCACCTGGACGAAGGAGAAGGTGTGGAGACAAAGGCAATGATTAATGTGTCAACACATCAGCATCATGACCACGTCAAGTCTCTTCAGTTCAAGTTGAACAAACCGTCTCTATCATATTCATGTGTAATGTATAGCTTCATATCTGTTTTGAGAATTTTTCATGTTAACACAATTTCTATAACAAATTCAAAAGGTATGTCGATTCAGATGAGCAAATGTTCTTGGTCTTAAGCTAAAAGACACCGACGCTTCAAGTAGGTGTGCATAAATGCTGCGTAGTGTTCCGTAAAGATGCAACACCCCATCAACAGATTTTATATCAGCCATTTCTGAGTAAAACGTTAATCCGTGCTATATAGCTGAATGTTTCTGGTGCAAACAATCAGCGAAGTGTCGCAGGGAAAATATGTCAGAAAACCAGCAGAAATTAATTATCTTTGTTTATTTATTATTCAGTAATTATTATTATTATTCAGTTGAAACAGTGTAAAACAAAAAACGATTTTGAGGAGTTTAATACGTTTTTTTCGAGTTTGAATAAAGTGTTTGGATGATCAGCATGATAAGATGACTGTTGTATGATTGGAGTCTGGTGGCTTTGATGAGAGTATGTCAACTAAACGTATTGTGTGTTAATACATTTATTAATAATGATTTTATTTAGATACAATTAAATACTGTTTACGTCCTGGGAATTAATGTTGATTGTAACTTTTCCAAAGGAAGACAAAAGCTAGCTGTTAGTGGGTGCTAGTGTTTGTTTGGTCCATCCATCCATCCATCCATTTTCCGCCGCTTATCCGGGGTCGGGTCGCGGTGGCACCCAGCAGACCGACCCAGGCTTCCCTCTCACCCGCAACATTTTCCAGCTCGTTCTGGGGGACCCCGAGACGTTCCCAGGCCAGCCGGGAGATATAATCCCTCCAGCGTGTCCTGGGTCTTCCCCGGGGCCTCTTCCCAGTTGGACGTGCCTGGAAAACCTCTAATGGGAGGCGTCCAGGAGGCATCCGAATTAGATGCCCGAACCACCTCAGCTGACTCCTTTCGATACGAAGGAGCAGCGGCTCGACTCCAAGCTCCCCCCGGATGTCCGAGCTCCTTACCCTATCTCTAAGGCTGAGCCCGGCCACCCTACGGAGGAAGCTCATTTCGGCCGCTTGTTTGGTCCAGTAGGGACTTAAAAACATAAAAGCATGAAGCTGTGTTGAATCAGCAGCACTGGTTCAGTAGTCTGGACAGGAATATGTAGTGCAGCATAGGGGATGACCTCATGAACATGTTACGTTTTACTCTGCATACATGAGATTCCTTTCTGTCAGCTGCGGCACTGCTTGGGAGCATCTCAAGTCTCTAAATTGTCGTTTCCTCGCTCCTCGATCTTCGACTGAACCGGAAGTGGTTTTGCGCCGCCATGTTGAAGGCCGTCCCAAAGCTCTTATTCAGCTTGGAGGAGCGAGGATCGAGGAGCGAAATCGGAGGAGTCATGATCGAGGAGCCCCGAGAGCAGACTTCCAGGAAGTGTTTTAACGCTGGACACGCCCCCTCTCTGTTATCTGATTGGACGCTGTAGCTGAGTGGACTGATCGCTGGAGTTTCATACCAGAGTGAAGACGATCACAAAATAAACGTTATATATTTTAGTGTTTTATTAGACACCATCTGGTAAAAATATGTGTTCATTCATTGTAGGTCTGAACAAATAAAGGACCACAAACTATTTTCTTCAAAGATTTGATCTGTTGTTTCTCTCAATAACTTTTATTATGTATGTAACTAAAATCAGAGAGCTGGAGAGAGGAAACACATTTTATGGTTATTTTATAATGTCACAATTAGAATTTCAAAACATATCGACGGATTAATGAGTAAATAAGACTCAAGACTCAACGCAAGTGAGGGAAACGGGGATGCCCATTTAGAGACTTGAGATGCAGTTGTTGACGTTTCCCTCGTCTGTCACCTTTTAGCTCCACTCCCTCCTCAATCTAATTTCTGTCACCTGTTCGCTCACCTGCCTCTGATCATGAATTATGTCAGGACACGCAGACAGGTTGCCTCGGTCAAGTGAGACATTGAAGAGCAAGCGTAGACTAAAGCGTAAAAAAGGGAAATAACGATGCCCAGGTCCAGTTCTTATCTACATAAGAAGTGGACCTGGTCATCGTTATTTCCAGCTGTTTTCTCTTCTAACGCAAGAGAAAACAGTTGCCAAAGAAGTAGCACCAGCATTCTGGTTTTCAAGGTCCATAATTTGCAATTATTTCCTAGAACTTTCAAAGAAAAAAATAATAATTTGTGGAAATAACAATGACCAGGTCCACTTCTTATGCATATAAGAAATATTATTTAATAGTTTTTATGACAAAAGGGAAATCAGAAGGGTAGTGAATACGAGTGTAGGATGAAGGAGGAGGGTCAGACATGGGACATCGATCAAAAACTAAACTAAACTAAAAACAAAACATACATTCACATTAAAAATACGATCATTTATTACTGAAAATGATTATTTACTCATTGGCAATTAATTAAATAGTTGGGAATCTAACTAATCATTTAATTGATTCATCTTGGCAGCTCTAGTCCATGGCGATGAAGGAATAATGAGAGGAAGAGGATGCATAAGGCTTTAAAACACATTTGATTCACAATACTTGTGTGGAGATACAGTCACTGTTGGTTTGGCTCTGTACGAGGGATTTGTTGACAATGCCAAATATTTTGGAAGCCAGCGGACTTTATTTAAAAAAAAAAAGGCACCTTGTGGAGCTTTCTCCTAAATAAACACAATCGTGTTAACATCCTGTGTGTTTGTGTGTGTGTATATGAGTGTGGGAGAGAGAGTGAATGTGTGAGTGAAAAAGAGAGAGAGAAAGCGAGAGCGAGATAGAGAGACATCGCCAGATGAATATTAAGAAGGGCAACTGACATGTAAGGATGCTCAGCAGGCAAGAACAAAGCTAAACAATGATTTTCAGTTACGGTCTGCCTGCCTGCCCTCCAGGCCTCTCAGCCCTTCTGCACCTGAACACCACACATCCTACTGCACTGAACATGAGGGTTGAGAGGACCTTTACAACACCTGATGAATGTCTGATGTCTATTTCTCTGTGCACTTCTTTTTCGTCCCCCCCAAACACATCACAGTCTCACTAGTTGGCTGTGTGACCCAGGTGGTCTGGGGCTCTGTGTCTTCTCTGAAGCCCTTAAACACGACAAACAGAAAATTACACGGAAAAGATGAAGATCGGTAGAAAATCTTCCCCTGGATTAAGCCCTCCATCCTTTACTTTAAATAAGTTTCCAAACTCCAGTTTGCAAGCAGGACAGACAGGAACCAAAACAACAATAACCTGGAGGCAGGGGAACCTTTCATGACAGTCCTAAAAATAGGACTGATTTGGTTAACAAGCTCAGATAAAAGTTGACCCAAATTCTGTACAACGAAGAAAGGAAATGAACCAGAGAGGCTTAGAGGATGAAGTATAATGAAGGGAGTAAGCCAGGTGGGAGTGGTGGATGCAGAGAGACAGAAGACAGACGGGATGTCAACCAGACACACGTGTAATGTAGATGGAAGATAAATAAATAGCTTTAATTTAATATCTCTCCAAATAAAATCAGAGACATCATGGAGTACACATCACTTGGTTCTAGAAGTCTAATTCTGTAGATTAAGACCGATAAAGTAATATAGAAGATGAGGGGCTTGAATACTGGCATTCTGTCAATTAAAAATAAACATCAGAAATGTATATTATGTAAATGTAACTGAATGCAAGATTATTAGTTATAAATAAAAAACAAACTAATTGATATACTTGATGACCATTTTGTGGTATGCTGTGATTATGTCACAACTACGTGAAGCAGAGGTTGTGGGCGATTGCTTTGGTGTAAATGGTTGTATCATCATCATCATCATCATCATCATCATCATCATCTCAGATACACTTAACACCATCACGAATGAATGAATATATACTTTATTAATCCCCATGGGAAATTTGTTGTCGAAGTAGCAGTTTACAGACACAAAATAAAATATAAAAATAACAGGGATAAAAGATATATACAAAAATGCAAAGTATGTATGTGTAGTGTATATGAGGTGTGTGAAGTGTAAATAAACAAACGTGTACAGTGATTAATTAATCTACAGAGGATCAGGCAAGAGGTGACTTATTGTAAAGTCTTATTGCTGTGAGCAGGAATGTTTTTCTGTAGTTGTCCTTCTCCGTCTTCTGGAGAAAGTGCTCTGCTGACCCTGCAGCAGGTGGTGGAGAGATACCCAAGATTGTGGTCTGCCTGTGAGGTAGTCAGTAATCCAGAAGATGGTGGACGAGTCTACCCCCATTACCCACAGCTTCTCATTTAGTAGCATGTTTGGATGGTCTTAAATGCATTGGAGAAGTCAAAGAAAGTGACTCTCACGGAGACACCGGTTCCATGCAAGTGCGACTGAACTTGTTGCAGCAAGTAGATGATGGTGTCATCCACTCCCAAATGGGAGTGGATGACACCATGGTAAGCAAATTGCAGAGGGTCCAGCGATGATCATATCACATCTTGTCCTTGACTCTGTGTCACAAACTGCTGTCTGTTTACAGTTTTTTAATATTATAAGCTGATTGCAATAATGATGACTTTTTTGTGAACTCACTTTGAATCCAATCCTTTTTTTATTAGCACATAGAGCAACGCAGATATGATCCAGGTAACAACCTTGACTTCTCGTACGATATGTGGACTTGACCATAATTTCTTCTGACCTCAAAAATGCCTTTTGTGTCTACATAAGTGTTTATACCAGAACATCACTAATATTGAAGCAAACATGATGCCAGAATATACCGCTGAGTATACCGTACCATTCTAAGGGTTGGGCATTGTGCAGATATTACAAATTTTTGTTCAAAACAGTCTGCAGTCTTTTATCAAATGTTTTGGGGTTTTATTCCATCAATGCTTTATTTATTTAGAATATTCAAATATTTATTTTACATTATAATTCCATTGTCTGAATATTCTGTAGAATTACAAGATCATTGTCTTTTGAAATAGTGTTATTGCATTATTATCATTACATCAGCAGCATATCTTGAAATTAAAATAATATTTTTAACCGTAATTTTTTCTGGGAAAATATATCACCTGACAAAAGTAGTTATCTTGACAAGCCTAGTGACTTCTTTTTCTCAGGTTAAATGTGGCGTTTCACAAGGACCAGCTGGACTTGGACCATTTTGTTGTTATGTGCACGTATCTGTGTGCACGTGTCTGTGTGTACATGTGCGCAGGTCATTTTTTAGGGAAAAAACTTCACTCTACTATCATTTGGAAACAAAACAAGTTGATACCACCTCTAATCTGAATCTTGAGATTAATTAAGTATTTAGAAATGTGGAAGCTAATAGACTATGGATTCAATGAGATATTTGAAATGACTCCATATTAATAAGATGTATATAATGAAATGCTATCAAAGCCCAACTAAACTCTTTTCATTGAAACAATTTGTGTCCAACTTTTAAGTTGATTGCAGTGTGTTTAAGAGTGGAGTTAATGACATGCTTTTGCATATTTCAAAAAATCACAAGTCATTTTGTCTTGGCCAAGTTAACTAAAGACCTGACTTGACATAACCTTCGACTTGACGTAAGACCAGTCAAGCCTGAGCTCGGGTCACTTTCGATCCCGCCTTTATACAAGGCAAATGTATTTCACCTGTTCAAAATGTATGATAATTAATTGAATTTGTATAATAAATATTCATATTAACTCGTGTAAATGTAATAACATAACACAAAAAACCTTTAGAAACACAGATACACAGTCATCTGAGTAATTCTGTCTCCAGTGATGTATTTCCTGTCACTGAGGAACAGCATGAGGTGTAGCGCTCCGATGGAACAGTTTGTGGCGTTTTACCTGTGGCTGCAGCGTCTGGGTCCCTGCCTTGGCGGTCTGCTTCTAGCCATTGGTACAAAGCTGTGGACAAGTCACATGCAGAAACACATGGAGCAAAAAACAAAAAGAAGAAGAGCGCAACGTTAAAACGAATGCACACAGAAAAGCAGATTAATAAATGCATGAGAATGAGTAGAGCATGAACATGTAACAATATCACAACACAGCATGGCATTTTAGATGTAGCACACATGAGAGGCTATATTATCATTCTGAAAATGGCATCTTTTACTTTTTCACCGTTAGTTTGATCAGACACTGAACCACCAACAACTATGCAGGTCAAATTCACTAATAAGGAGGCCAAACGAAAATCTCACATTTTAGATACAAATTGTGAGTCATCTGCAAAGTGTGACATTTTTTTTCGGTCTCATCTCAAGACTTTTTTAATAAATACTTGGTCTTTAGGGAGTTTAAAGTGTTATCTCAGCGGTGAAAGACGATGAAAATGTCTGAGCTGGGAATTTAGCTTGTGGTTTAGTGTTAGTGAGCAGCAAACCCTTCGGAGTTCAACCAAGCCGCGTTTGCACAGCAACAACATTTTCTGATGTAATATATAAAGCTCAGTCAAACTCTGTCTTCTAATAAAATAGACTATAAATGCAAACTTCTATCTCTAATGTGAATAGGGCTGAAACTAACGATTATTTTAATAATCAATTATTCGGTCGATTATTTTTTTGATTAATTGGATAAAAAAATAAATAATTTTAAAGCATTAATTTGCAACCTTTTATTACAAAAACAGAACTAACAGTGCAAATTCACAATGCAACAAATCTTAACAATAAAGAATTTATAAAAAATAAAGAAATACAAATCAGAAAACTTAACAGGATTTGTCAGAACTTGTTCCCTACACTCACAGACACGCACACTCACAGACGCACACTCACTCACAGACATGCACACTCACACACCTGTACAGACACACACACACACACACACACACACACACTCACAAACATGCACACTCACACTCACAAACATGCACACTCAGAACTCAGAGGAGATGATATTCCAGAAGTAAACACTCAATGTTTTAAAGGATAACTTACGTACTGCACGTTGTCTACACAAAGGTTGTTAATTAGATATTGAACTACAAATCCCAGCAACACTTCTTCTCCATGAAGCCACATTATATCAGATTGTTGATTGCAGGTCTGCGTTCTGCACCTCAGAGGAGATGTTTACGCGTTGCTTCTCTTGAAGCTCCGCTGTATTTTAAAACGAAGACGTTATCTAACCCAACAGTTCAAACACAGAGAATAAACGACTAGCTAGCAAGCTAACGACAACGGTTAGCCAAGCTGTAAAGTTATTGTACACGTAACGCGACTATGCAGTGACATACGAGAGGATAGGCTTTCCTCTGCAGGCTTTCTGCAATAAATTTAAAGTCTCCGAGCTCGAGCCGAGTTAAACCTGATGACGTCATTGAGACATCACCGGGATTCTTTTCTTAGTCTTGACAAAAGCTCCTGCAGAACCACAGAAGACATTATACAATGATTATGACAGGTTGAGTATTACTCCGTAGGATGATTCTACTGATGGGGTTCATTAAAAATGGGTGGCATTTCAACTCTGGCGAAAAAGCAAAAGAGTGAATATTGGCAACGCTTCTTCGCGTCATTTGCGCCACCCGGCAAAAAATTCGCTTTTTCGCAACCATTTGACTGACTTTAAATGTAATCTACTTGCGCGAATATTTCGCAATGCTTTCGGTGTGAACACACCATCACACTACGCAACAGAACATGCATTAGTTTTATTGATGAAAAATAATGTCACCGACGAAATTCTTATTGCTCAATTAATCCATCGGCGATTAATTATGCCCATCCCTAGTTTGTATTCTGTGTTCCATCAGCACGAGTCAAATGAGTCATTGGTGAGAAATACAGCAATCCTACAGTAGTGAACTAGTGATGGCTCGAGCCAAAGCATTTGCTGCATGCTTCCTCAATGTCTGTGGTAGCTTTTCACTCCAATAAACTCAGCCAAGGGACAGAAACAGAGTCTGCTCTTTTCTCATTTCTTATAGTTCATTCATCGCAACTTTCTCAGAAAGAAACCCAATGGGAATCATGTCATCTGAATGTGGTCTTAAGGTAATCATTGTACTACAGGGTTTGAATAATAAGTGTAATAAATCCTTTATGCAGAAGCACACCAACACTGACTGTCTCCATCACAAATGCACTGCCCCACTTAGAGCACCAAATGTGGATTAATCCACCACTGAAAATAATCCCCAAAAATGCACCATTTCTTCTTGTTGGAGTAAAGTTTTTTTCTAAACTACAGAGAGCAGCTCTTTTGGTAAATGATTGAGCTTTTGCAATCTGTTCCCTCGTTCCTCAACTCCTCCTTTCTCCCCATAAGGTGTTAAGTGTGTGGTTGCGCCGGCTTACACACCCGGACTGAGTGCAAGAGTTTTCGGAGTATGAGGGACCGACCAGGCCTCTATGGACGGCTCTCGCTGCAGCCTCCCAAAATTTAAATGCAAAGGAACTGCTGCACAACAGTTAAGCAGCAACAGATCAATGTAGCACGTGCAGGTAGCGTGTGTGTGCTACGCCTCTACCTGCCTCTTACGTCACTATTCTTTCAGTCTCCTTATAAACATTCGCACGTCTCCTTTTCTGATTTTCACTGCAATGATTACACCGTTTTAGGAATACTTGTATCCAAAGAACTTCAGACTTGTTTCGACATGGAACAATGTCATTAGTCACAGCACGTTAAGGGATGAAAACACGAGGCTAGATTCAGTCTTCCTAATGACTATAATGTCGAACAGATGATCACAACTGCAGTGTATTGAGGTCCCATTCCCAGAGTCTCTGGGCTTTCAGTTTACTTTACCGCATGAAATAGCTCAGAGCAACTGTGTTGGAAGTCAGGTGACGCGGTACAAAGTTAGACTTTGTCCTAATAATACAACAAAAGAACAAATAATAAAATTAATGATGAAAAATTGGAATTACATTTCATGTTCGGGGCCGTTTTGCACACACTCCGTTTGCAACAGTGGATATTATCCTCCCATGGGCTCAGCCATAACAGGCTGCTTTCTCTATCCCCTCCCTTTGTATTTTAGCTGACAATCCAAATAATGAGGTCATTTCCATCAATAGACACCCATACAGCCAGCCCCGACTCAGAGTGTCGGGGTATTATATGACACACGCTGCATCATTAAAGGCACAAATCACTTAATGCACCTCTAATTACATGCAATAGGTCCTAGAAGAGTGAGCGAGCACACACACACACAAACACAACACTATGAAGGAGAGAGGTTGATTCAGCATCTTAATGAAGCGGCACACAAAGTGAGCAAACACACACACACTCTCTAATCGTATGTCGGCCACAGACACTGATGCATAATGTATGTGGAGTTTGTTGCCCTGCAATACCGGCTGATCCGAAACCCTGCTGTAAGAGGCTGTGCGAGAATCTGTGTTGTGCAAGAATCTGTGTGTGTGGTTGTATGCGTGTGTGTGCCCATCCGTTCATTCGTGGCAGCAATCTCTGAAACTCGCCAGCCGACAGAGACGCTGCCACCGGCTTTTCCCCTGCAGCATAAAAAGGTGCAGGCAGCATGTGTGCACAGCTGTGACAGCAGGCCTTTGGCCGTCATTATCCACAGTCTTCGGGGCCTTGAATGTCTCGTGCTACTTTACAGGTCAGTCATGCAACGATGCAGTCTGGGAATAAAAAGAGTTTGTAGACCACACACACTTCATGAACTACTCAGGTCTGGTTGGAATCTGAACAGGTAGAAAAGGAGATCTGCAGATACAAACCGATTAATTTATCATTCATAAGCATCCAGACAGATTTCTGTCATTGGAGCGAATAAAACAAGGCTTTAAACAAAAGCTTTTTTAAGAGGTACTCCAGCAATCCCATCAGTATATATATCTTATAAAAAATAGGGGGGGCTTGCAAGAAACACTCTTTGAGGGCATTCTGTGTCACTATTTTGTGTATCTTTGAGGGGCCTTTGTGTTATTGTACACATTTGAAGAGTTTTTGTGCATTTGTGGCCGTTTTCCATCTCTTTGGTGTTGCTTTGGTTCCCTTAATAATTGTTTTGTGTCTCTTTGTGGTAGTTTTGGATCTTTTTTGTTGTTGTCAAAAAGCACTATATTATTAGTTTAATAGCGGTATGTTTTCTATCAAAATAATGTTTGCATTGATCATTTGGAGCAATGTTTCCTCACAGGGCCGGCCAGCTCCCTGCTATTACTGTCCCTGTCCAGCAGCAGTTAAGAAAAGACTATTCTTCTACAGATCAGCAGGAGTTTAACTGATTTCTCCGTCACATTCCACCACACAGCGCTGCACCAGCTACAACTGGGCTAGCTGCCCCCTCCCCTCTCCCTCACTCACACCCACACCCACACACACACAGCTAGCGTCTACAACACCAGGACTGCCAACAGCTGGACTGCCAACGCTTGGCACTGGAATGGGCGAGATCAGAACCCATCTGTCTCCCTGACAACCAGGCAACTAAAGATGCGGTGGGGGTTGCTGTTGTAGTTATGGTGACGATGGGAAGGTGGCAGTTTACACCTAATCACTTAATCATTATGAATTATCCATATATAATGGCCTGGAGGGAGTGTAAGTGTGAACGCAGAGCAAGTGTGTGTATATGTGTGTGTTACAATGCCCCAGTGTCCCAGTGCCAGGGCTAAACTGGCTCTATTCAGGACGCTCCCATGGTGATGTCAACCCGCTGTCATGCTGTCAAACACGGCTTTGTTCCATTTTCCACTTTAAGGTGGTGAGGAGGAGGACGGAGAAGAAAAGAGAAAGGAGTTTTCATTCAGGCAAATGCTCTGGTTGCTCCCCTGAGTCCATCCATCACGGGAGGCTTCTGCGTCCTCGCTTCATTACTCACTGTCACCTTACTGTGTTTGCAGCTGCTGTTGATTCACTTCTTCTTCAGACCTCAGAAAGCTGGCTGATGAAAGCCGCACAGATAACCCTAACAAAGAGGGCTGGGGGGTGAGTGTAGTACATATACAGTGATAAAAGATGATGGCACTTTGCGCCAAGGGATTTGGAGAGGAAACCATCCCTCCTGTCCGTCCCCCCTTCTCCCGAGTCAAGCTGTGGATGCCACAGTGGCAGCAGTCCAGCATTCTTTACTCATGACACAATCGCGTTAGCAGCCTGTCGCCCAGTCAGGGACGAGCTCTGCTGCAGCTTCACACTAAGTCATGAGAAGTAAAAACCAGCAACGCCCCTTTAACCTGTTGCAACGTCCCCGTAAATATATCAAAACTTACTTGTCAAACAATTCAATAAGGCCTCACACTACACCCAGTGATATGGTTGTGCCACTCCAATTAAATTCATCTGCATCACATTTCTTCAGTTGTCGGGAAATTAAATTACATAGAGAAATGTGGACGAAAACCAAGAACAAATTAGCAATAAAACACAAATAGCTAAATATACTGTATAATTTGAAGCAGTGCAAAAAACTTAATGTTTGCAGAATAAAA